>NC_045719.1:11170648-11479981 GCF_009834535.1 Camelus ferus
CACTTGCTTTAACTTGAAGGAGCCTCAGGCTCACTTACTACAAATCTCTCATTTTATATTCAAGGAAACAGATCGTGAGAGGTAGGATGAATGCACAAGAAGATACCTGCCATAGGACTGGATGAGGCAGGGACAGATCGAGGACTACAACAGTCTCCCAGATTATGGCCCATTGCTCTTTCTCTGAAAACTTAGAGAAAGAAGAAATTGTTCCACGAAAATCCTGCTTTGTATTCAGTAGAGAGGTAGTGTAAAAACCATTCCATAAGTCTTTGATCACTGCTGATCTATGGATTGGACACAGTGAAGTGTCCAGTCAGAACTGTGCATTTCCTTTTAGTCCCAGATGTAACTGCACTGACTTCCAGTATTGATTTATGAGCAAACCTATATGGCTTCATTTACCTATCAAAGAGTGTATACATTCTAGGTGTCCTTACGACAGTCCACTGGGAATGGGAAGAAAATATTAAAATTTCTGTATTATCTTTTTCATCCTAAAGTGAGAGACAGATTAGTTTAGATGCATTAAATGTATGGATTGACACTGGTCAGGTGTCATGTGGCACTGAGGGAAGGATGGATATTTCCCAGAGAGGCACTCTTAGAGTTTATATCATGTGTCTGGTTAAATGAATTTATGGTTTATATCATCTGATTTGAACTAAATTACCCCTCTCAAAAATGAACAAATGGCTTTAAAAGATTCTTTCAAAGAAACTGCAGATTGAAGATAGCATAAATAATACAAGCACAAGTAAATAGAAAATGGCTGAGCTGAATACTTTCTTTCATTCCTAGTATAAGTCCATCATCCAACACAACATGAGGTAAAAGCGATGACGACCTAATTACCTCTGACACACTGAATCACATTCCTTTCATGCTCTTTTTTTAAAGGAAAAAAAAAAACCTTACAAGATTTTATATGACTGATAGAAAAAACTTATTTTTCAAATGTTGCTTATTTTCTCTTTATTTCTTCTTTTATACATTTAATTATGGGCATGTGTTCACCATGTGCAACATGTACACAGGATGCTATAGTGTGCCAAACATGAGGAAAGGTGTAAACATGTACATATTATAAATTCTTGCTCAAACTATTTTTTGCTATTGTATCAGTATGATCTAAAATGCTTGGTTGCCCTTGGCCACAGTATTTGGAATACTGAAAGGGCAGAAAAGGTGCTTTCCCACAAGCCACTGCCCTGCCTTTCTTCTATAGCTTTCTTGTACTCAACAGCAGATCTGTATTGGGGGAGGGCAATTTTTTTGGATTTTAGCCTTTTATTAAAGTTTAACATACACACAAAAGTTGCATAATTCACAATGACTTTCTCAAAGTGAACACATTCATGTCAGCAACACCTAGATCAAGAAACAGAACAACTCCAAGAGACCAGGAGCTCCTCTCGTGGCCCCTTCTACTCACTAGCCCAGCCGAGGGAAACAACTATTGTGTTTTTACACCATAGCTTAGTTGTGCTGTTTTTGAACTATATATAAATGGAATCATGCTGCCTTTTCATTTTTGATTTGTAGGAGTTCTTTATTCTTTCTGGACGCAAGCTCTTTGTATTGAAAATACATATGAATTTTTATGTATTGAAAAACATCCTCTTCCACTCTGTGGCTTGGCTTACCCTTTTACTCTTCGTGGTGACTTTTGAGGAGTAGGAGTTCTTCATTTCAATATAGTCTAATTTATCAAAAAATTTGTCTTTTATACTTGGAGTATTTATGTCTTGTTTAAGAAATCTCTGACTATTGTAAGGTTATAAAAATGTTCTCCTTTGTCTTATTTTTAAAGTTTTACTGTTTTGCCTTTAAATTTAAATCTGAAATCCATCTGGAGTTAATTATTTTTTGATATGGTATAAGGTAGTGGCCAAGATTCATTTTTTTATATGGATATTCCAGTTAACCAGCATCATTGATTTTAAAATACTCACTTTTTCCCACTGCACTGCAGCATTACCTTTTTCATGGGACTGTGACTATCAATTTTGGGGTCTGTTTCTGAATTTTCTGTTCTGTTCCATTGGTCTGTTCTTGCATCCTTTATCTCTCCTTGCATCAATGCCACACTCCTTTTTAGCTTTAAGATAGGTCTTCAGTCTGGTAGAGTAACACTTCCATCTTTATTCTTCTTCAAAAGTGTTTTGACTTTTTCGGGTCCTTTGCATTTACATACTGATTTTAGAATCAGTTGTGATTCTCCATTAAAAATGCTGGAATTCCAGTTGTAACAACATTGAATGTGTAGTTCAAATTGGGTAGAACAGACATCTTCCCATCTATGGCCACGATATATTGCTTCATTTATTCAGGTCTTTAACTTCTCCCAGTAATGAATTGTGGTTTTTCAGTTTAAAGTGTAAATTTTAGTTTTCACATTTTACATTAAATTTATTCTCAGTCATCTGATATTTTTCTGTTGCTATTGTAGACAGTATCTTTTTTAAATGTCAATTTCTAATTATTTGTTGCTGGTGTATAGAAACAGAAATTCATATTAGCAAGAGATCTTTTATCCAGATATCACGTCAAATTCTCTTTCTAATTCTAATCCTTTTTTCTTATAACATGCAACCTTGCTAAATTCACCAGTTAATTTTAATGGCTTGTTTCTAGATTCATTCAAATTTTTGACAAGATCATGTTATCTATAAATAATACATTTTATTTCTTCCTTTCCAATATTCATGACTTGTATGTATGTATGTGTTTGCTATTAATGTACCAACTAAGACTTTCAATTCAATATTGAATAGAAATAGTTATGAGAGACTTCCATGTCTCATTCTCAGTCTCATGGGAAATCTTCTACTATTTCATAATTATGATGCTTGCTTATAGTGTTTTTTTTTAATTTTTGTAGGTAATCCTTATCAACATCAGAAAATTCTTTTTTGTTTCCATTTTATTAAGAGTTTTATGAAAAATCATAAATTTATTTGAATTTTATCATATACTTTTCCTGTATTTATTTATATAATGAATTACATTTTTTGAGTTTTGCATAATATTAAAAACCCTTACATTATTGGAATAAAGTTGTGATGTGCTATCCTATTGTCATGTTGCTGAGTTCCACTGGCCAATGTTTTGTGTAGGATTTTTATGTCTAAGCTGATGAAAGACATGGGTTTATAATTTTCTTTCTTTTAATGATCTTGTCAGTTTAGAGATCAAGATTGTACCACCACAAAAAGAGTTAGGAAGTATTTTTTCTATTCATATTCTCTGGGAGAGTTGTGTAAGAATCATGATATTTCTTGCTTCCATATTTGTAAAACTCTACTCATGAAGCTATCTCAGTTTTCTGTGATAAGGTTTTTATTAACAAAATCAATTTCTTCAACCAGTATAGGGATATACAAATGTTTTCATTTGTTCTCTCAGTTTTGGTAAGTCGCATTTTTAAAGAATTACGTTTTTTTCTCTAAATTGTTTAATGTATTGGCACGAAGTTGCTTATAATCTTTTATTGTTTTCTTAATGTCAGTTGGGTTTGTAATAGTGTTTCCTGATTTGTTCTTGACATTAGTAATTTGTGTTTTCTCTATTATTTTCCCCTTGGTTGATCTTTCTTACTTTTTTAATTTAATTTCTTTTTATTTAGGAATAGTCAGTTTACAGTGTTGTGTCAATTTCTGGTGTACAGCACAATGCCTCAGTCATACATGAATATACGTATAGTCGTTTTCATATTATTTTTCACTGTAAGCTACTACAAGATATCTCATATTGTTCCCTGTGCTACACAGTATAAACTTGTTTATCTATTTTATATACTCCTTGGTTGATTTTTCTAATGGTTTAGCAACTTTATTAATGTTTTCTAGGAATCAGCTTTTGGTTTGCTTGATTTAGTCTATTTTACACTCATTTTCTATTTCATTGATTTCTGCCCTTATCTTTATTGTTTCCTTCCTCTTACCTGGATTTGACTTGCTGTTTCTGTTTTCTAGTTTCTTGAGGAGGAAGCTTAAATCACAGATTTTCAGTTTTTATTATTCTAATACATGCATTAAGGTCTCTAAATTTTTCTTAGGGAACTGCTTTAGCTGCATGCCACATATTTTGATACACTATATATTATCATTCAGCTCAAAACATTTTCTAATTTCTATTAAAGTTTCTTCTTCACCTGTTGGTTATTTAGGAGGATATCAGTCAACTTAACAGGCAATTGGGCATTTTTTAGCTACCTGTTATTTATTCCTACCTTATTTGCACTGTAGACAGAGAACATATTCTGAATAACTTAAATCTTCTGACATTTGTTGGGGTTAGCTTTTACCCAACACATCATCAATTACGGTAAAGGTTTACTGTGCACTTAACAGCATAAATTTGGCTGTTGTTGGATGCAGTGTTCTGTACAGGTCAGTTAGGTTAAGTCATACAGACATTCTGTATTTTTAATGATACTGACATGCTTCTATGTTTCTTTTTAGTTCTATCAATGTTTGCTTTATTTTTAAACTATATTATTGGGCACATACAAATTTCAGATTGCAACATCTTCCTGTTGGGCTGATTTATTTATAGTTTTGAAATCTCTCTCTTAATCTCTGGCGATAATTACCTTAAAGACTATTTTGTCTGGTATTAGTGTAACTACACCGGCTTTCTTTTGTTGTGTTTCTTTTACTTTAAACCATTCTCTGTCTTTACATTTAAGGTGTACCTCTTGAAATCAACATATATTTAAATTTTTGTTTTGTAATCTCACAATCTTGGTCTTTTACTGACAGTATTAAATCCATTTACATTGTTATTAATGATATAACGGGTTTAAACATAACATCTCATTATTTTTTATTTGACCCATCTGATTTATGTTTTTTCTCTTTCCTTCATTTGGAATCTAATTAAGTGTATGGTAAATAGTTTCTCTATGCCTCACATATCTACTGCACTCTTATCCCTATTTCCATTCTTTTTTCTATGTATGCTTTATTTTGAGATATATTCCATTAATTGGCCTTCTAGTTCTTTAATCCTGTCTTGTCCTGTCTGTCTTTGATCTATGTTAAATCCATCTATTGTGTACTTAATTTGATATATTATATATCTTATTTTTGTAATTTCCATTTGCTTTTTTCTTGATTCCAATTCTCTGGTGAAAATTTTCCATTTTTAATCTCTATTTTTTTTCTTTTCTTGAGCATAATAATTAAGGTTATTTCCAAATGCATGTTATTTAACCACAATATCAAGATCATCTGAAAGTCTGTTTCTGAAGTCTGATTTTTCTCTTGGAGTTTGGTTATATGATCGTGTTTCTTGACATCATAGTGATTTTCATTTGAATGACAGACATGATGGCAAGATGTTGTTATCTTTCACCAGAGAAAGTCAATCACTTCTACTAGGTATAATGGACTCAGGGGGACGGTGATCTCCTTTATCTAGTTAGGGCCTAAGCTGAGTCAAGGCTGTATTGCAATTTTAGTAGGACGGTCTAGCTCTAATTTAACCTGGTTTCTAGAGCAAGGCACGTGTAAAAGCCAAAGGTTTTAACTGAGAGCTAATGAGTCTTTGTTTCTCCAGAACTAAGAGGCTCTGGGAAATCTCTCTCTGTATTTGTTAGCCTCACAGATGCCTTCAGAATTTGGCATATATCTTGAGGAGAAAAATAATCATGTATATGAGACTCCTTGAACCAAAAATTTCAGCCTATTCTTGGAACTGACAAAATCCTTCAGACAAAAAGAGAATGAAAAGTGTTAGCTAATCTCTAAAAGGTTCTCTCCCCTCCAGAACTTTTATCCTGTTTCTCACTGCTTCTTCATTTTTAAAAAATGTCTTTAAACATATGGATTTTTTGTGTGTTTTACCCATCTTTTTGGGTTGTTCTCAGCAGGAGTGCAAGTTTGACACAAACTATTCCATTCTACCCCATAGTGGGAGTCCTCAGTCTCTCCTTGGGAAGCAAAGGAAGTAGAAGTCTTAATTACTTGCTACCTGAAAAGAGTTTTTAATTTGTAAATTCCACTAAGGAGTTTTTCTTCTTCGGTTGTTTTATGAGGAAAGAATTACTTTAGGGCCAAAATTCATTTTTAAAACCCTGCTTGTTTACAGGCTGAGGGCAACATGGAATAGCAAAGTTGAATAATCCTTTTGTAGTTTGAAATCTAGCCAGGCATAGGGTAATTATAAAAAGCAACCAGTTAAATGAATATAAAGCAAGCTGACAAGAAATCTGCAGAACATGGTGACTTGTGTAATGTTCTCTTCTCACTGTCAAGTAGAAACTCTCTGCTGTATTAACTAAATGTCAAATAGAGTAGTCGAGAACACTACGGGCTTCTTAAATATACTACAGACATCATTTGTCAACTTCCTCTACAACAGGAGTAAGTTATTCATAAAAACACTTTTTCATTATATATTAATTCTGATCTGAATTTCATTAGGATATGAAAATTACATAGAGTAAAATACTTATTCATATGAATATATCTCTGAGGATGCTATTTTGAAATTACTATTTATCATATTTTTAATAGGAGAATGATCTTCTCCTTCAAGTGTTTAAAGATGCTCAATGAATCTTAGAATAATGTATTAAAATTTTCCTGTTAACATAAATAAATTCTGCTCTTCCACCTTATTTTTATTTATAATCAGTAATAATAAAAATATTAGTAAATTTAATGCCATACTGCATAAAGGTTGTTAAATGCACACTCTGGGTCAGAGCTTACTGCTTGTATGTATCACCTCAGTGAGTCACTGCATCAGCTGTGTAACGTGTGTTCCTAACTTATTTTTATAGATAAGGAAACTAAGTTTAGGCTTATGCACAGGTTTGTTTGACACCAAAGCTAATACTCTTAACCACAACTATATGCTGTCTCTGAGGATAAATGAAAGCTGATGTATTGATTTCCAATTTAATAGGTACCTATTTCTTGTCCAAATTTCATCAGATGGACAGACAAATAAAGAGAGAAAAGTGCAGGTCAAACTTATCATTTCTATCACTGTCAAAGGGTCAAATGTTGGACTGCAGAGAAAAGCCTGCAGCTAAAATGAATTTCTGGCATTATCTGAAAATCACAATTTTCTATCCCATCTCTGTCCAAAAGGAACTAAAAAAGCTGATTTTTCCCCCATCGCTCCTCTTTTTCCCAAAATGGCCTTTCTGTCTCCAATTCCTTGCTTCTTCTTCAGAGCCTAATGAACTAATCTGATCCCAGCAACCTGGAGTCTAATAAGAGGTAACTGTGTTAATCCAATCAACTGTCAGACTGGGTCTGTTGGATTGCATATAGTGATAGATGATTGCCTGGATAGCATCACTAGCACACAGAACGACCTCTGCCCACCCTTACCTCCATTTCCCTCTCACCTAGGCGTTCAATTATTATCACCATCATTGCTGATTTTGCTGCTGCTGCTACTGTTACTATTATTGTTCATGTGTCTTAATTAATACTTTCATTGTACGCCACTTAGCCAAACATGTCTACCTGACTGATATTTCCCCACCATATGCCTCTTTCTTGTTAGTCTTAATAGAGATATCAAAGACTCAAATCTCATCATAAATTAATTCTACTTCCTCTGGGATACTTAGAAGTTTTAGGTCTCCAGAAAAGCATCTGCTATAAATTTACTTATTCTTTTCTATTCTGCAGTTTTTATGTCATTTGCTAATCAAAATAATAAGAATAAAGGTCAATCTTAAGTAATAATCCCCAAGCCCATGTTATTTGCATGTTATTCAATTTTAATTTTTCTGGTCTTATTATCATTTCATTATTCAAAGTAACCCTTTTCTCTTTCCTCAGATTCAATCAACTTACAGTTAAAAGTATTTTTTAATCATTTTTGAAACTTCCTTAGATAAATTATATATATATTATAGTCTAGTTTCTGGAAGTAACACTTCTGAACATACCCCTCTGAACACTGGCAGATAATACTCTAGGAAATAGGGATCAGTGTAGCCAGGCAACAATTTCAAAATCATCACATGGTCAAGCAGTAAGGTGGATATGAAAAATGCAGGCAGAGGTTCTATAGAACCTCTCTGGAGGGGATGTCTTAATATATTAGCATTACAAAAATGTCTCTGGTTCCCCAGTCTTAAATACATAATTTGTGAATAATATTATGGGTTTGCAGCTGGCAGTGAAGTGTGATAGATTGTTAATACTTTTTGCAAATGTTAGAGTGGATATCTATCAAGACTCTATTGTCTCTGATGGCTTCCATATAGCACAGTCCAAAAAATACTTCAATCTCCTGCTAAACTAGAAATTTTACTATTCTGCAGATCATTAGAATTTTTATTATATCTAAATAATAAAAGCTATTGTTAGGGTCAATTCATAGCTATAGAGTATGCAATTTTAGTATTTTCTCTATGGATTTGACTTGTACTCTCTGGAATCTAAGCTTTCATTTTGGGTGAAAAAAAGATAAGTTAACTTTTTGTAGCTTTCCTGCATAGAAAGACAGCCCTGACAAACATTTAAATACTATGCCAGAGAGCCAAACATATCAGTTTCCAATTAACATTCTCAATCCAAACTCATCTAAATTTTTCTCCAGTTGAAGGAGATTGGGCTATACTGAAGGGTTGTACTTATAAAGTGATTATGAAATTTTCTTCTGTCATTCAGTTTTGTGTGGTATCTCTGGGCAATTCCTGATGTTGCTACTGTAGCAACAGCATATCTAGCACTTGTCAGAGGCAGGAGCATTTTGAAATTGTGAGGGAGGAGCTATGATTTATAATGTGCTACAAATTGCTCTCCGTGCTAGAATACAAATTCAAATATGATAGTTGATACCGATCTGCAATGTATTTTGGAGTAATCCCAATTGCTTATGAAAATCCCTTGATGGTTTGGGGATACATTTTGTCTACCAAACAGTCACTCTGACTGCACTGTGAATTCAGACACAATTTTTTTAAATGCAGAAGGGATTTCAGGGTAAATTAGATTCTTTTTAAACCCCAAGTACTCAAAATAGAGGCATCTTTGCTTTAAGCATCAAGACCCTGTAAGGCTCTGCAGATAGGGTGGCTCTGAGAAAAATTCCATTCCTGGTAAATATGACTGGGGACATCAATCGAGCACAACTTTATATGATCTGTGTATGGTAGGTATTTTCCTACATGAAGAGAGAATAGTGCATTTTTCATCATTTCTTTTCACAACGTCTTTATTGAGCAAGAACAAGAATGTGGGTATGTGCTAAGCTACACACACACACACACACACACACACACACACACACACTCAAATCCACTGGCAGCTATTTCTTCAATAGCCTAAAGAGTGCCAGAGTGGAAACAAGTATGCAATGTGGCTATCGAATCAACAGCTATTTTGATTATTTGTTTAGACTCCAACACATGTTTAATGCATTACTTGTTTAGAATTTGAGAATAAATTCACTATAAACAAATCTCAAGTTCAAGTGAATGTATCTAAACTGCAGGAAGAAGAGCACATAGACATAGCTAGCTAGACTAATAGTACACTGTCACCAGCAGTTGAGAAGGAACACTCCACATAGGCTTGACTTGAGCCATTATCTGAAAAGGATGGTCAGCAAGAAGGCACTGAGGGATGGGAAACAAAGAGGCAGACATTTCTGTGATAATGAGCATGGTCCTCACCCTCAGAAAGCCCCAAGGGAATTCCTCAACACTAATCCCTAAGTCAAGGATAGACCAGAATTTGCTCATTCTTCACCATGTTATAGATGGGGAGGAGGTCAGTCGACCCTTCTCATGCTGTAAGTTAAAGCCTTGTATTTGCTGAGTTGTCATAACGAAATACCACAGACTGGGTGGCTTCAACAATAGAAATTTATTTTCTCACAATTCTGAAGGCTGTAAGTCTGAGACCAAGGTGTTGGCAAGTTTGATTTCTTCTCAGGCTCTTCTCCTTGACTTGTATCTTCCTTGACATCATCTTCCTTCTATGTGTATCTGTGTCCTAATTTTCTTTTCTTACAAGGACACCAGTCAGACTGAATTAGGCCCCATTCAAATGACCTCATTTTAATCTAATTATCTCTTTAAAGACCCTATCTTCAAATATAGTCACACTCTGAGGGACTGGGGGTTAGGATTTCAACATATGAATTTGGGAGTGGGGAGACAGAATTCAGTCCATAACAAGCCTAAACACTGATTTTAATTATATTTCGTCTCTACAGAGTTTCCTGATTTCTCATGTTTTTGCAATGTTAGCCACAAAAATGTTGACGTATTTGGGCACCCTCTGCTTGGTATGGTAAGAACAAGGCATTAAGGAAGCCAAAAGATAACTTGACATTTCTTGGTCCCACAATGGGTCGGCTAGTGTCACTTGTGCACTTAAGCTGTGGAGGACTGTATTATAGTTCAAGCTTGGCCATGTGACTTGCTTTGGCCAATAAAATGTGAGTGGAAGTGAGATGTGACTCTTCTGAACAGAAAGATAAGAGCCAGTGCACAGCTCCACCATGTTCACCTTTCCTTTGGCCATGAGCCATAAATTTTCCCAGATAGGGTACAAAACATGAGCAAAATAAAATAAGCCTTTGTTATTGTAATCCACTGAGATTTTGGAGTTGTTTGTTTCTGTAGTACGATTTGGCGGAAGTTGCATGATATATCCTGCACGTCTACCCCTGCCCCTGAGGCTCCTGTCCAACTGTGTGGGACCACTCATCAGTTGCTATAAACTGCACTAGCATGTTCCATGCAGATCCATCAGTCCACCCAGGGCAGTGTCATAAGTTCTTCCTGCCCAAATAAAACTCTAATTCCTTTGTTCCGTTAATCAGCAATCAGGAAAGAAACTTGACCAAAGTGACACATAGGAAGGTAGGTGTGTGGAAACCCCTGCTGCTCAGCTTGACATATAATTTTGCCATGGGAAAGTTCCGATTTAAAGGGAGATGCAATAATACTAATAATAATGCAAATAAAAGTCTCCCTAATAATGAGATTTCAAAAATGCTATTTGGGGAGCAAGAAAGACATTCTAGCACCTCCGACACTGCCTTATGTACTTACCAGCTATCCCTGCCTGCCACTGTTAGAAAAAATTTCAAAGCATAAATGCTAGTGATTATACTTGAACTATAACTTGAACTGTATATCCCCTACAGTTACTTACCTACTGCAGGCACTCTGCAGGGCTCTTCACATGTGTTATTCCATGTAATCTCTTCAACAACTCTAGACAATAGGTACAACTTATTAACCCCACACTACAGATCAATAAATTACTCTCTGGTCATATGGCAGGTGAGTGGCACAGCCCATGCTCATAACTACTGTGCTAGTGAACAGTGAATCAATGCACTCTTTACTCTTAGAATCTAAGAAAAATAAAGCACCACTGTGGATTTTTCTGATGTGTCTTCCCTTTACTTTATGATCTGTATTTTAATTTTTTGATGGCATTTATGATGGAGGGTGGAGCGGAGCTGGGAATAGAGGCAGGTGTTTCCCATTAGAATGGCTTCGTTAAGTTCAAAACCCAAAGGTAATCTACCCTTCTGCTTCAAACACTTAGAAACAATAGACGAGAAAGAAAACACAACAAAAAGAAAAATTAACAACAAACCAGAAAGATGTATCAAGTCTCAGCCAAATCTTCCTGTAGATCTAAAACAGACAGAAACCCAAAACAATGATGGAAGGGAGTAAGGCTGTGCAAATCATGGCGTGTCAGACTCTGGTGGTGGTCATAACGCTTGCTCCTACAAGATAATGGAGACAAAATGGTTCCGTACCTGTAGATGTCTAGAGCCAAGTTCACTAGCTGAAGCCAGAAACTAGAAGTGGCTCACCACTGATCTTGATTTTTTTTTAAATGCCACTGAATGAAGCCTGAGGCTTCAACTGTTAGAAAACCAGAGGTATTGCAAAGTAGGAGGAACCAAACTTTCTTCTGGCTCTGTGAATGGATCAGCACTCTCTCTAGTACCATCAGAAATACTGTACAGTTATAAAACCTTGATCATAACTAGGGTGTGAGGGCCTGAGTGAAGGCAACAGTCAAACGTCTAGGCAGAAAGAGAAAAGCAAAAAGGAAAAGACTAAGGGAAAAAGCAATCTCCCCACTTAAGATGAGCTTGTAAACTCAAATTCCAAAACACAGAGAAAACTAATGCTAACAAAGAGAACTATAAATCAATCAATCAAATAAAATCAGTGTCACAAAACAGTCTAACAAAGACTTTAAGATATGTTTAGCCAAAATGCAACATCCAGAAAAATATAATAATAAATAAAAAAAATAAAAACACAGAAATGAAATAAGGTGCTTATGAAAAATAGGAATAACTAGGAATCTTGGAAAGGAAAAAAAAATCAGAGAAATAGAAAAAGTAAGGGGATAAATTCTAGACTATACTGAAAAGAATTAGCAAATTTGAGCAGCTGCAACATGCATCCAACAGGAGTTCCAGAAGAAGAGAATTGAAGAAATAATGGCTGAGAATTTGCCAAAATTGAAGAGGAGTCCTTAGGTTCAAAGTGCATTCCAACTTCTGAGCAGGATAAAGAAAAATAAATTCATGCCCAAATGAAAAAAAAATCTAAGAGCTGCCCAAAACGACAGATGACCCACAAAATAATGGCAATTAAGCTGGCAACAAAACTTTCATTAGCAACCATATGAGACAAAAGACAATGGAGCAATATTTTCAAAATGCTCAGGGAAAGAAATAGTAAGCTTCAAATTTTATACACAGCTAAACATTTAATTAAGAATGAGAGCAAAATAAAGGCTTTTTTTACACTAATAAAAATATAAGAGTTTACCACCTACAGATGATCATTAAAGGAATTATTAAAGAATATGTTTCAGCATGAAGGGAAGCGAAGCGAGAGTGAAGGTGGATGTGACTTGCACAGCTCACCAAGATCCAATGTCTAACCGTTCCTCACTCATGGGAGAACTAGATTTTCCTGTACCTCTTGAAGCCAGGCTTGACCATGTGACTCACTTTGGCCAAGAAAATGTGAGCAAAAGTGATGAAAAATTCTCTTGCATGGAAGATTTAAGAGCCAGCTCACGTCCACTGTACCCTTCCCCTCTGCCGCAGCCACCCACACTCTTTCAGACAGGGGCTGCCCCTTCAGTGGCTTCAGAATGCAGGAACTAAACCTCTAGCCAACCTGGAATATAAGCAAGAAATAAAACTTTGTTGCTTAAGCCGCTGCTTCTTTACAGTTGTTTGTTACGACTGATACAAAGGACAATTATACAAAATTGCTGGGATTACAGAAATTGATCAAATACGCTGGAAATTTTAATTAAAAGTCAATTATGAAAATACTAAATTTTAATGAACATCTAAATCTCTAGGCAACAACAACATGGAATATGTTCAAAGGAGAGTTAAAACATATTCTGGATAACAATAGAAATATTGAATAATTTTAAGATTTGTTTTAAAATGTATAGAGTAGCACACATGTTTATAATTTAAGGATACTTACCAAAAGACTAGAAAGGCAATTTAAAGCTTTCAAACGGCAGGATAGAGAAAGGGGAATGTTGAAAACTCACCCAATTCATGTAAAATTAGGAGAGAAGAAGATGGAAAAGGCAAAGAAAAATGACAATAAACAGAAATCATAAAAGAAAGTGGCAGAACTAGGTCCAAATATTAAAGTCACAATAAAATGAAGAGCAATGTCATATATTAAAAGTCCAACCCAATTGGATCAAACCGAATCTAATCAGATTGCATATTTTAAAATCTAGCTATTTGCTGCTTTATAAAAAGCACACCTAAAATAAAACCACACAAAAAGATGGAAAAGGTACACTAGACAAATAGTAACTGTTATGGGCTTAATGGTATCTCTTTCCTCCAAATTCACGTTATAGTCCTACCCCTAGAACCTCAGAACATCACTGTATTTACAGGCAGGATGTATAAAGAGGTAATTAAGTTAAAATGAGGTCATATGGGTGGGCCCTAATCCAGTAATACAAAATCCTTATAAGGAGAGGAAATTTGGACACAAGTACAGAGGGAAGATGGTGTGAGCACACAGTCATCTACAGGCCAAGGAGAGGCCTCAGAAGGAACCCATCCTGCTCGTTAACATCAAGCCTCCAGACTGTAAGAAAATTAATTTCTGTTGTCTAAGTCACCTCGTCTGAGGTACTTCGTTATGGCAGCCCTAGAAAACTAGCCCACTAACCAGAAAACGAACGAAACCAAAAAACACACAAAATTACATCAGACTAAAATAGAATTCAAGTCAAAACACAGGGATAGTATTATAGGGGAGCACCAACCATGAAAAAGGACCAACCCACTAAGACATAAAGTCATTCTCCCTTGAACCTTCTCCAGTCATGCTGTAGTTCCTATTCCTCCTCCCTCTAAAAAAAAGAAAAAAAATCACTCTTGTGAGTGTTACCAAAGATCTTCATGTTATCAAAAAACAATGGTCAGTTTCCAGTCATAATCCTGCACATCTTCCCTTATCTCCAGCAACACCATACTCTTCACTCTCTTCCCGCCCGCTCTGCCTTCCCTCAACCTTAAACACAAGCAGGACCGAGAGCTCAAGCCTCCACTGTCTTCTCTTCTCCATCTGCTGTGGTCTCCTCAGAACAGCCGCAGGGGTTGCAGGGAGGATGGGGCTGCAGGTAGAATTAACTGTGGTCCCCGCTGATGGGGGTCAGGGAGCGGATATGAGAGCAAACAGACAAACAACGGGCATGGTAATTAATAGGCACCACCAGGTTAATACTATAAAGAGGAGCTCTTCATTGTTACCCATATACCTGATCCTTCCAAGTCTTTCCCCTTTGGTGATCCCATTCACCCAGTGGCTAAGGTGAAAAATCTTAGGAACCATCCTTGATTTCTCTCTTGCTAGCCTATCTGACATCCAATTAATCAGCAAATCAGTGGGCTAAAGTCCCAAAATATATTCCAAATCCTCCCACCTCTACCAGTATCTCTGCAGCACAAACCAGTGTCACCTCTCTCACTTGGGACGTCACCTTAGCCTCCTTGCTGGCCCTCATTCTCCCCTTTTGTTTCACTACAGTTAAGGTGACAGAGGCATCCTTTCAAAATGAAAGCCATCCCCTGCCATTCTGGCTTTCCTACCATTCTTCAAACACATCGGTTGTGCTCCCTCAACATCACATGCTCCCACCTCAGGGCCCTTCTGTTGTCTCTGCCTGGAATGACCTTCCCCAGGTGCCATATGTCTCACCTCCTTGCTTTGTTCAGTCCTTCTCAAGCATCACCTCCTCAGGGTGCCTCCTCTGAGCACCCCTGAGAGCCCAGCTCCCCACGCCGGCCTGTCCCTCTCCCCTTAACCCACTGTGTCCTTCACAGCACTTGCAGCTACCTGACGGTAGACTGGTTGTTTATGATGAACTGTCTGTCTCCCCAGCTGGGATATAAGCTCTTTGAAAGAAGGGATTTGGGGGGGTTGTTCACTCTTCTATTCACAGTACCCAGAACAGTGCTGGGCACATCATAAATTCTCAGTAAATATTTGTTGAAAGAATGAACAAAGAAGTCGGTGAGTTAATCACGATATTGTACATACCAAATAGCAAGAAGGCCTGGAGTTATTCTCTCTTGAACTCACTCTATGCAGCAAGCCTTTGAAATACAGAAGCCAAATCTGAGAGAATTCATGAGAAATTAATAATCTTCAAGTAACCTTCCTTAGTGAAGTATAATGGATACATCAAATTTTAAAATAAAGTAAGAATATGGAAGATTTGAACAACAAATCAATATGTTTGATCTAAGATGCATGTAAAATCCTATATGCCCCAAATAGAGTATAGATCCTTTGTAAGCACACACTGATAAAAATTAAAGATACCTAAAACAGAAACTGAAGCCCTAACAGATTTCAATGAATCCATGTCATAAACCATATAGTCTCTGACCATAACACAGTTAAAATCAAAATCAACAATAAAAATATAGTAAGTTAAGAAACACATGTTTGGAAATTAAAAACTGGACCTCTAAATACCCGTGAGATGCCATTTCATTCCCAACACATTGGCAAATCTAAAAGCCTCATGGTACCTCCTGTCGAGGGGAATGTGGAGAAAGGCAGAGCATTCATACACTGCTAGTGAGCATACAAACTGGTTCCACAACTCCATAGATCAATACGGCAATAATTAGCAGAGATAGCATGCCTAACAACACAACAATGTCAATTCTTGGTACATAATCCAGATAAATTCTCTAGCACATGTGCCCAAGAAGACATGCACAAGAATAATTGTTGCCGCTATTTTTGTTGTACCAGGTTAAAAAAAAAGAAAATTGAAAACAATTTAATGTTCATTAAGAGCAAATTGGATAAATAAATTGTAGTATATTCATACAAAAGACTTTATACAGCTATCAAAACAAATAAATTAGAGATGCATTTATGAACATAGATAAATCTCAAAGACATTAGATCAAGGTGGCGGAAAAAGACCAGTTGTAGAATATCAATATATTGTATTATATTCAGTACAAAGACTGAAAATATGCAAAACAACACTATTTACTGTTTGTATATGTTATTTACGTAGTGACTCAGTAATAACAGAAAAACGTGCATGTAAAAGGAAAGGGACATATTCAAGGCAGTGCTAATATCTAGGGGATGAGAGTGCCGTGATACGGAGATGTACAGACTTTACCTGTGTGAGTACATACCTATATCTATTCCTAGAGAGAGAGACACAGACACAGATAAAGAGTATTTTTATTTCTTAAAAAAAGATCCAAAGCAAGTAAGACAAAATGTTAACATCTGTTAAAGTTTCATGGTGAGTGGGTGTTTTGTGCATTACTTATTCTCTACGATTTTTTTCTGTAGGTTTGAACTATTTCATAACAACAACAAAAAATAAATAAAACAGGAGACAGGAAAATGGCACGAAGAAGGTCTAAAAGAACAGAGGATGGGGAGGCAAACTAGTTTAAGATTATCAGGATTGGAGAGAAGGAAAAAATAGGAGAAGGTAAAGCCTAAAGGAAGAGCCAAGCAGACAATGAAAGTGAGCAGGAAATGGACAAAAGAAGTCAGCTGCTGTCTAAGGAGTGAGGGAATGAAGGCATGCCACGCCCATACCACTGCGTTCTCTCCTCCCCGCTGATGCCACTGGCTCAGTCGCTCCCCAGCGGACAGGGCTGGTGGTGAGAGAATCCAGGGTTGCACTGATCCCAGCCAGGTCACCTGTGATCTCCTTGCTCCCAACAGCTGAATCCCTATTCGTGCGGGGGTTGGAGGGGAGTCGGCTTTATTTACCTATACTAAAGTAGGTGCAATCTTTTCTATGATTCCTGAAATGTAAATGCTGAGAAAGACATGTTAGCAAGACTGCTTTTCCCTACCATAGGAAATCACTCCCTGGGCAATGCTAACTTTAAGAAACTATTGGCCATTCAATTCCAGGAGGTAAAGCGATTTTTACTTTTAGCAGAAATTTTACTGTGAAAAGGAGAAATTGCTCTGTTAGGAGAAATTATATGGTATATGTGTTCATACAGTATAAAGCAGAACTTACTATTTTTAGCCCCAAATATTTCCCACCTCTGACTCTCCTCCCCTCTCAGGTTTGGAGAGTGTGATGCCATCATCTTGGCCTCTCCTTCCTTATCTTCCACATTCAGTCAGTTACCGTGTCCTGTCAGTCTGCTCCTTCTCAACATACCTCACATGTGTCCCCACCACTTGCCTAATCAGTCCCCATACCTGGGGCTGCTCCCCCTTAAAGACACCCTCTCTACCCCCATCTGATAGTTGCTCTAGCCCAGCTCTGATCTCACTACGCCTTTCCTCGGAAAACACAAGCAGTACACCAATGTGTGAGAACAGAGCTCAAGCTCTTGACTCCAGTATTCAAAGCAAGCCTGCTCCAATCTGGTCTCTTATTTATCTCCTGCAGCTGCTCCTCTTGGCTCATTCCATCGTTCTGCTCCCACACTGTGCCCTGCCAAATGGTCATCCTTAAATATTCCCTGCCACTTTCCACCTCTGAATAGTTACTCAGAAAGTTTCCTCTATTTCCTCTCTCCCCACCCCTACCTAGAGAAATCCAATCTCACCTCCAACGTCCAGCTGAAATGCTGTCAGGCTCTATCCTCTTCAGGACTGGCAAGTGCTGATTGTAAATCACAAAGGGACAGAGTATCATTTCTAATTCATTGCTGTCTTTCTGGCCATGCCTAGCACTGTACCTTCCATATAATAGGCGCTCAACAATATTCAAATGAATGTATGAAAACATGCGTTTATATAAGTACTACCTATAACCACGTGTTATTTTTATAATCACAAAATTGATACAGATTTAATTTTAACCCTGAACTTCAGTCACCTAGTAAGCCCTCAATATGTAATTGTGTGAAATAATGGATGACTGAGCGAATGAATGGATGGATTTTCCTATACTTACTTTATAATTGAATGAGATACCATAGGTTACTATATATCATTGTCAGTTGCCCTATGTTCTTGCCAATATGTTTGCTCAAGATCCTTGGGAGTACATTTCTAAGTTCTGAGAGCAACAGATAAATGTTAATTCTATTTAAGATAGTTCTAAAGAGAAAACATAAACACAAGAATCTGTCTGCTTGGCTATAAATGCATTGCACTTAATATTACAATAGACAATGTTAATCACATATTTTGACATTCTTCTAACTCTTTTCATTGTTTTCGAACCCTCTTGCCTGAGTTGATTTCTTTTCCTTGTAATGAGAACATCTCCTGGTGAATACTAGCCATTTGACTCTTTTTTAAAAACCTCACTCAGTAGCCCTCCTTAGGACTAAACAGCAGCTTTCCCTACAAATGACTGCTGCAGGTTATTAGGTCGTATTTTCTTGGAATATTCTACCTTTCATTTATAATTTTTAAATTAACCCAATTATTTCTAATGGTGAGCTGAGTATCTTCAACAGCAAAAAAAAAAAAAATTGTGTTGCTATATGACTTAATATATTGTTAAAAGGAGATGGGAAATCTTGTGCAAGTGTAAGTTGATCATTAAATCAACACATCCTCTGTGCCCTTTACAACACCTCCTCCCAAAGGAGGCATCACTGTGCAGGGACTGCCAGGGCCTCCAGCACCCTCTTGCTTCTGCACATCTAACCGAGAAAATGACCATGCAAAAACAAAACTCAATTTTTCAAAATGTCAATCAACCAATATTACTTCTAATGTAATATTTTCACCCACACAGCATTAAAAATATATATGCATTAAACCTTCCATCAGCTAGAAAAGAGCCTCATAAAGTTTCACTCTATTTCAATAAGAGTGAGTCAATTTAAGGGCCATTGCTGTATCTAGAGGCAAGATTTTTCTCTTGGGTTATCACAATACCATGGGTGTCAATCAAAGAGCCACACTCAGAGGACCAAGAGAATATCAGATGAGATCTATCACCAGGCTGAATTTTGGTCTGTATTTGTAAGTGATTTCCTTAGCTGGGTCATCCATCACAAAGTCATCTGCATGGAGAGGATACTTCATTATTGTTCTATGGGGCTCCAATTAAGCAGGACATGACAAACTGCTATCAAATTGACAACTCAACCAAATATTCAGCAATTACTACAACTCGTGACTGTGAGAGGAATGTGGGCCTCTCTGCTTCCTCCTCAGGTGAAGTTTGATGGGAATGAAAGATACTTTAAATAGCCTTCCGAGTGTCTTGTGCCTCACCGAGAAGGCTCTTTAAAAAAGAGTCAGAGGCCCCCAGTTCAGTGTCTCGTATAGAATCATCATGAGTTAGTGTCAATTTTAAATTCCTCTATACACGCAGACAGTGTGACACTAATGTAATGACTTCCCACCTGAAAAGGATACTGGTATGTTTCCATTTGTTTCCAGAGCTCGTAAGAAGCCTTCTGCATTGCATCAGATTTTAGGCCCAAGCTCAGTGAAGTACAGTCCTTAGTAGGAGTACGAGTCATTGGCTTGATTTTCATATTTACGCAGCCGTGCTTAGTCTCTACTGCACCGAGGGAGCTGCAGCACTCCACAGGAAGGAGAGGTGTTTTCAGACTTTCAGGGAGGACAGCCTAGTGGCATTTAAGCTGCCTTTGATCGGCTAAGGTGATTTGATTCCCACTAATAACTATTAAGAGCTGTTAGGCAAATTGGATGGTATTTATAATTCTAATTTGTTTTACTCTATGACTCTAGGAAACATCATTGTGGTAAATGTATTGAAATGTCAGGGCTATCACTTGCCACATGAAGTTTATTTTATTTTTTCCCCCCACTGAACAAATGCCAGCAGCTTAGCCGGCTGAGCCCAAGCTTATGTGAACCAGTGATCCAGGCAGCCTCTGGCAGCTCCGAGTGGCCATTTGGCCTGCCCGAGCTTACACTGCATAGATTCCCCGGGATGGCCTCCAACTTCAGGGTAGTCGGAGACTTTTCAGCGCTGCTGGGGCCCCATGTCATCCCGCAGCAGCAGGCTGCTTCCTAAGAAGCTGGCTCCTCTCGCTGTTCCAAGAGGGAAACATGAATACTGTTTTGGCAGCTTTGCAGCATCATTCACTCTCTCCCTGTGGCTGAAGAAAACTTTTTGAAAGTGCTAGGAGCACTGGTTTAGAATCTTCGTCCAGAACGACTTTGAGAAAAGCTGCCTTGAAAGTTGGGACTGACTTCTTTGGCCGGCTCCGCTGAGGAGCCAGATGCCACTTTTTTCTGCGAGGTACGTGCATATGGGAAATATGGCTCCAAGGACAATGTCCAAGGAATGATAGCTCAGATGCACCAACAGCTTCTTCTTCAACAGAACTTCAGTCCTATGAGTGCAAATCTGCAGTCCACAGAACACAGTGATCAGTTTCAGGAATCCTCAGCTGCTGCTCATGGTTTTTTCCCACGCACTAGTAAATTTGACCACATGACACAATTAAGCATGCTTCTTTAAACGTATGTTGTCAATGGCTTTATTAGGGATTCGTGTTACATTTCCTGTGAGGTCTTGTCTTCCAAATAAAGAAAGTAGGTGCGATGAAAGGAGATTGGTCAACCAAGACTGACAAGCAAACCAGAATTCTATGATGCTCTCTCCCATCAGCCAGAGTTCAGCTCTCAGTGCCTTGGTTTATGGGTCTGAACAATACAAAGTTTGTAATACCACCTCCTGGCTTGAGTTCGTTCATATTGTAAGGAATAGACTTTTTAAATTAATTTGTTTTCATTTTGCTTTTAATTTAGAAGGCTTACTAGTTTCATTTTGATTTAATTTTGTTTCATGATTACATAGAACATATACATAGCTCAAAACTCAGTCCTACAAAGCACTGGTCCCATCTGCTCTGTCCTTTCCTCCCCGTAGAGCTAATTATTTTTATTAACTTTTGGTTTATCCTTCCATTATTTAAGTACAAGCAAAATATTCCTAAATTATTATCTCACACCTTTCTTAGATACAAGATAGCTTACCAGATGCACTGTTCTGCACTTTGCTATTTCTATTTATCCAGAAAATCACTCCATAACAGTATATATATATATATGGGCATCCCACATTTACTTTTATAGCCGCATAGCACTCCATTGTGTAACTGTATCTTAGTTTAGTCATGTAAACCTTTGTTGATAGACAATGAGTTGTTCCTAGTCTTTGGAAATTATAAGGAGTGCAACAATGCCTTGTGTATATATGCTTTCATATCTTTGCCATACAATCTTTGGATGTGATATAAAGGCACTAAGCACAGAGGGATGATTAAGATAAAGCTCCTGCCTTGGAACTATCTCACTCTTATAGGGGAGATGGCACAAAATCAAAAAGTCATCGTACAATAGTTAAATGCTATTAGAAAATAACACACTAAGTTTTTCCTACCACTATCTACCTATAAACGCAGATTGTTTTTATAATAGAAAAAATACATTTCATACTTTTAAAAGTCTTCAGAGTTGAGTATGTGCCACTTGAGCCAGCCCTGTTTGTTTGGTACTCCAGGAACTTAGCATCTGAAGTCCATGAGGGCAAGGTTCATTCATCCTTAGTCACTTCTGAAGTAGGATGGAAATGCCATTTCCCTTTGAAGTTTACAACTCTGAGTGTGTGTATCTTCTTATCCTCAAGGCAAAGCAAAAACAAATGAACACAAAGGAAAGGAAGGTTTGCATTATCATTGCTAGACACAAGTGTGAACCCCTGTCACTACTCGTTTCTAAGTCCTCTTATCACCTAACCACACCAATGCAGGGACCTTGGAAAAACTACTGTCGTTCCTTTTTAACCTCTACAAGTTCTTTCATTTATTGAAGGTCTTGCATGTCACGTCCTGGGCTAAGTACTTGAGGAAGAGGAAATTAATTAAATTATGCCATTTAGCATTGAGGGGTAAACAGTTCACCAGACAGGGCCTCTGCCATAGACCTCTAACAGAAAATACTTCTTTTATTAAAAACGTTCTGGCATTCAAAAATTAAGTCCATCATGACCAACTTGGGGATAAAGAATAAATTCAAGATGGTGCCATTAAGTGTAACATAATTGGATATTTCATCACCCAATACTTGCTCCAGATACACTTCATTTTTCATATATTCTCAGCAAAAACTAAAATTCAACATATCCCCTGCAAGATTTAAAATATCATAATATTTTCTCACCTCTCAAGAGTACTCCTTGGTACAGATGTTGAGAAAAGTGTGAGCTGCAGAGAGTGATTTGACAGTTGGTATATGGAAAAGCCTCAAAGAATGACGTATTTTGATATAACGTAAATCACATGAGACTGGATCAACTTCTGGAGACAATCTCATTAAAATGGAACTGCAAGGGATCCTATTCAACAAGTTTTTCCATCAAGAAAAATAAAATTAAAACTTTGATCAACAACAGTGTCCCCCACATGTAACCAAGAAAGATGATTATCCAACCTCAGTTTCTTGCTCAATTTCAGCCTCTATCTAAGAATATATCATGTTCCCCTTCTATCAGATTAGACACTGTTTGCTTATTACATATTAAATGTTATTTAACATCTAATTTCTCTTCAGAAAAACAGATCCAAACATACTTTTCTATTCCAAAGAAAAATATATAAGCAATACCCCCTCTTCTCTCCCAACAGCTGTTCATAGCTCTATTTTATTTTTTTTCTTAGCTCTATTTTAATTCAAATTTGAATCATACTTCCATTACTATGAATTAGAAATGCACAATCAAATGTATTTGAATTTTATTTTATATAAACCCCTTCAAACCACAACTTCTAATGGATCCATGACTATAAAACTCCAATTTGTAGAGTCCCCTGCCTCTAAACCTTCAGAGAATGTTATTAAATTCTGTTATTTGTGATGGTTAATTTTATGTGTAAACTTAACTGAGCTAAGGAATTCCCAGATAGCTGATAAAACATTATTTCTGGGTGTATCTGTGAGGGTGTTCCCAGAAGAGATCAACATTTGAATCATTAGATTGAGTAGAACAAGACTGCCCTCACCAATGCCGGTGGGCATTGCCCAAGCTGTTGAGGGCACTAATAGACCAAAAACACAAAGGACTGGCAAGTTTGCTCTTTCACTAGAGTGAGGACATCCATCTTCTCCTGCCCTTGGACACTGGTGCTCCTGGTAATTGGGTCTTCGGTCTCAGACTGGGACTTACATCATTGCCCCTCCCTACCCCCACCCTCAGGCCTCTGGATTTAGACTGGGATTTACACCGTTGGCTCCTCAGGTTCTTGGCTTCTGAACTAAATGGTACCACTGGCTTTCCTGGTTCTCCAGTTTACAGACACAACTCATGAAACATCTTGGCCTCCACATGAGAAAGTTCCTGCAATAAATCTCCTCCTACATGTACATATCTTATTGGTTCTGTTTCTCTGGAGAACCCTGAGTAATACAATTAACAAGTATGAAAGATACATCCAATTGAAGAGTTTTATTGGCTACATTTTTATGCATTTTATTTATCAACATATGTTTACAGCATACCTACTGGTGTCAGACATTGTGCTAGACACTGGGGACAAATAAGACATAGTCACTCATCTCACCGAAGCCTTGTCTAATGCAGAAGAGAGATGTGTGGATAAACAATCACAATGCAGCAAGATTATGGTTTGTACAGGGGCCAATGGAGATGAGAAGAGAAGGTGCCTAGGAATGCATGGGGAATCATAAAATGTTTCATAGAGGGTATTAAATTTGATATAAAACTCAGTTTAATGTGTAAGGGGTTACTGAGAAAAGGCATTCTAGCAGAGCACTCAGTGTGTGAATGCCAAGACATCCAGTGCATGGGAAGCTGCGAGTGACTCAGCACACTGGGGCCTCAGGTACATGAACAGAAGTGCTGGGATCTGCAGTGATAAATGTGGGCAAAGAAAAGATCACGAAGGACACAGAGAAGTGGCTGTCTCAGGGGAGTCCCCAGAAGTTATGAGCAGGGTACTACCAAGACCAGATTTATATTTAAAAAGCATTCCTATAGCAAATGGGAAGCTAAACTGGAGGAAAGCAAAACCAGTAGCCTGGAGAGAACTAGGAGTCTCTGCTGTAGTCCTGGCTTAATTAATAAGGCATGAACCAAGTTTTAAAGAGGAGAGAAGTCACTGCATATATACTTAGGAAATAAGATTGTCAAAACTCAGTGACTTAGATAAGAAAGTGAGGAGAGAGGAAAGAATTGAAGTGGACTCCCAAATTTCTTGATAGACCTTGAGCTCTTGTTTAGAAATTTTATGTGGGGGATATTGTTACTTATGATTCTTGATGGTAAAAAAAAAAAATTCCTATTAATTTGGCAAGCTCATCATTTTGAACCAATCAACTTGGGAGAATGAATTATGGCATGAAAGAAAGGAAAATTAGACAGCTTGAAGAACAGGGGTCAAAGTTACATCAACTTACGTTCAACTGGGTGGTTTGTAGTGTCCCTAATCAAGACAATGCATTAGGAGATGGGGCAGACTTGGAAGGAACGTTGACGTTCATGAATTCCAGTTTGAGACGCTTGAGATTGAAAGCCTTCTTTTAGGTTCAGATAAGGGTGTTCTATAGGGAGTTGGTTAAGTGGATGTTGATCTCAGAGGAGAATTCTGAATAAAGATTTGGGCAACATCAGAGCATCAGTGGTAGTTGAAGCCGCAATTAGGTCTAAAGCATACATTGCTATTCCTTAGTAGTACATCAAATTGGATCAAAATTGGTCAAATACTTTAAACAATATTCATTCATTCATTCACTCAATAAATAGTAACTGAACATTTCCTATGCAAGTATCTGAGTGAGGGGCTTGGGGTAGAACTGTGAATAAGACAATGTGAATATGACCTATATATTCTGACTGGGAATTCAGATGTTAAACAACTGGCTGCACAATATATTATTTAATAATATTTGAGATTTGGGCCACCAAGAAGAGATACACAACTTTTAACTGAAAAAACAAAATTAGTTCAGGGCAAGGTAGAGGATTTCAAGTAAGATTCTCTGAAAAACTGCTTTGAGCTTTAAAGTTTTAAAGGTGAATTAACTAGGTAAAACAAAGGAAAGAGTATTCCAAGAAGGAATAGCATGTGCAAAGGGCCTGGGACAGAAAGAATACGCCAGGATATGAAAGTCAGTGAGACAAGCAGAAATGTACGTAAATATTCCACATTATAAAGTTGAACGAGCAAATATTTTCTTTGCGTAAATATTAATAAATATGATCATAATGTAGAAATATGAGATCCATACCATCTGGGGGCTTTAGGCCCCTTATTCAGAAACTCAAACTCCAGTTGGTGGGAAAAAAAAAAGAAACAGAAAAACCTACAAATATGGTTTGGAAACAGAACAGATTAATACAATGCCATCAAACTCCCCTTAGCTCTCTGTAAAGGCATGTTCCTAACAGAGAAGTCAAAAATCAATGTCTGATATGATTTCAAGGTTGTATCTAAATGACAGTATAAACACTAAAGAAAAATACAATTTTACTTTTATAAGCACTTAACTGCAAAATATCCTCTGAGCACTAGAAGTTCAGGAATAAACAAGATCAACCATATTCTCTTACTCAGGCCCATAAGAAGGTTATGCATTTGTTCCGGGCCCTTTAGCCTGGTGGTCCCGCTTTGTTATTGTCAATATCTAACTTCTAATGGGGTGTGGCTATGCCACATACATGCAAGTAATTACCTATAGCCATTTTACACCCATAAAAACCAAGCCCAAAGGTAAGAATTGTACAATTTTGACTGGAATAATTACAAATACCAGCAACAAACATTCTCATTTCTCTTACTTCCAAGAGAGTTTTGGGCTGTTTCCTGAATTACTGCGTAAGTATCAACTTGCTTATGTCTATTTCAACCATTCAAGCCAAAGGTGGTAGCAGTTAGACGTTTAGAAGGAACTTACACATAGCTGAGAGAATTCAAAACTGTCTGATGGAAAAGATAAACATTGTCTGAAGCATCGTGTCTTGCCTGACAGTTTTTGGAAACTTTCATAAGAACTTTCGTTGCATCTGATGGTTCACAAGGACATAGCTCTATCATCTCCACCCCCTAGTGATTTCACGTGTAATGGCTACAGCCCTCTCCTACACTACGCTGCAGACCTACACAGGGACCCACCAGAGACCTTCAGCATGTTGGGTTCCAGCAAGTCACAGGCCCAGAAGGGAAACACACACCAGCTTAGTCCTTAGTCAAAACCCAAATCCACAGCTTCTCCACAATGTCATAAAAGCAAGACCATCACATTTGTGAAAAAAGCAGAGCAGACTGTAATGGGATCATTAAGATCAACCCGAAAGTATGTTCACAAGTATCATGATAGCATTGTGGATACTAATTGCTATCTAAAAACACCACTCCAGTCTAAGTGCTAGTATTAGGCAAGGGTGCATTCTGTCAAATGCTGTTTGGCCCATAATTGAAAGGTCATTAAAAATTCACTGAAAGGGATACTGGAAACACTATAGAGGACAAAAGGTGTATTTGAAGCTCCAGTCGTTGTCAATGATGCCACAACAAGTGATAAGAACCAGGGGTCTAAATATGGCAGAATAGATTTGAAGGCAATGGTGCAGAGAGATTTTTTTTTACATGAATAGCAAGCCCAGGGCTGCCTGCTTGTGAGCTCTGTCAGCCACACTGTGATGAAGCATTGGTGGTCCCATGCACTTCCCAACGAAGACATGTACCTATGGATTTACATCTTATGAATATTTGATCCAGCTACAAATTTGAAAAAAAAAAAATCACCAGTCTCTGAATTATTTAATTGTTTTTGCCAAAGCCCTAGATTATTTTTCCTGTAATAAAATAAAACGTATTGGGTGGGAAATGAGAGTCCAAAGAGGCAAATACCAACCAGAGCCCTAACAGCTGAGGTTCCAGCCGCACTGATTTTCTTTATGACATAAGTGGTCTGCTTGGCTGAGAGCAGCAGAGGTTTGGGTCAATACTGTCATTCCTGCCTGCCAGCGCTGCAGACTTCATGCATTCTCCTTTGAATTAACTTGACCACAGGCTATTTCTTGGAGGATATAATGAAGAAATTGGCCAAAGTTCCTGCAAGAGTTATAATGTTGATATGAATTCTTTAAAACACATAAACAAGCCTTGAAGACTAGAAAGGTCATGGTGAAAGAAGCAAATTTCCTTCCTTTAATATTTATGGGAAGAAAAGAATTCAAGTCTTGGAAGTGACTTGTGAGCATTAGCAATATGTCAGGGGCAGAATTTTGCGTGTGACCATGGGGACCAGACAGGTGACTAGTCTTTGGGAAGGACTGTGAGGAGATGCTGTAAGGTGCTGTACTCTGTGTGTATAAGCATGTATGTGTGTGTGCATGCCTTGCTAATAGTGATATTAAAGAATTATAACTAAAAGAACTCATTATATGCTGAAAGTTCATAGAAGGATAGCAGATTTTAACACTAAGAAAGATAGGGTAAAAAAAAAACTTTAATAAAAAACAGACATCAGGTATTTCTGTGGTCATTTTAGGGGATGTTGATGAGGAAAATCCTCAGAGAACTGTAAAAGTCATTGTGATATCCCAAAGAATGGATGCGGTGCCAGGTGGACTCTAAAACCATCTCCATTGTTCCATCTCCTGACACTCATGCCCTTGTGGCATCTTCCCACTGAGCACAGGTGGACTGTGACTTGCTTCTAACCAACAGAATCTAGCCAAGGTGATGGGATGTTTGTGGCTCCGTGTGTGATTGTGTTACACAAGATTGCATTGCCTGTCTTGTGAGGAGAGTCTCTCTCTTGCTAGCTGCCGGGAAGGCCCACGTGGCAAGGGACTGAGACTGGCCTCCAGCTGACAGGCATCAAGAACCTCAGGCAGCCTAAAAGGAACTGAATCTGGAAGTGGATCCTTCCCCAGTCAAGTCTCAGATGACTCTACAGCCCTGGCTGACACCTTGAGAGCAACCTTGTGAGACCATGAAGCAGAGGATCCCAATAAATTGTGCCCAAACTCCTGACCTAGTGGAATTATGACATAGTAAATCTGTGTTGTTGTAAGTGGCTAAGTTTGTGGAAATACTGTTACGTAAAATAAATTACTGATAAGGAACCAATGGCTTTAACTAGGTTCTTTCATTCCTAAGGGCTCCTCCTTTTTTTCCATGTGATCTCCAATTACAAGTGCCACAAAAAATAAAGAAGATTACTAAGAAGCCATAGGGGACCAAATTTATATGAACAATGTGACACACAGAAGAAATGATAGCCCTGGTACTTTGGGATCTCCATTTACCCTCCAAAGAGGGTGAATTCTGACTTTCTAAAGAAATGGTAACAATTCATAATCCACTGAACATAAAAGAGCTTACAGATGTGCCAGCAAACGGGAGCAATTAGCCTATGGTACACTAGAAAGACCTCTGGGGTCCAACAGGTGCAGGCTCAAATGCCAGCTTGACTCTTTACTAGGTTGGGCAATATACTGAGTTTCAATTTCCTCATCTGAACAATTGAAATACTCAAACCAACTCCAAAAGGTGTTGAGAAAAATGAATTAAAAAACAACATTGGGATGGAAGGTAGTAAATAATAAAAAAAAAAAGATACTAATTCTCTTTCCCTTTCTTTATGCCATAACATTAGTGCATCCTAGACTTCAGAAGGTAATATTTTTAAAATCAGTGAAAGTACAACACTAAAAAAAAGGTGGCCTAAGAAGTACTGGAGGCACTAAAATTGAGAGTCTGATTATACAATTGTGAATAATGTTAACAAAGGAGAAACGCTTAAGAAATCCAGGTAGCTGCTTAGAGAATTCTCCAGTAAGTTCAATTTTTGTAAAGCATGTGAATGAAAAGGAAAGGGGTTACATCATCAATGATTCAGGGGAGAAGAGGAGGAGGAGACAATGAAACCAGAAGAATGTCACAAAGTCCACAAGCCAGAAGTTAACTTTGTCTGTTGAAAAGTACAAAGACAAAAAAAAAAAAAAAAAAAAAAAAAAAAAAACCACTTATGCTATGTTTGAAAAATAACACAGATAGAGTCTTTGTTTGGGAAAGATGGTACAATATTATCAGATCGTACTAAAAAAACTACTTTTACTTTGCAATCATCTTTACTAAAGAGGGTGATCATCAAACAGAAAAGTGAGGAATAAACATAATAAAGACAAAACCAAAGAGTAGGAATGTGGAGATGATAGAAAAATTGTACTTTGGCTCAGGTAATTACTCCCAGGAGTAAGAGCTTGCAAATACAACTGGAGAGCCACTGTTGGTAATTTTGAGAAATCTTGTAGAACCAGAGAGGCCAAAATAGACACAAGTTTTAATTTTTAAATAGTAAACACTTCAGAATACATCTTGATACTAATTCCCAAGTAAATTCTCTAATGGATAATTAAATAGATGGTTTGTAAGCACTTTGAGAGGAAAAGATTATCACTAGGAGCCAAAATGGGTTCACTAAGAAGACACCAAGCCAAACAAATTTCATTTATTTTCTAACAAAGTTACTGAATTGGTAAATTAGAAGATACTGGAGGCATACTTATGAGGTCTGGAAATGAACTGAAAGAAATATTTTATGTTTAGCCTAGAGAAAAGGTCTTGAGGGAAATGCTGTCTACAGATTTTTTCAGAGACTATGGGGTTGAATCATTGAGCACGGCTGCATCCTTCAACTCGCAGCTTAGATGACCCTTGGGGAAGCTCTCTCTGATCACTTGGTTCAGATTTGATACAGTCTACTATGTTGCTAAAGCACATCTATAATTCCATTATCAAAATGTATTATGATTATTTGCTTAATTGCCTACCCCTCCAATGGAATGTAAGGCAAGGACCAAATCTGTCTTTTTCATTGCTTTATCTCTGGGGTCTAGCACTGCACCAGATAAGTATTGGGTACTATATTAATACTTGCTAGCAGAATGAGTAACTAAATAAATGAATGAAAAATATTTATATGTCATAGAGATATAATTTTCATCTAAATATAAGAAAGAACTTTCTTATACTTATGCATCTTTAAGATTCCTTCAAAATTTATAAATTCCTTATTTTGAAAGTGTTCAAGAATAACATGAAAAACCAATCATCCATATGGTATTTTGTACAGTGGAATGGAAGTTCAATTAGCTGAACTCTTAACTCCCTTCTGACTCTATAATCAAAGCCACATCACCTTTGACTATAAAATGGAGTCAGTCTCCAAGAAAAATCAAAATCCATAGCCCCCAAATTCCAGACATAACAGACACCCTAAACAGTGATCTCCTGTACACTGATTTTGCTCTTTTGGTGTTTCCTATCTGGTTTAGAACAGGACTTTGCCCAAACTGATAGTTAACAGATTTTCGATAAATAAATGGTCACAATAAATGTAGACTGTTTCTGAAATAAAAGGATGATTAAGATATTCAGCCTAACCACCTTGTTTCACAGAGAGGAAGTGTAGCCCTAAAGGTTTTCATGATCTCTCAAAACTCACAAAGCTGTTTGGGGCAAAGCCAAGACTTGAACCAGTTTACTGCTATTTTCATCTCTCTAGATTGCCTTGAAACTCTTTGCAAAAACAACTGGAGTCAAGAAACCCTGGGTTTCTTGGCCATCTGGGGACACAATAAGCATCTCTGTAGTCAAAAACCTAGAAGTCAAGTCACCACTGTAATAATTCCAAGAGAGATGTTGGACAGGACCAGAAGAGACAACACACAGAAGCAGAGGAAAAATAAATTACCTTTTATCTCATTCACTGAACTTCTACCATCAGATTTGCTAAATTATGGAAAGACAAAATAGTAGTAGTAGTAGAAGTAATAATAATAATAATGACGTCATATTTTACGGCTCTATGGCAGTACATAACCTAAGAATATAGCTGTAAATCTGAGAAAACTCATTAAAACTCAATGTCTGATTCCACAACAGAAAAGACAGTGGACAAGAAACCATTTCTTGGTTACCCTGGTCAATGTGAATACAAATGTAGATAGACAGTAATAAAGGGGAATTTTTGGCCCAGTTTTCTTCTTGAATAAATATGTATATGGTAATCCAAGTTGACAATGAATTTTGGGGGCCCTTCCTTTTTCTATCTATACTTCTTTCTTTTCTTTCTATATTGCTCTAAATCACCACAACATTGCCAAATTATCATGAGATTTTATACTATATGGCTACAGACCACGGGTCTAGAATCAATCGAAAAGATTTATCCAGTAATGTGTCCTAGAATGACAGTCACTTTATTTTCTTTTGCTGAAGCATTTGATGAAATGGCAGTTGAACTGCTGCATTTGTCCATTCGAAGGGTAATCACTGAATGCCCATCGCATGGTAGCCACTTTTATTACATATAGCACAAGGTGTAGACCCCACCCTCCAGGAGACATAACCAAGTACCAGGTACTGTTGCAGTGGTTTCATTAGCTATATGTCAGGTTCTTTGGGAGTCCAAATAAGGGACACCTAGCTCACCCTGGGGGAAACAGAGTTTGTCAGAGGAGGTAATGCTGGAGGTGAATCTTAAAGTAAGATAAAAGTTAGCACGCTGGACAAGGGGTCAGCAGTTTTTCAAAAGCATTTGCAAAGGAAGGAACTGCAAATGGTCTGCTGAGGCTAAAGTCTGTGGCCCACGTGAAGGGGGACTTTAACCACTGGTCATTTGGATGTAGATGGGGACAGATGTCAAGGACCTCTCCCTCCTATTTAACCTACTTGTCATTGCCTTCTTTCAGGTTGTCACTGCCTCTCCCTGGAGGTATTCTAATAACTTTCTAACTGCTCTCCCTTCTGCCAATCTTTGTTTCCACTTTTCGATTCATCCTCCACATTTCAAGAGACTTATCTTTCCAAAATACAGATCAGATCACGTCATTCTTCAATTTCATCTTTACTTATGAGATCAAGTCCAAATTTCTTAGAGTAGCTCATCAACATGTTACAGCACAGTCCCTTGTCTCTCTAACTTGACCTCCTGCCTCTTCCCGCCTCACAACTTAAAATGCAGTAACACATAAGTACGCAACATAGCCTCCCATACCATGCTCCCTCACACTTCTGACCTTTGTGCGTATCATTTCCTCTGCTTAGAAAACCTTTTCATGGGGAGAACTCTAACTCACCTTTCAAGATGCTCTTGTAAAGTAAAGTGTTTCCCACGATGTTTGGGAAGTTATTCTTCCATCTTCTCATGGTCTTTTGCCCATGTCTCTATTGTATCAATTTGCACATTGTACTGAGTCTCTTTCTATGTGATTTCCCCACCCAAGGGAGGAGACATATCTCAGTTTTATTTAACTTAAAATTACTGTTCAGAATTAGCCAGTGCCTAGCAAACAAAAGGTACTCAATGTTTATAGAATGAACAAATGAACCATGAATTTCCTCATATTAAAATTTAAAACGTTCATTGCTTTGGCTTTTTATTTAGACCAATCATCACCGTATGTCTAAACATGGAAAATATGTCTCATCTCTCCACTCTGATTTACACCTCTTGTAGGCACTGCCCCACCTGTCAAAGACCCATTTACTCCAAACCACTGTTTCCAAAAGCAATAGGCTTCCGATGCTGTAGAGACTCACCAAAAAAGCAAAACACCCTACTAGTAAACAGTTATAAACAACCTTTGTTAGAAATGAGCTGTATGTATTTTAAGTATCTGATGAAATCTGTGTGAAAATGAAGGCTACTGATTTGAAGGTTCATCACACAATGTTAACCCAAACATAAGAAAATGCCTCGACACAAAGGCCTAAAAGTAAGTTCTTCCGGACCTGGGATCAATTAATGTGTGTAAATAAGAGAACCGTGAGGAGTCTCTACCCTGCCGTTTCCCAGTAGGAAAGGAGCACTTGTTCATTCTGTGGGGAATCAGCAGGCAGAGCTCACCCTGGGGCCTGCTGGTCATTCCTGTTGCTTCATGCGAACTGGCCCATGATCCTTCTATCATCCAAAGGAAAATATTTTAAAAGGGGGTGCATTTACATATGATTTGTGTCATAAAAGTTAATTCTAAAGTTCAAATCTTCATCTCACAGCTGTTTCCCAGAATGTGGAAAACACTCTGAAGCACAGATGGTCCAAAAGACTGATGGCTTCTGCAAAAGGTAGAATTGATATTGCACCATATATATATGTGTGTGCGTGTGTGTGTGTATATACACACACACACGCACACACACACACATATATAAGAAATTAATGTACCAATTGAAAGTAATCAGCATTTCCACAATTATTTCATGGTCATGGATTTTGTGTTCATGCTGGCTAATTAGCCAAATATAAATTATATATATATATATTTAAGTAAGTGTGTATGCATATTAAAGGATTTTTTTCCCTTTATTTCATTGTGAAGTAAATTATTTGATGTGGCTGCGCATAAAGCTCTAACACACATCAAAAAGCAATCAACCAACTCTTTGAGTACCTCAAGTAGGATAATTTAGATGGTTTTTAATCATGATTATGAAAATATAATTAGGTAGTTTCATGTTTGTTGTTGAATACATGTAGGGGAAAGTGATTCTCCAAATAGAAAGTGTGGGCAGTGTTACATAGAAACCACAAGAGAATGGTGTGAATGAGGTACAGGCACGCCCACTCGCCTGCACGCACACACACATCCACACAACACACAGAAGCTGCTGCCCCTTTCTCCAACACATCAGCAGCTCTCATACTTAAAAAGAGTATCATTTCTTTCAAAATGCCAAAGGAAATCTTATTTAATAAACTGATGACATAGAAGTAGGCTGGAAAAATGCCTCCCTTTAATGTCCCCATAAACTTAAGCTGTAGACTGCAATTTAAAACAAATCCTCCCTGCCATGGACCCGACAGAAGAGGTGGGGGTGGGGGGAGCTCATCAGTGCCCAAGCAGCTCATGTGTCATTAGTGACCAGCTGGGAGTAGGTACAGTCATGGATCTGCGCAGCTAAATGATTGCGCACTCGTGGCCTTATCTAATCCATTTGAAATACACCTGATATTTATCTAACTCCAATAGAAGTTGAAAGGATCTGCAAGTTCTCATGCCAGAGGACGAATCACACTTTTAGTAAACCACTGCCTCATGCCAGCTTATCCAGGCCTCCCCACTGTGGCCAGGAAAGGTGGCAAGAGGGACTCCATTCTCCCTCTCCCAGACCGTCCCCATTCCCTCAGAGTTCCCTAATAAACTCTCCCAAGCCACATCTTATTTTTATCCCTGTGCAGCCAGAGTTGATTACTGGCCCCATTAGAAAAATCCATCCTTCCTAGTCCATCTCAGAAATCATGTACAAGAGCCTGGGGTTGCACTTGGAAGTAATTTGGTCACCAGCGAGCTGGCCCCTTTTGTTGAGAAATTCAAAGAGTTGCAACACCATGAAAAGCCACAATTAGAGTGGCTTTCTTCCAGCACCATATGTAATCTGTTTTACCCCGAAAAAACGAAGTTGCTGTCTGTGCACACAATTTTAGCATTTCTGGTTTTTATGCCATCTTACTTACAAGAAACTCCCAGCTGTTATAATTTGTCTCATCCATCGCTCTCTTGTAGAACTGGCCTTTGTTCCTTTTTTTCAGTGCCAGGGACTTGCTGCTGTTTCACCTGATGTGATTTGTCCAGGCATTAATAATGCATCTTCAAGATGCACGATGCATGAATTCCTTTAGTAACAGATCTGCTGGCAGAGGGCTGTATTGTATTGTACAGCTTTGCTGCAAAAAAGGGAAGACAAGGGGACAAAGGGAAGGTCATGAGCCTTAGAACTGAGGAGTATTGGTGATTTTAGAACATCATTCCCACCAGCTCTTGGTAAGGGCATGGTGAGGACTCTGAATATTAGACCAACAATTTCTTAAAAAAAAAAAAAAAAAAACTTTTGACAAATCTGCAATTTGTCCCTGTAAGGGAGAGAGAGTTGCATACACAGATGACAGTTCAGGAGTTCAGGGTATCTGGTTATTCTCACATATCACTTGGTACACATCAAGGGAAATTTCCTATACATGGGTCCCTATTCCCCCTCTGTACCTCCAGGCACACTCCAGCTACCTTCCCAGTGGCCTTGATATAACTGTTGTTATTGTTACTCATATGAATTTTTTATCACCTTGCATTTGTGAGGAGCTTGTATTTTCAAGCTGCTTTATAATCATTAATAAGTTATTTCTCACAATTATCCTGAAAAGTAGGACAGGGCTTTTTTCCCCTCAATGTTACAGTTAAGGGAAAAGAAGTACAGATAGGTTACAATGCAAGTTGCTCCCAGGGAGTGTGCTTTCCAAAGTTGGAATAAGGACACATTTAGAAGGCCAGCCCATCTCCTCAACCAAATAGCTACCTCTGGAATGGTAATGTGAACAATTTAAAGCAGAATGTGGGACCCAATTAGGAATAATCAGGCTCTTAGAGGACACAGCCATAAACTCCACAGGAAAATAACCCTGCTTCAGATGATCGGATTTTGAACTCAAGGCTAGCTATACCGGCTGGCTCCAGCATCTTAGATTTTCTTAAGAAACAATGAACTTACTACGTAATGTTGAAATTCAGAAGTTCAGCCACAGAAACAGTAGCTTGTGCAGATGATCACTTAACTTCCTGTTTCTCTGAGGACTCCTGACAAGATTGCCGATATACAACCAAACCACACTCTGCGTACGGTCATCACAGTAAATTCCTCTGCTTCTATGCCCATTCTCACCACTGCCAGCACCACTGGCCCCCCAACAACAACAACGAAAATTCTCATTTAATCAATAACATTTGCTTTCAGGGCAGCTCTCCTTTACTGCTGTTCCATCTCTGTCTGGGTTACCATAGCAACTATTCTCAGAGCAGTGTGATATCCCAGTTTATACATTTCAGCCCTGTCACATGACTGACTACCTGCTTCTACTTTAATCATTGCTGGAGGGAACACTCAAAAAGTGGCTGCTTCCTGCTTCCTGTTGCAGTCCACCAAACTGCTGGCATGGTTTTACATTTCTTCCCTCAACCCAGAAAACACATGTTAATTGTGCTGACTTCCAAAGCAGAGGAGGAGGAAGACTGGAGTGGTGGATGAGGGACTCCTAACTGCTAGAATTAGCAGAGCCTTCCAGGCCTTCACAGCTAAATTCTTCTTTTCCCCAATAGAGATGCTCTGAGATGTAGCAGACCTCTTTTTTAAGATCTTAATCGCAGAATAAAAGATGTTTTCAACCTCATCCACGTCTGAGATCCATCATCCAACGGCCCCATGACCTCCGAACACTCATCTCCATTCATGTAGCCATTTCGTGGGCCCCCTGCAAGGCAAGGCCTGGAACTTGGGACTCTCAGGAGCCTCCCCTGTTACAGCTTCGAGGGGTCCGTTTAAATCACATTATAAACCTAATGAAACACAGCTAATGAAGCACAGATGTCCTATCAGATTTGGAGCCCTGACTCCCTGTAAAAGCCCAGTAAAAATAAATGAAAGGAGCCTTGTATCCATGGAAATAGGCAGCTTACATGTTAATCCTTCCCCCTCGCCCATTTATGAGTTCATTACCATCTCTAATTCCAGGGCTTCTAAAGCATTTGTGGCTTCTGGGTCAGTCATTTCCTGGAAACTCATGATGGACTGGGCTCAAACATCATTGGCTTGGCCTCTTTGTTCACAGCCATGGGAAAGTAAGGAGACGTATATTGTTTATCAGTTGCACAAGCTCCTGGTGACTTTTTTCTTTTTTGAGATGGTGACGTGAATCTAGAGTTCTGTGTCCTCCTGGGACCTCTCATGGACCGACTTCCATGTCTGTTGAGAATAACATTAAGGAATTGGATCAGAGTGACCTGATACCAAAGCATTCTCTGTCACAGCACCAATTATGCCCAACAATCATTCCTCCCTTAGATTAAGACATGAGCATTCCTTCATCAAACAGAGATGCTTTCTGCCATTACTTCAGTAGCTACTACTATTTGACAACTTCATGAAAGAAAGTGACAAAAGTGGGGGAAATTTTGTTGGGAAATAGAGTCAGGCAGAATCCAGAGCTCAAGGCAATCCCTGAGGTAACAGGCATGGGCAGGACACTGAGGGAGAGCCGAGAAGCACACTGAGGGCATCAGCTGCCCAGTGGTCAAAGGATCAGTGAGAATAGAGGACATGCTGCAAAAAGAAGAAAAGGAATGCAGAGCATCTTTAAAAATAAAACTTGCTTCCCTCCCAGATTCAGAGAAAGATAAGAACAGCTTGATAGGAATAACTAAGTGGCTTCTTCGGGGTACAGAACAAGGGAGAAGAGGCCCTCTCTGCTCAGCCTTGTTTCTTCTTTTAGTTTTTTTGTAACATTTATTCTCTCTCTTAAGATATTTGCTTACAGAAGAAAACAAAAGTTGATGTTGGAGCCAAAGTGTTTTCTCTCAGGAACATCCTTAGGGGACAACCCCCTACGTGCTTTATTTTTTAGATTTATAACTTTGAAATTTTAAATTTTCAAACATGTCTTCTGAAGGAAAGAGTACATATTCTTAATTTAAAAGTAAATATCTGAGTGTCAATAATACTATTAGAAAGGCTCTTTGTACGTCTCTGTCACTTAATCGGTCGTGGAGTTGTTATAGATGAGGAAACTGAGGCACAATGCATTAGAGAGACATTTTGGGGGCCATGCATTGATATAAGCAATAGAAAGAACCAAGGCTCTTCACAATACATCTCAGACCCGAAGTAAGAAAGCATTACAAGCCCTAGACACTTTTTCAAAACAATCAATTTTGTCCACCCTAATAGCTGAAAAGTGAATGCTTCATAAAAATGGTCCAAGAAATTAAAGCTTAGGCTTGTGATTATTACAGTGATTTGTCAGCGGTAGCATATGAATTTTGGAGGAGTACCAGCTGTATTAACAAGAGGATAAGAGCACAGTTCATTTTTCATTTGCCTAATATAGAGATCCTTGCCTGCCTCACCAAAGAGCTAAGAAGAAGTGAAAAAGCATCAATGATGTAGCAATATAAGCGACTTCACAAAGAATGATTTAAGCCTGTCACTGCCCACTAACGTGAGAGATTTTTACAGCAGATTCATGTGATGAACTGTCTGAAGCGTCAGAAATGGAAGCAAATTTGAGCAAAAAAAAAAAAAAAAAAAAAAAAGTTGGGGGGAAGTTATGTGGGCAGCTAAGACCATTTACCTACTCTCTGCTGTCTAAACACAAGGACCTACATGTTGACAGGAAAGGTGTTGACAGAGCCAGCTGCTTACCATGATGAAGTGTGAGATGTGCTTCACGGACCAGTAACCTGTTGCTTCAGTACTCTCTTCTCCTGGTTAAGACAAAGCCTCCACATGTGAGCAGTAAACTCATTTCCTAGACAAAGCTGGGCAGACAGCTGTCCTGGCCTTCTCTGGCTAGCACTGTGTTTCCTTTCTTGTCAACTATCTTCTTTCCTTCCTTGGCCTTTTATTCAACCCAACCCTGTCACACTTCAGTAACATGTTTCAGAAAGACTGCATTGGTTCACATTCATAGAACATCTCAAATATTTAAGATGCTTCAAACAGGTTCATTTTCCCTCCACAATTTTCAAAAGTGACATAAAGACCATGGCGTTCTTTCTAAGTAACTTTCACTAATTGTTGACATTGTAAATTGAGAGATTGCCAGTGCTTTTGATGGAGTACATGCTTTGAAGTGATGGAGTATTTTAAGTTTCAGAGGTCTAAGAATTAACTTTTGCTATCACCGACCACCCCAGCCAGTGACCAGGTCTGTGACGTGGAAGAGACAAGCTAGAAGTAGAAACCCAGAGCCCTGTGTTACTATCTTTTCCTTATTAACACTCTCTCCTAAGTTAACAACAGTTGCAAAGCTTTTTCTTTGTGGCAAAAGTCTGCGAAGAAGGTAGTATCTGGCACATTCAAATAAAGTTCTTAGGAGTATATCCTAAGCTAACAGCTCTGCATTTTAACATAAACAGAGGAATGCAATTCCATTCTATAAAGAGTGTGTTTCAAAGCACTCTGGCATCTCATTGCTCATGTGTGTCCTCAAGATTCCACGGAGGAAAGAATGCATTTTACAAATGAGTTAACAGAGTTGTGTGGGACTCAGTGGCCCGAAAGAAAGCTGAGGGCAGAATCGGACTAGAATCCAGCTCTGCCACTGCCTATCCCCTGTTCTCTACTCTGTGCTGCCATTTTTTTTTTCTAAAATTGAACACTCAAAAAATAAATCGGTTTCATCATTTGACTCGGTGTGTCTACTTCTGGAAAAGCACAACTAATATACAATCAAGTATGTAAATAAAATAGCAGATTCCACAAAACCGTATCTTGAAAATGTCATGCTTTATTCTTGGATTAGGAATTTAATGATCTCTTTCTCTACTCAAAAGTTGTAAATAAATTTTTACAATCAAATAATTTTAATACTTTAACTGAATAATTTAAGCCCCTGTATCACCAAATGAGTCCTGGACCAGGGACTCTTAAGGTTTAGTCCTGACTCTACGACTGGTTGCTCTCTGGGTATCAATTTTCCCCTTCATAGAATAAAGAGATTAAACCAATTTACTTCTTTAGGTCGAGATTTTATGAATCTGAAATCTTGCAGGATACTAGGCTGTCTTCATAAACACTGTATCAATTCTGCTCCTGCCTCGTTTTTCTCCACCAAGAAGAAACAAGCAGTGCTTTCTCCTCTACTCCCACCAAGCCTCCCTAGAGAATGAAGAGGGACAGTCAGGTTTAAGCAGAGGCTCACAGGCCTGTGGTTTTATCAGTTCTGAAGACCCAGAGGCCCCAAGGGGACACTGGCCAGAGCAGGACTGGAGAGGGACAGGTCCCAGAAAATGAGGGGAAATTTGCCCAGCCAGCTCCCCTCCCTCAGGGCGTCACTGTGCCCTTTCCCAAGGAGTCCACAGACTCCTCTCCGTCAGCAACCAGGTGACCTCTGGCCTCTATGCAAAGACTCTCCTTTTCAGTGGGGCAAAAAGCTATAAACAGAAAGCAGATCTACTCAGCTTTGCCCTAAGGAGAACAGCTTTCCACAAACAAAGCCCAGAAATAAAGTATGCCCCATCACCTACCATTTCATAGGAATAATGAGTTTGTCACTAAAGATTGCTGGAACTCCTACACCTCTAAGAATACTACCTAATAGTCTGGTGACTGATGATGATGAAGATAGTGGTGGTAGTGGCCAGGCTACATCAACAGATACCAACCAATATTCATATGACAAATCAACTAAGTATTTTATTAAGCAAAACTACTAAAATATATTTGGCAAAACAATTACTTCCATTTTTACATCTGCCTTGATATATCTACTCTGAACCACTAGCTTGAGACTATCCCTAAGAAAAATACATATAAATATATTATTTTGCTCATTTCTTTCGAGCATTAATGTATTAACAAATTCACTGATCACTCTCTATATGCCAAGCACTGTGCTAAGAATGAAAGAAAAGCCAGAAAGATACAGTTGTCAGCCCTCAGAGGCCACACTGTCTAGGAGAACACCTGACACCAGCAGTGGTATAAGTGCTATGATAAAGATACCACAAAGTGGGAGGAGGGTATAGCTCAAGTAGTAGAGGCACGTGCTTACCACACATGAGGTCCTGGGTTCCATCCCCAGTACTTCCTCCAAACGTAAGTAAATGAAAAAACCTAATTACCTCCCCATCATAGAAAATGAAGATACCACAAAATACAATGACAGCCTAGGAGAAGAAAACTTTGGTAGAGATTCATTTACAAGAAAGAAAAACAAAAAATAATTTGCTGTTTAAAAGATAAACTAATTTTAATCTTATTCCTAGTAAATGATTTAAAGGAAAAAAGAAATCAGAAATTATAAGGAAAAGACCCTTAATTATTTCAGTTATCATTTATGTATCTGACACCTGGAAACACTCAGGTGTCAAGAGTCTGGCATCTTTGGCACGGCAGGTGCGCCTAAGATATGCTATAATGTGGTCTTGAGGTACTAAGGGAAACTTGAGTTTCAGTCATTCTGATTTCATTTACACAGGAATATTATCTTTCTACAAGACACATATGCTTTATGTGAGTTGAAAATTGGCAGAACATTCACAGTATCTATAACACGTTCCATCGACTTTGAGTAGTCCAGTTCTGTGGTGGACAGGTGGAGGGTGTGGTGCCAAATGGACCCTACAAAGGAAAATGTGCTGATAACTCCAAACTTGCACATCTAGTCTTAAGCACTCCGTTCATGCTGCCATACCCAGACATCCGTGCCCCATCAACAACATGCGTCAGAGTGGTAATGGTGTTTGAGCATGGCATGTCATGGCTGGGATGGCACAGCGTTTCCAACCACATGCTGGGAAAGCTTGGCTGTTAAGGCTTTACTCATCATTCACCTCAGTCCTGATGCCATGAAGACGCCCACCATAGCCATCCTCTCCGAATGCCAATCATTCACTTTCCCTTCCTCCTGCCAAGTATGTCCTTTCTTCTATCCAGAAGGCAAGTGGTCCAGCCACTTTTTCTACCGAGGTCTAGGAACATGCACCCTCTAATGTTTTATTTTGTCTTGCTTTTGTATTCTCCCTCTCACAGCTCTTCTTGCCTTCTTTTTCATCCCATTTTCCTTACACTTGTACCTTTCACCCATCCTCCCTCTTTCTTCTCATAATATTGTATCAAAGAATACATTATTTGCAGACCTATTCTCCATTCTTTGTATCACCACATCACCTACTACCTGTACACATTCCCTGTTATAAGTAAGGAAGAGAATTTCTTTACGAGTTCATTTATTTATTCACTCAGTAACAACAACAAAATTAGCACCTACTACACAGCAGGGACTATTCTAGACAGTAGAAATAACATAATAACTAAAAGACAAAGGCTCTCCTAAAGCTCACATTCAGGTGGGCAGGCAGACAATAAATAAACAAACTGATAAAAAAATTATAATTTTGATTATTTTTCTATTTATGTTTAGTTTAGTGTTTAGTTTTCTATTAATGCCATTACAAATTACCACACACTTAGAGGCTCAAACAACACAAATGTATTATCTCCCAGTTCTGCAGGTCAGAAGCCAAATCTGAGTCTCACCCAGAAAGGGCTGCATTCCTTCCTGGAGGCTCTAGGGAAGTATCCAGTTCCTTGCTCATTCTAATTGTTGGCAGAATTCTGTTCCTTGTGGTTATAGAACTGAGGTCCCCATTTCCTTGCTGGCTGTTATCTGAGGGTCATTCCCAGCTCTAGGAGCCACCTACATTCTTTGGCTGTTCCCCTTCCTCCATCTTCCAAGCCAACAAACACAGGTCAGGTCTCTCTCACACTCCGAATCCCTTGTCCTTCTCTTCACTTTTAAGGAATCGTGGAATTAGATTAGGCCCCTCTGGATAATCCAGGATAATCTCCCCCTCACAAGGTCTGAACCTTTAATCACATCATGTTACCATGGAAGGTAACATATTCTCAAATTCTGGGGAGGAGGATGTGGGCATCTTTGGTGGGGAGGGGGCAATATTCTGCCTGCTACGGATGGTAATAGGTGATATGGGGAAACCCAAAAAGGTGACATACAAAAGATGGCATGGAGAAAGGGGTGCAGGTCAGGGGCTAATTTAGATAGAGTCATTAGAGAAGGCCTCCCTGGGGAAATGGCATCTGTACTGGAAAAAACAGCTGTGTGACCACCTGGGGGCAGAGCATCGGAGTATATATTTAAATACACAGAAAAACACATACAAAACTGCATCATACTGTGCACTGGCTACCTCTTGAGAAGAATGGAATTCAAGGGTGGGAGAAGATAACAGATTTCACTGATTACTCTGCATCTTTCTGTTTATTTGAATGTTTTGCTTGTGTAATTTTTTAAATTATTTATGTTTGTAAAAGACTTAGAAACAAAAAAGGAAAATATCTTTTCCTTGGGCCCCAAGGAAGCGAAGAGAGTTTAAGATTTAGGCACTGGTGAGAGTTAGACATATCCTGAATTTTGACACACACTCTACAGAAAATAAAAATAAAAGCTGGGCTTGGATTCTGTGAAAGAATCCATTCTAGAAATGAGTAATAAATCCATCTCCTTCCACTTCTGAGTCTTTAAGAAGGATGCATTTGCCAATCAGGCATTTTTACACATCAGCAACCTTGGAAACTTCTCCTGGCTGTAACCTCTTTACTTTGCTTCTAAGTCCTAACTTGGTGCTCATTTGCTAAGTTCCCACCCAACCTACCACACACTGTTTCATGTGGTTTTCCATGGAGAACACTAAAAACTGCTGAGATGAAGATAAACAGAAGAAAAGTTACTTGAATGGGCTCTGTAATGTATCAGTCTGCCACAGCAAAAGGGAGACACTGCAGGAAACGCATTCCTACTACAGAAATGAGGGAGAGATCCCAACAGGACACACAGAGGTTCTGATCAGTGAACTGAAGTAGGGGGACCACACAGAGTAGACATAGGAAGGACTCTCCCAAGGATACAGGAAAGCAGCCCTTCCAGCAACTTTGTTTCAAGATCCTGGGATGCAACCACAGAAAACAGTCTTCTTGGTGTCTGTGTGGGGATAGGTGGGTTTACACGCACATGCACACACGTGATAATCATAGTTACAACTCATTGGAAGCAAAGCAAAGATATTACACTGAGAAGCAGTTAAAAAGTAACAGTGGCTACAGCTAGCAACCATGGAGTTCATATTTGTGTACTCATCACATAGCTTTTTTTCAGGCACCCTGCCTATCAAAGACAGGAATTCTTTGAGTCATTTGTTTGTAATAGTCTGGTAGACTCTTCTATTTGAACGTCCCTTCGTCACCTCAAGAGTGACAAATCCAGAACTGAACACATCCTTGTCTGCTCACAAGTATTTTCTCCTCCCAGCCCTTCCTTCCTCAGATAGGAACACCCTCTTTTCCTCATCACTCAGGCTTGAGAAGTTAGGGTCATTCTTAACTCATTCATCACCTTCAACTAGTCATCCCCCTCAGATCCTTTTCGGAAGCAGGTGAAGTATAAATCGTACACATATACAGACAATATTTAATCAGCCACCAAATATATCATCAATGGTTATGTCAATCTTTTCCTCTCCGTTCACACTGTCATTCCCCGGGTTGAGGATTTTATCCCAGAAACATTTATCTGAAACATTTTCTCAGGAGCTTCTCCACCCACTGCCTATCACCCCAATCCAACCTTCCTGTATTTCTCTAGCTGGTGGGCACAGACACAGCCATCACCATCCTGCAGCCAAATTATGCTTCTGAGCCCCTTGCACGTGTGGCGAGGGGTTCAAAGGCAGGGAGCAGGGCTTTCACAAGGCATCACTTCCCGATTCCTTCTGATGTCTCAGGACTGTGTAGACACGTCCCACACACATTGGTCCTCCACTCCTGGGTCTGCATGGCCGCCTCCTCTCAAACGCAGAGGTGAAGGGAACACTTTCCTCCGCGGACCCTGGTTTGGGCCCCGAGCTCTCCAGCACCTGAGGCTTCTGAGCACTACAGCTGCAGGGCTAGTTCCCTCCTACTGCCTTTCCTCCCAGGAGAGGTGGCCGAGCAGGACTGAGAGCTGACCGTCTGTCCCCTGCAGCTTGGAGACAAAGGGAAGTGCCAAACCAGACAAAACCACACTCACCACAGCAGGGCGAGAACAACGCAGACCTATGCTGTCTGTGTTCCTGCAGTGAGTCCAAATACTTTCTCCCAGCTCTAAAGGGACAAAGAAAGAAAAAGAGAGAGGGAGGGGGTGGAGGGGAGGAAGGTATGAAGGAAGGAAGAAAAGAAGGAAGGAAGAGAGGGAGGGAGGGAAAAAGAAAGAAAATCAGCAGTGCCCAGCAGCACAGCTCTGACCACATACAAGAGCCTACATTCCCAAATTAAACTTTACTTTCTCATTTATTTCTTTTTGCAACAAATATTTTTCAAGCATCTACTTTGCGCTAAGCACTAAACAGAACAGACAGGAGCACTGGCCTCCAGGAGTTTAAGTTCTGGTGTGGGAAAGAAATGATTAAAAACAAAAAATCAACAAAAGTAAGCAAAGTCATGTCAGGCAGTGGTATAAGTCTATGAAGAAATGAAATGACACTCTCTCTGTGTGTGTGTCTGTGTTTAAATTTCCTCTTTTTATAAGGACACCAGTGATACAGGATTAGGCTTCCCCCTTGCTCCGGTTCAATCTCATCTTAACTAATCATATCTGCAATGACTCTATTTCCAAATACGTCACATTCTGAGATGCTGGGGGTTAGAGCTTTAATTTGGGGTGACAGAATTCAACCCACAGCAATGTTTCTAAAAGGGGGGGTCCATTCAGGTTGGGTGGGGGACAAGATTTACCCATGACGATCTGACCAACTCCTATAGAGCAGGGCTGAGTCTTCTCTGTCTCCCCACATCATGTAACCAATGGATGAAAACTTGTTGATGGTTGATTAATGGTACATTTTACACTAAAATTAAAAAATGTGTGTGTTATTGTGTTGAGGTAGTTTGGGATTTGTTTGTGTGCCAGCAACAGATCTCATGCTTAGCAGATAGGAAGGTCTTAAATCGTTTTGGGGTCTGATATGATTAGTAACTGTTCCCGGAGACCATGTGGAAAGAAAAAAAAAAAGCTGGCATCTAACAAGGAGCCAGCCCCCTTTGTCTGGACGCCTGCATCCCAGGGGCTCAGACGCGGCTGGCAGAGGTCACATATGTTGAAGATCAGGGAAGAGATCATGGTGAAAGTACAGTGGCAAGAATGCATCCAGCCAGGCCTCAAGGCAGCTCATCCTCCTCGCCCAGCCTGGGGACACAGCTGCCCTGTGCAACCTCAGAGGGGCAAATTCCCCCACATCAGAGAAGCAGCCCTGGGCCGATAAACAGAAACCTGGCCAGCAAGGAAGCAGCTGGTCTTGGCAAACAAAAAACAATGCCCCAGGCAAAAACAAAGCAAGAGGGAGCCTGAAAAGAGCTTCATTCTGAGGAACCACTCCTTCCCTAAACTAATTTTTTAATCCAATATAAAATTCAATGCCTATTCAGAAAATATGAGGTGGCAAATTCCTTCAATCTAAATTCTTTGTGATCAGAAATTCCTAGAAAGTTTTTCCTTTCCTTTCCAACAGTTTGCTCCAGTAGGATAATCCATGCTGTGGCTGTTGCTACCCAATGTTCTTTTTTAGTGTAACACAGACAATCACCAGCTCTTGTGTAATTTCATGAGGATTTGTGTTACACAGAATTGTGTTTTTAAGTGTCATTTATTGTCTCCTTATCTTTTCATCTCATGAAATGAAGTATTCATGACAAGCTACTTTTCATTGTTGAAAATTGTATTTATGTACACATATAAATATAGAAATCTCTTATGAAATATATGCTTAATTCATTTATTAGTTTCCCACTATGTAAGAATGCATGAGCCTGAAATTAGCTGTGAATAATGGGGCTTCTACTAAGAACAGTAATTCTACAGATACAGACAAAACAAGGTCAGGTGAAATTTTCAAAGAAAAAAATAGTTATAGTTAGGTCAGAGGGTCTAAAACAGAAAATGTATCATTCTTACCATGACAAAAATAGCTAGGACTGATTATGGACTTTCTACTATGTGATAGGCCATGTTAAGTGTTTTGTACCTACCTTATCTCAAATCATTTCAACTCCATAAAAAAATTATTGCTTAGGATCACTGTGTGACTTGCCCATGATCACAACTGTTACTGGTGAGAACTGGGACTCAGACTCTAGTTTGTCTAACCCCAAACCCTATGCTTGGTTGAATATACTACATAGATAAAAATAGAGGAAAAAAATTAACCATTAAGACATTAGTCAAAGATTAAACACTATAGGAAAAATACCACTAGTATACTCTTTTAGAGAGTTGTTTAGAAAAAGAACTTCTTTTTGTAAAAAACAGGAAGCAATGTTCCAGAGGGTAAATTGAGGCATAGAATTTGTAGCTACAGCTTTTCCAAACTTACTTCAAAACACAGTTGCATCAAAAATATCATTTTGCACTATTTCTGAACACAAGTTCTAGAAGCACTGGAGACTTATAATGACAAAAATTACATGATAACATTTTATGCATCATTATTGAATACAACATTAGGTTAGTGATGCTATTCTAAGAAGAACTAGTCATGCTGGGCTAAATTTTCTAAGAATGCAATTTAAGCCCACAGTAAGGTATGTTATAAAATGAATGGAATGCTGTGGTTCAAATACAGCCCTCTGAATGGTCCATCTGTGGACCTTATCTCACCATTTCTCATTAAACAGTGATTTCATTTCTCTACAACATCACAAGCTCTGCTCCTGGGCCGTCATTCAGCTGCCTGGTTAGTCTCACAACACATGCAAATATGAATTAAAGGTGGCCAGCCACACTGCAAGATAGAGAAGAGTTTACTGATACCCTTCCCAGTGTGAAGCACAGGGCCCCAGCTATCACAGACGGGAAAAAGAAATTGGTGGTCCCAGCAGGCCTCCTGTTTATTACCCCCTGAGGCCTCCTTTGGAGCGTGGCAGTCACACACATGCACACACACATACGTACACGCAGACACATCCACACATGCTCACACACGTGGATCTAAACCAATTCACCTGCCCTCTTCATTCCACACGCTGTAAGGTTAAAAATGTGTTTGGATGCTATGAAAATAAAATCCCAGAGCCTTTACAGATACCTTGTCCCTGACTCTCACTGCTCCCCAGTAAGACACGTAAAAGACGGTATGTTTTCCTCATTAGACATGTGGGGAAACTGAAGTGTGAAATGTAATAATTTGTCCAGAGCTGGGAGGAGAATCAAAGACAGAAAACAGAAGTGGAATTTTTCTGCCTTCTGACCTCCTATAATACGCAGTTTGCCCCTTCATACAGCCTGCCTTAGTTTTTACAATATGGTCTGGTTATTTGTTAACTCATCTTTCCTCCCTTACATAACAATTAGCTCCTCAGGGTGAGGGAGGATTTCTGGTTTGTTTTTGTGTTCTCACCACAACGTAGTACTCTCCAGGGAAAGTGTGGGAACTCCACCTCTGGCTATGGACTGGAATAAGAGAAGAAACAAATAGAGAAGTTGAGTGGATCTGGGCAGCTCTGGCAACAGTGGCTGTCAGCCAGGGCAATGGCTGGTCACTAATGACTTTTCTTTATGGTGCACATGTCTTCCACCAGATCTGTTTACTGCTAGTCATCGTGAATGGAGGCCAGAGAGCACAGAAAGAGAGAAAATACACTCCGTGGTGGTTATAAAGGAGTAGTGAGAGCTGAGGATGAGGGGCCTGAGATGAGAAGCATTAGACTCTGTCTACCTCATGTGAGGTGTCAGGTGGCTCCTGGAAGCACTCATCCTTTCGGTTCCTGGGTGTCCCGCAGCCCTAAATACTCATTACAAAAATGACGTCAGTCTAAAGGAAACCTCATGAGAGTCACACATCCACTGGCTGAGATCAGCCCCACCTTGGTCCAGGGAGCCATCTGAACCAGTCTTGAATTACCTCAAAAGTAGTCAAAGTCTACAGGTGTTTATCATTCTATGCTGAAGACAAGGACTGCAAATATCAGCTGCCAGCCATCTCAGACCTTTCAGCCCAGTAAAGCCATGACTACAACCTGAGCCAACACCACCAGGAGCAGAAGAATATCCCAGAGGAGCCCAATAACCCACAGAATCATAATAATAAAATGGCAGCTGGTTCAAGCCACTAAGTTTTGGAGTGCTTTGTTTCATAGCAATAGATAACCAGAACACTGAGCCTGATGCCAAAACTGAGACAAGAGTTTCCAAAGGAAGGGGGCAGTGTCTTGTCGGGACGGGTGAGTACACGTGCATACAGAATTACTTGAATTATTAGAGGTAGCATGTAGGCTAAGGTAACTACTCTTAGATGGCCCCCCAGTGAATCACACCTCCAGTATTCATGACCTTATACAGTCCCTTCCACAGTGAATGTGTGACCAATGCGTGAAGACAGAGTGTGGGAAAATCATTTGGTGTGTCTTCCGAAGTTACTATGTCAAAAGAAACCTTGCAATTTCCTCTGCAAGGAGCCATCCACTGTGCAATAAGCCTAACCACTCTGAGAGTGCCACACGAAGGAGAGGTCCCATGGAAAGAGAGAAAGATGCCACGTCAGCCCTCCACTCTGTCAGGCCTCCCGGCTGGGGCAGCCAGCATGGGAGTGAAGAAGCCACTGGGGTCCTCCAGCCCAGGAGAACCTTCAAATGACTCCAACTTCAACTGATCAACTGATCTATCAAATGAGACACCCCAAGACACTGCAAGAACCCTTCCGCTGAGCCCAGCCAACCTGCAGAAATTGGAGAGATAATGCAAAATTGTTCTCAGGCCAGTAAGTTCTGGGTTGGTTTCTTGTGCAGCAATAGGTAACTGAAAAATTAGGTTTGTACAATGTAAATACCTCAGACCTTCTGGTTCTTTCATGCACAAACAACTTTTTCTACTGGTGACAAATAAAATATCTGATATAGTCTCCCTATGACCAAAATATCAAAGCAGATTGTTCCTTTACAGGGTCATAGGAAGAAAAAAGGTGGTTGCAATGACATTCTATCATGTATCAAAAGAACTTCTGACATCTGTAAGCTATTTCTAGCACAGCAATGAAAATGGGGCAACTAGATATTTAGGTTAAAGAACCAAGTGGTCCAATATGACTTGGAGCTACATGGACATGGCAGAGCTGGCACTAGGTGGGGATGCAATCATTAGGCCTTAGACTCCAAGTGCTCACTATGGCCCACTTATAAGAAATTTCCCCCAGATGCCCCTCAGGTTACAGACCTAGCAATTCGTGCACATCAAAGAAATTCTTAAATTATGTAGAAGACTAGATTATACTGAAAGTTGAACTAAAGGAGCAGCTATGGAAAAACAGCTGCTAGGTGGTATAAGGAAAGGAAGTAAGCTTAGGAGCCATGGCCAACAGTGCAGGAAACGGGGTCACTGGCATCCATGGAACTCTCCAGCCCAGAAGAGCTCCCTCTCCAGCCAAGCCTTGGTTGTCACATACCGTTACTCAGGTGCATGAGTCTTCCCTCACCGACATCCATGCATCCTCAATTTTCTCATACATTTCTGACATCAGGGGTACATATCCACCCTAGCTAAGTGCATTACTATACATGGTTCAATTCTGTAGCTTTGCATAGTATTACAGTTTGAAGGTGGGCTCTGGAGTCACAATGACCTGAGACTGAAACTCTGCTCTGTGACTTGTAAGCTTTGAGAATGTGGGTAAGTTATCTCAATTCCCTGAGCCTCAGTTTACCCACTGGTCACACTGGGACAATAATAATGGTGCCTACATAATGGGATGACTGAGACTATTTAATGCATGAAAAGTGATTAAACACTGAACATGCTCAAATATCAGGGACTATATTATTCCTGAGAAATGGTGTATGGTTTCCTTTTCTCCTTTTTCCTCCTAGGATTTGCACATACAGAACTAAAACTGAAGGAGACAGAGACCCTCTTCAGCCTAATTCCCTACAGGATTGTTAGCCATGGTCTGGGAAAGATTTATTTATCTTGCAAGTACTTCTTCCCAACTCTGTGAAGGCAACTTTCCCTTCCTCCCTCCTCCCATCCACCCTCGGCCTCCTGAGAGGTAACAAGAGGCAGAGAGAGTGGGAGGACTGGCCACCAGCATAAGTGAGACCCTGGGGTAGAGAACCAAGGAGGAGATGAGGGGCACAGGAGAAGATCCCAGGAGAGATGGCGGAGTGGGGAGAGAGGGGACAAATGAGAAAAAGTTCCTTTGCCCTATAGTTAGAGAGCCAGACTGGAGACTACTCCCACGATGCAAATGCTTGGAGGCAAAAGTGGTGGAACAGAGTATACAAGCCACCCAAATCTCTAGCTCCCTTTAAAGACTCCAAAATAGTCTGGAATATATTATTTAAATCCCAAATACAAGACATCTTGGGTCTTAGAGTGGGTGCTTGGCTGGCTAACAGCAAAACCACAGCCATACTGTCCATGCCTAACACATGGGGACAGCACACTGCTATGTTTTCTACATAGCGTAAAACACAAAACAGAAAAAATCCTTTTCAGACCACAGATCCTAAGTTGGAGGAGGGAAGAGAAATATACTCATTGACCTTACTTGCCCCAGTGAAGCCACACATTCCTGACACACTTTCTTTTGTAAGCTTCCGGGGCCTAGTTAAAGCCAGCAGCACTGTCAGAAGCCAACTTCTCACTCCCACTCCAGCCAGTTGTTCTCAGTCATTCCTACCTCCCAGCCTCAGGCCACTCATGCCCGGGGACACCCTGCACCGCCAGGAACTGTACAGAAGTTGCGGGCACAGGCTCCTCCTCAGCTGTTAGCCTTTGCAGGTCATGGTTGTCTTGAACATGTTCCATGGCTTCTCTCTGCTCACTCGGGGCCTCCAGAGTTGTGGGTTTTAACCAGTGTATTAGTCAGCTCAGCTGCCATAACAAAATGCCACAGGCTGGGTGGCTTAGACTACAGAAATTTATTTTCTTACAGTTGCCGAGGCTGGAAGTCCCAGATCAAGGTGCCAGCTGCTTCAGTTCCTACTGAAAACTCTCTTTCTGGCTTGTAGAAGGCTCCTACTCACTGTGTCCTCATATGTCAGAGAGAAATCTCTCTCTCTTCCTCTTCTTATAAAATCACAATCGTATCAGATTAGGGCCCCACCATTACAACCTAATTTAACCTTAATTACCTCTTAAAGACCGTATCTCCAGATCCAGTGACCCAACATATCAATTTTGGGGGCACACAAACAGTCAGTTCATAACACCCAGGTTGGTTGAATGTTTGTCAGTCTTTCTCTAGGCCTTTTTTCCTGCCTTTCCCACAATATTTCCATGCTTCCTTGCCTCTCCAAGGTGCTAGGTCCTTCACCACCAAAAAAGCAAAGGGAAAAGTTGAAGAGTGTTTATCAATAAACTTAAACTCCTCACACTGGGACAATAGTTTGACATCACCAAGCACTTCCACATTTTGTTTCAGTTGACTTCCTCAACAGGTGCTGTTAGTCGCTTTTTCTGGATGAAGAAACTAAAAACAAGAGAGGTTGAATGCCTTATACAAGTTTACACAGTCAGCAAGTAGAAGAACAGAACTCAGGCTACATCTGGTGGAGACCAACATCCAGATAATCCACAAAATTCTCCACCTCCCTTTCCATCAAGGCCTCCACTGCCAAGGTTCAATGCCTCCTCATTTCTTGCCAGGGCAATTGGCATGGCATCCTCATTCATCTTCCTGGCTCCTGTGCCGTTCCCCGGCAACTGCCTGCCTGAACACATTCTAATTATAGTTGCGGCATTTGTCTACTTAAAAACTGAGAAGCAGTGACATGACAGCAACAAGTACATATGATGCCCAGATATAAGTTCCTAAATACCATTCACCAATAAAAGGAACCAGGGTCCTTCAGAGAAATGGCTGATTCTAGGGCTGAGACAGGGAAGATACAGTATGAGCCTGGTGCATCTTGTAATGCTAGAAACAAGGAAGTGCTCAAAACATATACACAGATTTCACAGAACTGGAATAAAATATTTTTAAATTTGTATGAAAACACAAAAGACCCCAAACAGCCAAAATAATCTTGAGAAAGAAGAATGTAGTTGAAAGAATCATGCTCCCTGACTTCAGACTATACTATAAAGACACAGTAATCAAAACAGCATGGTACTTGCACAAATAAATAGACACATAGATCAATGGAAAAGGATAGAAAGCCCAGAAATAAGCCCACATACTTATGGTCAATTAATCTATGACAAAGGAGGCAAGAATATATAATGGAGAAAAGACAGTCCCTTCAATAAGTGATACTGGGAAAACTGGACAGCCACATGTAAAAGAATGAAATTGAACATTCTCTAACACCATATACAAAAATAAACTCAAAGTGGATTAAAGACCTAAATGTAAGATTGGATACTATAAAATACCTAGTGGAAAACAGGCAGGCCACTCTTTGACATAAATTGTAGCAATATTTTTTGGATCTGTCTCCTAGAGTAATGCAAATGAAAGCAAAAATAAACAAATGAGATCTAATTAAACTTAAAAACTTTTGTACAGCAAAGGAAACCATAAACAAAATTAAAAGACAACCTATGGAATGGGAGAAAATATTTGCAAATGATGCAATTGACAAGGGATTAATTTCCAAAATATACAAACAGCTCATACAGCTCAATATATTAAAAAAAAAAAAGTAACCCAATCAAAAAGGAGCAGAAGACTTAAAGAGACATTTCTCCAAAGAAGACATCCAGCCAAAGAAGACATCCAGATGGCCAACAAGCACATGAAAAGATGCTCAACATCACTAATTATTAGAGAAATGCAAATCAAAACCACAATGAGGTGTCACCTCATAAGAATCAGAATGGCCATCATCGAAAAGTCTATGAATAATAAATGTTGTAGAGAGTCTGGAGAAAAGGGAACCCTCCTATACTGTTGGTGGGAATGTAAATTGGTGCAACCACTATGGAGAACAGTGTGGAGATTCCTTAAATAACTAAAAATAGACTTACCATATGATCCAGCAATCCCACTCCTGGGCATATATCCAGAAAAAAACTCTAACTTGAAAAGACATGCACCCCAATGTTCATAGCAGCTTTACTCAAATAGCAAGACGTGGAAACAACCTAAATGTCCATCAATAGATGAATGGATAAAGAAGATGTGGTATATATATACAATGGAATGCTACTCAGCCATAAAAAGAATGAAATAATGCTATTTAAAGCAACATGGATGGACCTAGAGATTATCATATTAAGTTAAGTAAGTCAGAGAAAAAGAAATATCATAGGATATCACTTACATGTGGAATCTAAAAAATAATACAAATGAACTTATTTACAAAACAGAAATATACTCACAGACACAGAAAACAAACTTATGGTAACCAAAAGGGAAACAGGGGGAAGGAATTTGGGATTAACAGATATACACTACTATATATAAAATAGATAAACAGTAAGGACCTCCTGTATAGCACAGGTAACTATATATATCTTGTATTAATCTACAATGGAAAAGAATCTGAATACATATATATGTATATATGTATATATGTATGTATAACTGAATCACTTTCCTGTATACCTGAAACACTGTACGTCAACTAAACTTCAATAAAAAAAATAAAAAATTAAAACACAATCACAGAGGCACACACTCACAATGATGGAGGCATATCAAAACAACACAAGAAATATCCTGAAAGAATTCCCAATGGAAAAAGCTAGAATAACTCGGGAAACAAAATAAATAACAATAGTACCAAATAGTACCAAAAACTACCCAAAGAATTAATAAATATCCATGAGTCCATAGTGATATAAATAAATGACTGAATAAATAAATGGCAGAGAAGGGACCAATCTTCTTTACAGAGGAATTCCAAATAAATGTAAAAGTAATGAGAGAAATAGAAAGTTACCATTAGAATACGGCAGTAATCCACTGCTGCAGGCAAGATCCACTGATAAATACTAAAACTAGAAAGTGAAATATTAAGAAGAAACAAGATATTTGTATAGCCTCAAATATCTTTTTATATAAATTATTTAGTACTTCCTGTGGTGGTTTTACAATATGTCTACAAATTTTTTGGTATGTCCTTTCTCCAGGAAGTGAACCTTATATCCCTTCCTTCTGTATGTGGACTAGATTTAGTAGCTTAAGTCTAAAGAATGGTGTCTTAGTCAGCCTGGTTTGCTAAAACAGAGTATCACAGAGTAGATGGCATATAAACAACAGAAATTTATTTCTCACAGTTCTAGAGGCTGAGAAGTCCAAGTAGCTGGCAGATTTGGTGTCTGAAGAGACCCTGCTCCCTGGTTCGTAAATGTCATGTTCTTTCTGTGTCCTCACACAGCAGAATGGGCTAGAGAGCTCTCTGGAGTCTCTTTTTATAAGGGCACTAATTTCACTCATGAGGGCTCTATCCTCAAGACCTAATCACAGCTCAAAGGCCCCACCTCTTAATACCAACACCTTGTGGGTTAGGAGTTCAATGTATGAATTTGGGGGAAACACAAACATTCAGTCCGTAAAAAAAATGGAGTATGAAAAGGGGAAAATGGGAACGTTGCAGTGGAGTGATCAATAGACATACCTTAATTACATGGTCAAGATTGAGATCACCAGTAATAAGTCATGTTAGTCTCTTATGTCCTTTGATATGATGCACTGAGAGGACACTTCACTTCTGGGATTCTTCCCCCAAAATCTATTCATCACAGTCTATTTATGAGAAAATATTAGAAGAACCCAAATAGAGGAACATACTACAAATGCCTGACCCACACGATCCTGGAGTGTAAAGGTCATGAAAACAAGGAAAGATTGAGGAACTGTCACAAATTGGAGGAAAGTAAGATGCAATAACTAAACACAGTGTGAGATCCTGAATTCAGTCCTAGAACAAAATAGACATAAGTAAAGAAACTGATTAAATGTAAATAAAATCCATGTTTTTTTTTTTTTAAATAAACAAGCAAACAACCTTCCAGTGCCTAAACAGCAAAGCACAAATACTCCTGAGCTGGAAACACGAGACCCTCTGAATGTAACTCAGATGCCTCTTCTGCCTCTCTGGCCACCTCGCACTTTCTTCTACTCTTCAACCAAACCAAACCGGGCGAGTGGGCTCAGCCACTTGCATCTTCCTGCCTCTTCTCTAATTTCACCCTCTGCCTGGTATGTCTTCTCCCCTCTGCTTCATGTACCTACTCACCTGTTTATCTGATAATTGTCTTTTTTAAAGCTCAGTCCAAGAATTTCTTCCTCAATGAATTTTTTTTCCGACCATCCCTGCATCCTAGTGGTCAGTCTTTCCTCCCCCTCACTTTCTCAGTGACACCAGGAATCCCACAGCTATTTTATCAGCATCTGTAACATTTTAGTACATTTCTTTCAATGACTGTATCTTCCTTTGCTAGATAAAAAAACTTCTTGAGGGAAGCCTGATCGTATTCATCTTTTATAGCCTTGGAGTTTAGCGCATACTTTATACATATTGAATGAATGAATGAATGAGTGAATGAGATATGAACCCATACTAGAAATCTATTGGCTAGAATGATGGATGTGTAAATTCATCTCAGCTATGCAGACACATTTGAAGAAAATTTTCACTCAAAATTTCCAAATGCTTTGTAGGAATACATAAAGCAATTCTTAAAACACTTCTAGAGGTCAGCAGATATCCTGGTGGAGAGCCGAGGCCTTCCACAAATGAGCCCATGTCATAGAGGACCCAGGCTCTGGAGCTCTCCTCTGCACAATTCTCATTCCCAGTTACTCTGTCAGATCAATTAAAATAGCCCCACACAGAGCCATATGCATCCTCATTTAAATGCATGGCCTTTATTTTAGTCAAATCTGTACCTTGACGTTATATACCTTTCAAAACTCTCCGAAGTCAACTGGGCTGCTTCCTATCACGCTTGCAGAATGAAAACTTGTTTTCCATGGTATCTTTCATCAAAATTCTCCAAAATAAATTTTAGTTCACTATCATTTACCAGGGCATCTTCCTGAATTTTTATTCTTTCTCCCAGGATAGTGTCTGAAGTTAAGCAAGAGTTCTCCAAGCATGAAGATCATTAAGTATGGGCTGGACTGGAGAGAAGATAAGATTCTCTGATGTGATCATAATCAGCATATTTATCTATTTAGTATCTACTGCATCCACACATACACATCATTCTGATAAAATTATGGCAGATGTACAAAGGTTTAACACATTGTCTCTACCACAGGAGGAAGAGAGATCTAGAGATGGAGACCATCCATATCCCTTTAAAAAATGACTAGCACTACAAAAACAAAAATGGTTAAACCTCTGCTTCAAAGATCCCCAACTCTTCCTTCTCAGGGGATGCTAAACAAAAAAGCCAGGTCCCAAAGCATCATCTTGACGAAGTAAATAAAACATCAACTACAAAAGACCCTGCCTCTGACCAGGACTCAGAACTTAAAAGATGTCCCCCAGCCCCAGTGTATCCATCAAAAAAGAACTGACTTCCCACGCCACTTCTTTCCCATTGTCTCTGAAATAAGGAGCTTTTCTCTCATTGGCTAATTTCTTCCTAGAATGTAGGCAGAGGAGAGGATGACTGATTACTATCTGTCCAACTACTTTATCTAACTCAGGAGGGAAAAATTTAATAAACGAGAACAACCTTCCAGTTGGGTCCATCCATTTGGGTTGATCCTGTTCCTGTAGTAACCATCACAAAGTTATCTTTTGACTCATGAAGTCTTAAAGCAACACACAATCACCGTCTGAATCTTCAATATTATTACGACTCTAACATCTCTTTTCCAAACAGAGGGGAAAAAAACACATGTGAAAAGGGAACTTTTCCCATGCAAGAATTCCTTTTCATCTCTGTCTCCAAGTTTCAATAGTGGCAAGGAGAATTTTAAGGAAAATTCTACAACTTTAATAAGCACTGTAGAAATTGAGAGAAGGGAAGTTTAAAGAGAACCGAGCTCTGAAGAACAAACAGACTTAAAATGGTGCTGAAGTGAACAGATATTCCAGGCAGACAGAGCAAAGGCAGAGGCAGGAATGCTTATGGTGAGTTCGGGGTACTCCTAGATTCACTGAAGCAGGGACTACCTGTAGGGGCAATGGGAGATGTCAAATGGGAAAGGTCTGCAGTGCCAGAAAAGGGATTTTCCTCTGTAATGTTGAGGTGGGAACCGTTTATGATCTGTGTTTAGAGGACGTATATGGTGGGAGCAATATCTTAGGAAGCAGAAGTATACTGGCTGAATTAGAGAAGACCCTGGAGGCCAGAAGAAAGTAGTAGAGACCTTATCTTAATAGCAGTTTGAATAGAAAGAAAGGGGTAGATGAAAAGATGCTTGTGAAGGCAGTCAACAGGACTTAAGGACAGACTGGGCATGGAGGGGAAAGGAGACAAGGTGACTCTCAAAGTACCCAAAAGAATAGCCATGCAACCTAAAGAGAAGATTCAAGACTCTGGAGCCAACTGCCTGGGTTGGAATTCTGCCTCTTACACTTAGTAACTGTGTGACTTTTGGGAAATTACTCGGCCTTCCTGTGCCTCAGTTTCAGCACCTGTAACACAAGGATGATATCAGCATCTACCTCATAAGGTGGTTGTGATATTAAATGAGTTGAAATATGCAAAAGTATTTAGCATAGTACCTGGCACCCAGAAAACTGCAGTACATTTAGGTGCTGTAGTTGGTACAGAAACATCAAGACTATTAGCAATAGGGATAAAAACTAAATCCTTTCAGAAATTGCTCTGGAGAGAATGGAGAGGTAAACCTGGAACTGGAATATATTACAGTAAGTCCTTTTTACCATTTAATGGTGAGTCATATTTGCCATTAGGGTATGAAGTCCCCCTTTCATCTCCCCTGTCCTCAAATACATATTTCCCCAGTTACCCTCATGTGTCCAGGCCTCCTAAGAGATCCACCCTAAAATTTCCAATCCTAGTTTATTTAAATGGAAATGAAATTTCACTGGGGATACTTACTGGTTGAAAGGGGATTTTAAAGTCATTTTTAAGTAGAGAAGCATCACTCTAAATGCAGAAACCTCCAAGAGAGAAACCTTCCAGAGGACACTGCTCTGAATATTATATAATCAGGGCATCTAAGGATGAAAATCAATCCCCAGGAACATTTGCCCCTCATCCTGCCTCAGACAAGGGCATTGCCAAAACGCTCAGTCACCATTTCCCCAAATGAAAAGTGAGGCTAAAAATATAAATATTATTCTAATAGGAATTGTACTTTTTTGAGAGAAAAGGAACAAGGGGAAAATAGTAAATAAATAAAAAAAGAGAACATGTATTTGAAAACTATTACACGTTATTAGGTTGCAGGGAGGAGGGTAGGGAATTGCGGCACCTAAATACTTATTGCAAGGAGGATGTTGGGAATTAGGAACACTGGCCTTAGTCTCCTCTCTGCAACTGAACCACAACTGGACTTGGAGCAAACTGCTTAATCTTCACCTGCCTTCAGACTTCGCTAATGTCTGATCTCCTGGGTTCCTTAAAGTGACAGGCAACTTAAGTAAAGGCGTCATTTTCATTCAGCTGTTTTTTTTTTTGCTTAATATAATGATGAAGGCAGCAATCATCAGTATTAACATAACATCCAAGGAGCTCAAGGCACACGACAGACACCATTATTACTCTTAACGTTTTTAATGTTTTTACTGTTTTTGCCACCATCGGTAGTGCCAGTTGGTCCCAATATATTTGCCATCAAACAGCCTCCCTGCTTTAGACAGAAACCTTGCAGTTGCTATTTTTAAAGGCTGCAAAGTGAAATATTTCTATTCAATAGGGGGAGGAAAGAGAGAACTGAATTTTGAGGCAGCTTGACTCTTTTCTTACATGGAGGCATCCCAGTTCAAGGTAAATGCAGACTCATTATTATTTGATGGATGACCAAACTTGTCAGGCCTGCACAGGCTCTACCTAGTATGTGCAGCCATGTCTCTAGCCTTGGCCTCCCCTAGACTTTCCTACTAGGGATGTTTATAATGTCCCTCATTTCCAGACTCAGTTCCACCCCAATGTGTGAGCCAGTTCTGCTTAAGGCCAAAGCGTATCAACTGCATCAGCACATCCTGCTGCTCCAGTATCACCTCGGATTAGCCATAGGCCTAGTTCTGACTGCTGGGTTCACACGTTCTCCTTGAATCTTTTTCCTGTTCATTAATCAGACCCTGTGCCTTAATCCCCAAAAACTCTTGGGTGTCAACTTTATCTGAATTATAGCTCTCCCATCAAGCCCCATATTCACCTCATGTGCCTATAACCCATAAACCCCATCATTCTAAGCAGTTATCTTGACAATTTCTCCAGACATAGACTGATTTATGGCCATCTCATCAATGACTTAGGGGTCTTGGAATTGTGTCAGCCCTCTATAATCTTGTCATGGCTCTAGAGCAGAGGAACCCTGAAATAATTGAGATTAAATTTCCTACTAGCCCAGTGGGATAGGGGTTCTAGTAGAATTACATCACTGTAGAAAATAAAATTATTTTACACACACTTCTGAGTTTGGGACTGAGGCTTATGTTCCCCAGCCTTTTACCAGCATCCATCCTCCTGGGACTGGCCTATACTTCTACCTACAGGTATGCACTCTCCCGCCAATACAAAGATCTCTCAGATAACAGTGACTACCCATCTGGCTTCCAGGTTTGAATAGCCACCTACAGTAGCTGCTCCCTATACCACGAATTGTACCAAAGCACATCCCCTGCCATCCTTCCATCTTGATAGGAACGATCCAACCTTCTTGCCATGAGATTTCCTCCTAAAACCCTAGGATAGTCTTTCCTAGCCAAGGGACCTTCTTCCCAAGAACAAGCATATATTCATATACCCAGGAAAATGTATTTTGGTCACAGGGATTCACTGACCCGTCAGGGGCCAGTGCCTTGGCCCCAGATTAAGAACTCCTGCCTTTGATTACAGGTTCAATACATGCACAGTTCATCTTGCTTACTCAGCAGCTGAGAAGGGGAGTGGACTCTCCCAGCTCCAAGCCACTGACAGTAATGTTAAATGCTGCAAGGAAGACATCTGGTTTGACTGCTCCAAAGAATGACCTCTTCTGAGCATATTTCTAGAACACTCATGTGTAAAATTTATGGTTTTCCTTCAAAACCAAATAATGTGTGTCATTTTAAAGCAATATATATATTAATTCTGCAATAATCCTTTTTAAAAAATAGACTTCAGTTGGGGAAAAAAAAAGAGTCTAGAATTCCAACTGGGACTGTCAGGAACAAATACCCTAGCAATGGAGTCAGGGACCTTCCTATCCCACCTTGCCCTCTCCAAGCCTCAGGGCAGAGTTCGGATGGAAATGTCTCAGCATCAAGTCACTCATTATGGCTTTTGTGGCCTGGATCAGAGGTTCTAGAAACACAAGTATGCCAATGAATAGCTGAGATGCAGAAAAGAGATGCAATTCCAGTAGGAAACTTGAGAGCAGCACCTCCTCTCCTCTTTCTCTCTTCTTCGTAAGGGTTTTGTTCATAAGGGTTCTTCATAGGAAAGCTGAGGACAGGACTGAGAGTAACAGAATTTTTGCCTCCTTCCTCTCTCACCAACAATCCTGTCCATAAGCAGTTACAGAACCAAAACTAAGACTGGGGTGAGAATATACCATAAATACTTTCAATTCTTTTTCACATACACAGAATCATGAAGTCAACATTTGAAAGATCACTTTGTCTCTTTGAATAAATTACGCCCATTTTTTAAGTTCTCTGAGAATGAGGTCTCCCTAAGATCTGAGCCAGTATTTTATGCCCCTCACATTCATTCATTCAACAAATATTTATTGTGCATATGCTATATGTCAAGTCCTGTCCTAGAAACGAAGGTTACAATGGGGACCTGCAGACACCCTACTCTTTCTAGTCACAGTGAACCAGAAAGGCCAACACTGGACAAATGTAACATCTGTGAGGCCAGAGAAGGGTGAGGATCTCCCATATATGGACTCAACCTAGAGGAGAAGTTTCTTCCTCACATCTAACTGAAATCCATCTTATATCATTTGAGCCCATTTTTCCTTGACACAAATAGAGAAGAGATAATACTGTCATAAAATGGCCACACTCATAAAATTATCCCTGATTCTTCCCTTCTCCTGCTTAAACAGATTCAGTTCCCTTCACATTGCCTCACAGGACATATTTCCTTCCTTTAATAATAACTTTCCTCTCATTGGTGCAGACCTTTCTCGTTTACAAGACACTCTGTGGTTTACAGAGCACTTCCGCATCATTACCACACTTTGATCCTCCCAACAATCCCACAGGGAAGGTACTGAAGATACTTGCTGAGCGCCAAGTATGCCCAAGGCACTGTTCGAGGGCTGTGAAGGCACCTGTGCCACTTTACCCTTGTCCTCATTGAAATTTATCCCAATTTTGTAGAGCCATTTTCTCAGTGAGTCAAGGCCATTTTTAATTTTATTTCTGTCTTGCAGAGCAATAACAACCCCACCTAATTTAGTGCCATCTGCAAATTTAGTGAGTATAGTCTTAATTCCTTCATCCAAGCCATTAATATAGTTATTGAGTAGGATAGATCCTGGCCCCAATACCTCTGGGACAGTGCTCAATATGTCCCCCTAGACTGATGCCAGGCCATTGATAACTCCCTGTGGGATGAAGTCTTCCAGCCTCTAGCAGAAGTGTAGATGGGAACATACTCTTCCAATGCACCAAAGACACCACCTGGTTTAAAAAAATCAAAACTTTTACTATAATTGAGATAGATCCCATCTATCAATTCCCCTAGTGTATGTAGCCTCTCACAATCATGGCAGGAAATTAAATTGGCCTAGCACTATTTGCTCTTCATAAAGCTTTACTGATTGCTATTTAGTATTTTATGTTCTTTCAGGTGCTATCCAATTGATTATCTGATGATTTATTCAAAGATGTGGAAGATCTTTCCAGGTATTGATATTAAGCTCACATGTCTGAAATTTCCAGGGTCATCCTGTCTCTCTTTTGGAGATGGACACATCATTTACCCTTTTACTATCCTTAGGGGCTTTTCCAATCCTCTGTGATTTGGGGGAAACACTGGCTAATAGTCCTAGGATGGAAGTTGAAAATTCATTCAATATCCTACAGGGCAAGCCATCACGTCCTGCTGACTTGAACATATTAGGTTTTTCTAAGTTTTCTAACTTTGTCGTCCCTTTGGCTTTCTAGCCTCCTATTACAACTGGGACTTATTCCAGGCAGCAATTTATAACTGGTATTATCTTTCCCTCTGGAGGAGGGGAGTGAAGAGAACATTGCAAAAATAAAATAAATAAAATAAAAAGCTCTACCTTTTCTCTCTCTCTCTTCTGCTTTAGCATCTTTGACAGAGACAATGCCAGATACTCACATCCCATTTCCTTTTCCTCTCCTTGCCATACTGCAAGATTGCATTTCCCAGCTCCCTTGCAGTTAAACTGAAGTCATGGGGTTGGGATTGGGCCAGTTTACTGATGGAAGGAATGATGCCCACCATTTTCTGGCCTGGAACCAAAACTCTCTGCATGACCCTCATGCTTTCTCTTCCCCTTTGCTGACATCCATAGGCATGTTGATAAGGTAACAGCAAAGAGGAAAGGAGACTGGACACCTGAATAACCACTCAGGAGTGCTGCCCAGGAGACTTGCTCAATCTGCATTGGACTGGTGATATAAATAAGAGATGCATTCTGATGTTGTTAAACCACTAGCTATTAGGAAGTTGGGTTTTTTTATGCTGATGCAAAATCTCTCTCCTTATAGTCTTCTCACATTGACCTCGGTTTTGCCCTTTGAGATCATACAGGGGATATTTCTCTGTCGATTACAAAGTAAAATTTTCTATTGGTATCATTTTTGGACCAATGAAATATTTAAAAAATATCTTTTTGTATTTTCTATTATCTTTCTTAGGTATACATTTTTATTTTAACTTTGCTAATCAGTCATACTAGTTTATATAAATATTATTTATATAATATTTAATAATTTTAACTTAATGATATTTAATAATATAATATAATATATTTATTTTATTTTAATGTAAATTGTTATTTCATTTGGAGGAGATCTTGCCAAAGGATCTTTAATCCGTCATATGCTACACAAAGAGAAAACTGCCAGGATCAATTTTATTTTTAAGTCATAAAGAATTACAGTGGGTGTGGTATCTGTGTATGTATGTGTTTTCATTTGACAAGATTCTGTCAAGTTCTTTAACAGAAAGAATAATACAACAAATGCCTGTCACCGAATATTTTTAAATGTTCAATTTCTCGATATCTACAAGAAACACACTTGACAGGTCAAGTCCCTCTGGCCCCGCCACCGAGTCTCATTTCCTTACTCTTACTTCAGAGAAAAGCAGTGTGCCTTTTCATATTTAACTACTTTCACTATACTAACTATACATATCTGATCATAAAGAATGTGTTTTATTGTATGATGTGTTTTAGTTCACATAAACGGCATTGTTTTGTATGTATTTCTACATAACTTGATTTTTTTCATTTAACATTATATTTTGAGATATAATCAATGTGATACATACAGATCTAGTTTATTCATCTTTAATTGCTTGTGGTTTTAATCCATTGTATAAATAAGTAACAGCAGGAGTTTACCCATTTTCCTATTCATATATCGACATTTTGTTTACTTCCAATTTATCACTATTACAATAACGTCAATTGCCCTCCAAAGTGGTTATACCACTTTACTTTCCCACAAGTTGTACATGCAAATTCCTATTTCACCATCTCTTTATCAACACTCGGTAATGTTAGATAGTTTTATTTTTGCCAGTCTTCCAGATATTACTGGCTAAGTTTGTATTTTATTCTTTTCAGTCTTCATTTGTGTCCTTCAGTGGTTTGCAAGATTCTTCCCAAAGGTGTTATAAATGTCATTCAAATGAATTCTAAAATATCTTATAGTTTTGTTGGTCATATAAGTGAAGTATTTGTACTTTCACATTTTTCTAACTGAAAATTAAAAACACTATTGCTTATATTCAGAAATGTTATTGATTTTTGTGTGATTAATAATTCTCCAAAAGGAAGGCTTATAAAAAACAACCTAGCAAAGAAATATCTAGTGAAGAAAATTTTTTACTTTTTTAAAGTATCTTATATTATTTTCATTTGCTAATACAGAGCTCAGCCTTCATTCACTTAACAAATATTATTTAACATCTACTAAGTCCTAGGCCCTATGCTTAACAACAGGGCTCCTCCAGTGAGAATAACTCTCAACAAACAAACGAAACAATAAAATGAGGTTTTTTTATATTTACTGAGAATCTACATTCCACAATTACAGGAATTCAGTAGCTTTTGGAATTCCAACCCTTTCTCTAAATTTCCCAAACCTCAGAACATAAGCATCTACAATTGCTTCTTTCTGCCATGTGATGTCACAGCAGGAAATCGATCTTCCATCTCTCATAGATGGTACTGACTTGTATTATTGGAATGCTCTACACTTTACCATACCAGCCCTCATTCACACACACCTGCCCATACTTCATCAAATGCCGGTACTGGTGCTTTCTCTTCCACATCACCATTGCCTCTAGGTCACTAAGAGTACAGGACAGGGAGACTGCCCCTCAGATCATTTGAGTACAATTCAACAAATTCTCTGGGCACAGGTGCACTTCTTTCTAATGGATGATTCATAGGCAACATGCAGGCAGCGGGCAGGAGATGACCCTCACCTGACAGTCCCAAGAAGCGCAAGCCCAGTTTTTCCCTGCTCCTGCACTCAGGCCACTGGCTATGTTCTCTAGCATGCAAGGAACCTTCTGCAGGATTGGCTCTATTGCCTTGGGATTCTCTAGTAATGCTGCTGATGGCACACAGCAGTAGCTCAACAGACTCACCACGGACTTGTCTCCATTTTGAGCACCCCCTTCTCAGCTCTGCCCCAGCCCCCTACAATTCTCCCAAGGTGATCTGGTTTTCCCTCTATTATTTTTCCAATTGACTGTGATGGTATAAAATTCACCCTCAACTTCCCCTCCTTTTTGAATTTCAAGAGGCTATATCAAAAGTCAGATAGACTGAATACTCTCTGTCCTCCGCAATCACAAACCTACATCTCCTCAAGGAAAGCAGCTACCTCCAAAAGCCCAGATGCATCCCAAAACCTGTCTTACCAACCAACCCCAAGGAAGGGAATAGAGTGTTCTTCCTTTTAAGATCCAGGCCTAAGACTGGGCCTTAACCCATTAACTCTCACCTCCACACAACCTTCACACTGATGTTCCTGGAGCCTCCTGAACCAACCTGACATGACTGCAAAGAGAACTCTGAACAACCTTCCTTCTTCCATAAAAACTATATTCCTACTATAGCAAATTACTATGTGTTCTTGGACACTCTATGCTGTCCCTGAGCCATATCCAAATTCCTTCTCTCTGTAGATGGAATAAGACATAGGAAAGGTTGAATTCTTCTTCTTCTCCTTAACTTTTCTGTGAAGGAGGAAGAGAGAAGATCTGATATATAACATGCATCGCACATTTTGTGTATGGTTAGAAGGCTCATCAATCCCACTGTGGTGCTTTAAAATGCAGACTCCCTAAAACATGATACGAATATATATATACAAACCAAAAATAGATTCATGGACATAGAAAACAAACCATGCTTAGCAAAGGGGAAAGGGCAGGCGAGGAGGGATAAACTAGGGGTTGGGAATTAACAGACACACGTTACTATATATAAAATAGGTAAACAACAAGGACCTACTGTATAACACGGGGAACTATACTCAATTTCTTATAATAATATATAATGGAAAAAAATCTGAAAAGAAAAAATATGTATGTATCTATATGTATAACTGAATCACTTTGCCGTGCACCTGAAACTAACATTGTAAATCAACTGCACGTCAATACAAAAATTTTTATTTAAATAATAAATGCAGATTCCAAGGCCTCACCCCAGAAATTCTAAGGTCTAGAATGCAGAACAGGACTTTGCATTTTAAGCCAATATCCAGGGTTATTCTGATGCAAATGGTCCTTAAAACACACTTTGAGAAACATTATCCAAGAGTTCCACAGACAACAGATTAAAAACCCAAAGCTATGGAATAACAAATGATTTTCAGAAGCCCTTTCCAACAAGGGGCATGGCTGATTTGTTCTCACTTCAGGTTTCTGGTCAAATGTCCTCAGCTCAGAGAGGACTTCCATGACCAGCTTGTAGTCACTCTCTGATGATGCTTTATTCCTTTATAGGAGTTACTGCTCTGTATTTTGTATTTATTTATTCATTCATTTACTAATCGTGTGTCTTCTGCCAGAGCAATGCAAGCTTCCTGGGAGCAGAGGATAGTCTGCCTTTTCATTACTGTGTCCTCAGTTCCTAGAACAATACTGTAATAGGTGCCCAGTAAAAGAATGATGAAAAATCAAGCGTATTTGTGAATGAATAATTCTCTGAAGTCTATAAAAATCCTTCCCTTTTTTTACCCAGAATACTACTTAGTAATAGACTCTGTTCACCAAATACATCTACTGAAGAAGATTCAGGGAAAATACATAAAATGCTATTTTGTAAATGACAAGGCATTGATGTTGTCTGGGAACATCAATTGAACAATGGCAGAATTATGGGGCTTAAGGAAGGCTTCTGCCTTTATCAGCTTCATTGACCTTGGGTAACTTATTTTGTTGAATCACTGTGCTAAAGGGTAGAGGTAGCAGCCTGCAACTGCATCCCACCCTCAAAATCCACCCACCAACACCCACCACATCCAGTTAACACACCTGGACAATCAAAACACTGATATCCCAAAGCTACTTTCCTGCCACATAAAGGGGAGCTTGCTTTCTACTTTTCCTGGGTGATATCAGTTAAATGGTATTTCCTCTTAATTTTATCTTCTGATTTTCTCTCTCTCATCTTGGATTTTTTTTTCCCCAGGAAATGTTCCCCAAAACTCACAGAATGTTTCAAACCTCAGCATAGGTTTATGCCCTAAGAATTTGTTATTCATGAAGCAGGCTTTTTGAAGTCTGATTTCTCAGGATTGATGCTTTATCTTTAAACAGAGAACATGAACATTGGCTCAAAGGACCCCTGACAATCACTTAGGAATAACTCAGACATTTGTGTCTGGGCAAGGTCTCCCCTACACAGGGAACCTTTTGTAAATATTAGTTACTAGAACCGTAACACTAATAGTTGTGGTTAATAATTATCACAATGTGCCAAAACTGCACAGTTTGCTCCCTGATTACAATATTAAATTGCTATTGAGCTGTGGTATTTGCTTCAGGCAATACTAGTAAGAAGCCCCCAAAGACCCTGGCTGGCCTCGCTGTACAAAAACGGAAAATGTTCCGCAGCACACAATGCTCAGGCAGCAGTGGGCTTTGCCAGAAAACAAACACAAAACTCAGACAATAGAAGGAAAGTTTTATCAGAGCTGAAGTGTCCTTTCACTTGGGAACTGTCATCTCTCAAAAAGAAAAACACGCACACACTCGATAGCGGCTTACAAGGCAAGCCATTACTATGGGCACAGTGACTCATGGTGCAGATAGAGAACACTGCACAGCCAGAGCTCCAAGGCTTTGTTTTATTTGCATCTGATTACGTCTAGAGATAGGCTGAGCCAGCTCTGAAGAGTTGAGGGCCCCTCCGAATGTGAGCAGGCTTCTCTCCCTGTGGGCAGGGAGGGAATTTTCCTTTCCCACACACCCTCTCCTCTCTGCTTGACAGGTCAAGTGGCCTGGACAATAGGGCAACGCTACTGAGAGCAAAACTGCAATTTAATGGAGAGGTGTCATTAGCTCCAGGACTGCGCATTCAAAAGCAGACACGATGGGGGCACTTGTCACAGGCAGCACACAACAATCCACCCCACCTCCCAGTCTGCGACTTCAGAGACCCACAGCGGGCAAATGAGTACTTAGCAATCAATGTGCACGTACAGCCACTCAGCATGTGGTAACAAGAGGCTGGTTTGCCCAGTCCAGGGATACAGAAGCGTCTCGGGGTACGCCTACCAAAGGCTGAACTCAATACGTGCTACCTTACAGGAATCCAGGCTCCCAAAGACAGCAAGGTAACGAGAAAAAGAACAGTGGCTATTAAGCAAATAATTAAAAGAGATTCAGAAAGAAGGATGTCACTTGTGCCTTGACCCCGTCAGGCCAGGCAAACCAGAAAAGAGCCAGCAAAACACTACTGTGCCGGTTAAGAGAGGTTAACATGGGGAGTCAACTGCAGCCCTCAGAGCAGCTGTGGTGTCTCTGGCCTGTGCAGACAGACACAGTAATGGATATTCTTGGCACAGGGGAGACAGTAAACAGTTGCTCTATTCCTTCCCTCCATACAGTCAGTCTATCTGCTCCAGATTACCAAGGTGTGCTGGGCTGGGTCCATTCTCCAGGCCAGGACACCCAGGGATGGGCTTGGAACTCAATGGGCAACTCAAGCCACCACATCACCTATAACAAAAAAGATTCCCTGGTGAATTGAGGGTGGAAGGTAGGTGTGGGAGGTTTTAGGAGAGATGGGGATGTTTATCTTGCAGAGTCTAAGAAAGAGGCCCAGGATTGTTTGACTCTTGGTAAATCCAATGGGTATTAAACATAACGGATTTTTTAAAATATTTTAATTTTTGTATTTTTAAAAAGTCTTTCCATTCTCTTTATTTCCAAAAACATACTTGTTCATTGTAATTTTTTTCACATGTCAGTCTTCACTTTATGAATTCCTCAAGGATAAGTAAGGTTATTACTCATGTCTACCGCTTACAAAGCTGTGTGACCTTGGGAAAATTACAACCCACTCTGCGCATTAAGTAGAGATTATACTCATGCATGTGAAACCTCTTAGCATAAGTGCCTGGTACAAAATAAACCTCCAATAAATGTTAACTGCTGCTGTTATTATTACTGCCATTATTATTATCACTGTTGTTTTCTATCTTCTATCCTCAAAATCTAGCTCAAAAATGCTTAGAACTGGTTATGTGACCAGCTGATCAACTGAATGAATGACTGAGTGGATGATGCCTTATGTGGCAGGCAGCTTCCTCTTCTGAGATGCTCTGTCCCAATCATGTTTCTCCCAATGCCAAGAAATAAGGAGGTCTTGGACACATCATTTCACCTGCTATATTCTTGACCTCACAAGCCTCAATGTCACTTGCCAAACACAGCCCTAGTAAAAAGGGATAGAAATGGAGGTTTGCTTTTCTTAGTCTCTTATTTTCTACTCTAATGAGCCTGTGAGTTTGAGAGGAACAACCATGCCAAGTAGCCCTGATGATTATTTTCAGGAAAGCCCACATTGGGATGGGGCAGAGGGAGCACATATAAGCAGCAGTAAGTCTATTTTTAGTCTTTTGAGGAATCTCCATACTGTTTTCCATAATGGCTGCACCAAACTACATTCTTACCAACAGTGTAGGAGGGTTCCCTTTTCTCTACACTCTCTCCAGCATTTACCTTTCGTGGACTTTAGAATAATTGCCATTCTGACTGGTGTAAGGTATAGTTTTGATTTGCATTTCTCTGATAATTAGCGATAATGAGCATTTTTTTTCATGTGCCTATTGGCCATTTGTATATCTTCATTGGAAAATTGCTTAGATCTTCTGCCCATTTTTGGATTGGGTTGTCTGTTATTTGTTAACTTGCATGGGCTGTTTATATATATTCTGGAAATTAAGCCCATGTCAGTCTCATCTTTTGCAAATATTTTCTCCCATTCCGTAGGTTTTCTTTTTGTTTTGCTTATGGTTTCCTTTGCTGTGAACTTTTTTAACCTTAAAGGGCCAGACAGTGGATATTTTATGCTTTGTGGGTCATTCAGTCCCTCTCACAACTACTCCACACTGTCATTGAAGGGTGAAAGCAGCCACAGATAATAGATACCCAAATGGGTGTGATTCCACTCCAATCGAACTTGATTTACAAAAGCAAGTAAGCAGGTTAGTTCACTGACCTGTGATCTAACCTGTAAAGCAAGGCAACATCCCTTTTTAACCTAAGTAATTTGGTGTAAAATATAAGAAATATTTCCATAGCCTGCGTCCTCACTATCTCTTACCCAGATAATTATAGTAACTTCTAACTGATTTCTGGCCTTATCTTTTACCTACTCTGATTTATCCTATGCACACCACCATAGTTTTATCTCCAAAATTCAATCTTTTTTTCTTTTTTTTATATTTTGTTTTATTGAGTTATAGTCAGTTTACAATGTTGTGTTAATTTCCAGTGTAGAGCACAATTTTTCAGTTATATGTAATATACATATATTGTCACATTCTTTTTCACTGTGAGCTACGACAAGATCTTGTATATATTTCCTTGTGCTACACAGTATAATCTTATTTATCTATTCTATATATACCTGTCAGTATCTACAAATTTCGAACTCCCAGTCTGTCCCTTCCGGCCCCCCTCCCCCCTGGTAACCACAAGTTTGTATTCTGTGTCTGTGAGTCTGTTTCTGTTTTGTATTTATGTTCATTTGTCTCTTTCTTTTCTTTTTTTTTTTTTTTGGATTCTGCATATAAGCAATCTCATATGGTATTTTTCTTTCTCTTTCTGGCTTACTTCACTTAGAATGACATTCTCCAGGGACATCCATGTTGCTGCAAATGGCATTATGCTGTTGTTTTTTATGGCTGAATAGTATTCCATTGTATAAATATACCACATCTTCTTTATCCAATCATCTATCGATGGACATTTAGGCTGTTTCCATGCCCTGGCTATTGTAAATAGTGCTGCTATGAACACTGGAGTGCAGGTGTCTTTTTGAAGTATGGTTATTTCTGGATATATGCTCAGGAGTGGGATTACTGGGTCATATGGTAAGTCTATTCCTAGGCTTTTGAAGAATCTCCATACTGTTTTCCACAGTGGCTGCACCAAACTGCATTCCCACCAGCAGTGTAGGAGGGTTCCATTTTCTCCATAGCCTCTCCAGCATCCAAAATTCAATCTTGATTATATGATTACACTGCATAAAAACTTCCCTTATCTCTAAAAAAGAAATTCAAGAATGAAATTCAATCTCTTCATCATGGCTTAGAAAACAATCCTTGTCTGATTCCAGTCTACTCATAGTCTCTCCTCCACATGCTAGTCTCCAGCTCTACTGAAGTGTCAAATGTTCTCCAGGTATAACACTTCACTACATCTCCAAATCTTTTCCTATACTGTATTAGTCAGAGTGATTAATGCCAACTACCACAACAGACAGGGTTAAACAATAAGTCTCTCAGATGAAGTATGATGCAGGTTGGAGGGAGCTTTCCTCCATCCAGTGACTTAGAGATCCAGGTTCCCTCTGTCTTGTGACTCATCCACTTCAATACATCACTACTGAGTATACAGTAGCAGGAAAAAAGAGAAGCAGAAGAAGCACACCAACACTTAAGTGTCTAGGATGCTAAGTAATGCATGATTTTTGCTCATAATCCCACTTAACTAAAATTCAGTCACATGAAGCCAATTCAACTGCAAAAATGTCTGAAAAATGTAAGGGAGCACAGAGGCAATTAGTGAGTACAAACTCTCTGCCATGTATATACTCTGTCCTTTGCTTAGTATATCTTTCCTCTTCTTCTCCTCCTAGTGAATACCTTATCTTCCAGACTGTGATCAAATGTCATCTTCCTGGCTCCTTTAGACAACATTTCCCCACTCCTGTGTTCTCATAATATAAACATCTACTGCACATGTATCAACCCCTTTTACAATTATTTGTCTGCACATCTAACTCTAATGCAAAAGATGAGAAGACTAATTTTCTCATCAGTGACTCCTCACTTCCCAATACTATACCAGGCACCTGTAAACACACAATACATAGTTGATATAAGAATGAATGAATGAATGAGTGAATGAATGAATGAACCAACCAAGATGGGCTCTAGAAAGATCTGCCCATGGAAACAAAAAAGCAAAGAAAATTGACTTTCCCATGAGTCCTTATCATGCGTCTTGAGTTACCAGTTAAGAATGAAACTTTTTATGGTAAGTGAGCTCTCATAAGGATGATTCCTGGACCAAATCCATTAAAGTCGAAAACACTGAAAAGAGCCACATGATTATAGGGTACCCTATAAAGTTTAAAACAATGTAATATTCTGATTCTGGAACTGGAAGACTTGACAAGTTTCCAGTTGGGAACAGGAGCTGTTGTTGAGACTCACTGTCCTAGGGTTTTCCTCTGAGAAAACAGGAGAAGTAGATGGGTGGTACAAATATTTCCAGGCAGCCAGCCAAGATAGTAATCCCAGGCATGTGTGTGTTGTGAGACACACTGTCCTTTTCTCAAGCTGACATTCGAGCCCCCTCCCATGTCTAATCAGGTCTTTCTCATATCTTTAACACAAAGACCAAATTATTTAAAAAGCCAGTGGAGTTCATCCTATTTCCAAAGCAGAGAAATGTTAGGAACTGGAAGTCTCTGCCTTGCATTTTTGGTAGCCTGCTGCATTCTGAGGTTAGGTAACCATAACAAAAAGCAAAACGAATGACTTCAGTGAAAAGTTTGCCCGGGGCAAAGCCAAGAGGTATGATATTTCTCTTGGATTACAATCAACAGAAGCACTTAATCTGATGTCGGTATTGTTCAGAATTCTGGAGATAAGTGTAATACATTTAAGGACTTTTTAAGATTTTTTTCAGGATTTTGGTATTTCATTTGAACAGTTTGGTTGGTTGGCTTTTATGTCCCCTGCCCCAAAGAATTCATTAAGGAATCTTAGTCATGATTTTGGGGCTAGCGTAAAACAGCTGTCTTAACATCAGTGCCTCTGTGGTTTATAAGCTCACCATTTTCCTGTGAGTCTCTAGAATCATATTAGCTGTGACTCTGCTAAACATGTCTCTCAATCAGCTTCTGCCATTAGCACCAAAAATTCCAGCCAGCTGACTAGCTGTGGGCAACATCTCATCTTGCTGACAAAATCTGCCATCGGCCTCGATTAGTTTGGAAAGCCTGTCTCATCAGAAAAGCTCCCTGGCAAATCTACTTCTGGTGCCGATGTGAAGGCGCTGCCATCAAGACAAAGGTCAAAATACATCTGAGTTCTGGACTCATGTGAAAACTTACCACTGCAGTAGACTCCTTGCTGAAGGACAAGAGATGCCCTGCACTGAGGGTGAAAATTGGCTCCACGGGGAAAGCTTCAAAGCCATTTCAGCCATTAGAACGTGACTAGATGTATCAGGAAAACAGGAGGGGCTGAAGCAGAGTGTGGGGATGCCATGGGGAGCTGGTAAAGAACTCGCCCCAGAAAGCGGCCCAGTGACTTTGTATTCATTCTTGGGAGCAAGAAACATTGAGGCCAGAACTTCATTAGAGACAGGCTGCTTAACACACCAATGACTGGTGTATTTACCATGTTTACACTGACTTCATGTCAAAAATTAAAATGCCAATGTGGAATGCCTCTGTGAGACGTGCTAAAGCTTGCTACCCAGAAGGAAAATAAAGATTCTGTAGCACATGAAATCTGTTCATCAGAGTGAGAAACAGAAGCTGCTAGAAAGCTCTGTAAAACCAGAGAAGACTCAGCTGCTCCCAGATGTGAAAAGAGTGGCTTAGTTAGTGCAGTGGTTCTTGGGGTGTGGTCCCCAAGCCAGCAGCATCAGCATCACCCACAGACTTATTAGAAATGCAGAATCCCTGGCCACAGCCTAGACCTGCCAATCCAGAAACTCTGGCAGTAGGACCCAGCAATCTGTGTTTTAAGGAGGCCCAGATGGTTCCAGTGCCAGCTCAAGTCAGAGAACCATTGCTCTGGAGAATCTAGAAGGATCTTCACAGTCAGATCCTATCCCAGCCACCCACTCAGCAGATGACCTTATAGAAGTCACTTGACCTTGCTCTCCGCCCATCCCACTCCATCTAGAAAGTAGTCATTTCAACTACTGCTGGTCCAAACCCACTACTTCCCTCCATACATCCCTGGCTAGATAATCAGAACAACCTATCCTGAACACCTCTGTTTCTTCTGTAAAGGCTCTGGAGATGCCAAGATGTATTCAGACCTCATTCTGTATAAATCTATGTCCTCTGAGGAACTGAGCAGGACAGGGTTCGTTTTTGTTTTTGTTTTCGTTTTGTTTTATTTTGTTTTGTTTTGTTTTTATTTGCCCTGGCTTTGGAGATGGAAAAAATTAAAGTGTTCCAGACTAGAATCTGTCCAGATCAGGGACTAACCAAATCTGGCCAGGTGCCTACTTTTGTAAATGAAGTCTTATTGGAGCACAGCCACACTCACTCATTACATGTTGTCCAGGGCTCCCTTCCAGCTCCAACAGCAGAGTTGAGGAGTTGTGACAGAGGCACAATGGCCTGCAAGGCCTGAAATATTTACTCTCTGTTCCTTTCCAGAAGACGTTTTCCCAGACCACTAGTCTAGATACATATTCAGCCCACACTGAAGCAGGAGAACAAGAGGTGGCGGTTGTGGGGTCGTGAACTGGGGAGGACTCGGGGCTTCAGGGATGACAACAGAGGGGCCCCTGCTGAGAGAGTACAGAGAGTGTTCTGGTGCCTGGCAGCCCCAGGCCTGAATCTAGGGACAGGTGCATGGCCCCCAAAAGACAGTCTGACTTATAAAAAGCTCCTCTGGTGACTACACACAAACTAGTCCACAGACCACACTTAGAGAAATGAGGAATCATCTGGCTCTTCAGATGCACAAAGGCATAAGCCCTAGTGCTCTTAGAAAGTTCACCAAATGAAAATCTGGTCTAAATCCCTCAACTGCAGCTGTGACTTTCTTGTACTTTCTAACAAATTTGGCAGGGGCGGGAGGATAAATTTAAACTTCCAGGCTTGTTTAATTAATTTAGCCTGGAATGTGCATGGTTGCTCATTTAACCTTAAAATTTATCCTGCTAATACTCCAAACTCCATACTCATAAAGACAATTTTAAATTTATAGAACTCTACTTCCAGCAGACCAGAAAGCTAAGTGGAGTTTTAACTTGTACCATCACAGAAACAAATGCTTGTTCCAAATGTAACCTTCAGGCATTTTGGAATTAGGACATTCTAATCTCTCAAAAAAGGAGATGTGTGGATAGCTTGCACATATCAAGAGAATTTTCAGGGTATAGTGAGAAGACCTAGTGATACCTCTAAGATAACAAAGGAAATTTTGAAAATTGTCAACTTTACAAACAAACGTAAAATTTTTTAGAACTTAAAAAAACAAAAAGAACTTTTGTTCTAAAACATGGATATTTTTAATGTTTCCTTTTTATTATAAAAGGTAAATAACCTCATTTTAGAAAATGTATAAAATAAAGAAAATCCATCCATAGTCCCTAATGCAATTACTAACACATGTCCTAACATAATCAGTTAGTAATAAACAAACAAACCAACCAACCTTAAAATTTAAAATTAGAAAGAATGTTTTTCTGATATGGAAGTAACTGTTTCTAAATTGCTGAAAAGCTCATCAGAACCTCAGAGGCCAGTGGTAACAGGGAACCAATACCCAACTAAGTATTAATCCCTCATGGAATTATCAACATACTCTCCAGAGAGTCTTTTCCTACCTCAGCCTTCAAGATTTATCTCCAATCCTTTCTCTTCATTCTATTCCTTCTCCCTAATTTTTCTTTCTCTCTTCCTTTCTTACTTAGTAGTTATATAATTACAGCTTACCCTACATTGAGCACCTTACATGGATTATTTTGTTTCATTTCACAAGAACCTTGCAAGTAGGTACTATGATAGTCTCACATTACCCATGGGAATCTGGAAACATAGAGAAGTAATGAGGCAGATTGTTGCTATTGTGGTCCCAAATTTGGTCACAACTCCCTATATGCATGTCTGTTCAAGCAGCAGAGTTTAATGTCTCTAAGCCTTAAATCTGGGCTTGGTCATGTGCCTTGCTTTAGTCAATGGGACAACAGCAAATATTATACAAATCAAAGTTTGAAAGATGCTTGCTCTTTGCAACTTACCCTCTCTTGCTGCTGGGAACTTTTGGTCACCATATACAGAAACCCAGGCTAGTCTGTTAGATGAAGAGAGATGACATGGAGAAGGGCCCCCTCTAAAGCCCCAGATGTATAAGTGAACCCAGCCAATATTATGAGGAACACAAAATAAGCTGTCCCAGCTGAGCCCAGCTCAACTGTCAATCCATCAAAGCATGAGCAGATATGTGACCATTTTTTTAAGCCACTGAATTTTGGGATAGTTTATTACATAGCCCAAGCTAACTGACACGATGTAGTTTGCTTAAAGTCACCCAGGCAGGACAAAGATTCACACCTAGATGCTCTTGACTCTATAACCCAAGTACTTAACCCCATGTTATACTGTGAAACTCCCAAGAACTTAATCAGCACCACTGGGTAAAGTCAATACTCAATAGTGATACAGTGTCCCCTTAGCTATAACCAGAACGATGAGTTATCTGTCGAGCTGGGCAAAAAGATGGGCCCATTCCACATGTTACCAGTAGTAGCTCAATTCTAAATTCAGACCAGAGGCACCTGGGAAATAATTAGCTCCAGTGTTGCTGTCCTCCTGTAACAAATTTGAGGGCAACTCTTTATTTTTGCTAAAGTTAAACAGTTTGTGGCAACACATGTTACTTACACTTTTCTAGAAATAGAAATGTATTTACTTTTAATCAGTTGGGGACTCATTAGTGGGCTGTCTTTATCTCCCTGAGCCTTTGCCTTCTTTGCTTGGTTTTCGGGGGGAAGGGAGGGGCTTGACCCTGTATTAGTGTTTTGTTTGTTTTTCAACAGAACCCTTGGAAATAAACTCTAATGGGATGAACAAATCAGGAAGAGAAGCAGTGTCAATTGCAACATGACAGTCAACTTTTATATCCTACCTCTTCTCACACTCCTATTCTAGGCCTAACAGAATTGAATGAATAACTGATTACTGGAAATAAAAAGCAATTATTCAACTAATCAAGCTGTATGAAACATTAATCTGGTGTAGAGCTACACAGATTGATGAAATGAGAAATTTCGATAGAGAATATGTATCAAAGCATTTCACAGGAAGCTTTTAAAATATTTTGACGATAACAGACACTTGAAAGATTTGCAGATGTATGGCTAAAGTAAATAAAATATTTTGATGCATAATACACAAAAGTCATATAGAAAAGCAAATCTGGGATACCAAATTTGAAAACAAATTTCACTACAACTGAAGTAATCACTTCTAATTTTTTTCTCTTACTTTCTCTACCTGCAAAATGGGTCTCTTTTGTGGAATGGTAAACAATGTTTCAGATAGTATGGGTTTTAAAAAAAGTCTTTCTTTGAAATTCCAATCATTCTTAAGCAGTTATTAATTCAGGGTCTTCCCAGACTTCTACCATCTACCCTCCAACACACACACACACACACACACACACACACACTTTCAATGGCATCTGTCACCTGCAGAGAGAGCTCCTCTTGGCTCCTGCCTGATCAAAGAGCCAGTTCTGGTCATACATTTGGGACCTTCCCCATCAGCAAATGGAGTGTGGACATGGGCTGTAGCTCTGGGCTCATACAGTGTGCTCTGAGAATAGATTTAGGCAACCAGGCACTTCTAGGACTCTCTGGTGAAGGTTCCTCTGCTTACTCCCTCTGTGTATGCCATAATTAGCCCTTTTGCTGTGGTTTTGGTGTCCAGTTTTCCAGGGAGGTATTAGAACCTACACCTTCACCGCAGATAGCAGGCTGAAGTTCAACCCTCTCACTGGGTTCTTGCAGCTTAGAGCTGGTCCCTCTCTTCTTACTCACATATCATCTTTGGTCTCCTTCTGGGATGACCTCGACGGGTTCCCATCAGATGGTAAGAACTGCAGTCTCTCAGAAGTCTTTCTTTTCCCATCAAATCTCCCACCTTGGATTTTAATGCCCTCCTTCTAAGGACTTAAGTATGTCCCACCCATGGGGATCCAGTATCCCGGACAATCAGGCATTCCCTGGGAGAAAAATTGGGACGGGGCCCATAGAAATTTCCCATCCTCTTCCTTGCAGTGGTTCCAGCAGTTCCAGACTCATCCACTCCCATGCGGCTGAGAGGTGGAAATGTTACACCATTTAAGGCAGGAAATCTGTTCAGAAACTCCAAGTACCATAAGGATTGTCTAACGCAAGTGAACTACCTCCAGAGTGTCAACAAAAAGAGAAGAGTATTATTTATCTCTTCTTTATCCTAATTTTCTCTGTCACTTCCCAAGGAGAAAAAGCCATCTGGATGAGAAAGAAATTTACTTTTTCTCTTGTAGATGTTACGGGAACTTTTTCTTCTGACAATTCTTTCCAATCATGTGCTCATTTGCATCTACATATTGTACAGAGTTCTCTCTCCAGCAAACAGAGAAGGTAAGGACTTGGATTGGAATCTGCATTATATTTAATTGTAAAACTGCATTGTTTGCATTCCCTTCCAACACTTGTGCATCCAAAGGGGATGTGTACCTTTCACTAATTTATTCTTCAAACTTTTATATCATAATTAGATTATGTATCTATTTTAAAAGTGAATAGTTAAGTTGTTAAGGATAAATCCACCTTCTCTTATGCTGTTTTCTACCTTTCCCAGTCTCATTTGGAAAGAGAAGATGGATGAGATCAGCTTGGCTATTGAACTGCCTGACCCTGTGTTTTACACATTTTCCCTACAAAGCAGGTACACAGATCCTTACCCCTTAAAACCCAGAATGTGATACCTATTTCTCAACCATAATCCTTAAAATACTCAAGAACCCATCATACTCTCTTCTCACTTAAGTGTTGCTTGGCACTAGCAAAAACTCTCTCTTAGAGACAGATTTTCCTTTAAGTTCAATTTACATGGAATGAAGAGCCTTGGGCAGCAGGTTGTTGGAATTCATTCAGTACCATGTTTGCTTGCAAAAGGGCATTTACACTTGACATTTTTGAAGATACTCATTTTACAACCCAATTTTCACACTCAAATAATCACCATCTGTGTTGTCCAGTTTAAAATGATCATAGAAAGTAAGTGCAAGTTGTTTTTCCCCTGCACTGGGGTTTTTTTTTCCTTTTGTTTCATACGCTTTGTTCTAATTGGTGGGAGCATAATTAAGCTTAGTATTTCATTTCTAAATACTGCTGCTTTATACAAAAAAGAGGGAGAAAGGGATAAATGAAGGAAGGAGGGAGGAAGGGAGAGAAGACAGACACCTGAGAAAAAGTGAAATGGACTAAGTCCTTGCAAGCTTTTTCTCGTAGAACATTATTTTTGTTGTGTTGTTGTACCACTCTTGCATGCGTTTCATCATAATCCACCAAGTCGGAAAGAGAATCAATCTTTACCCCAATTTGAGATTTATTAATACCTTGAGAGCCAGTGTAACCTACATATCATATTCTGTTTATAACTCAGTGCATCTGAGAAATACTTTAACAGCATGTTGACTCTGTGATATTCCTGGGTTCTCCCAACCTGAGAAAACATATCCAAATTAAGCAATGGATATCCTAGGAACCCCAGAGCTCTGAACTTCCCCTTTTGTGTCACTGATCACGTTTAAAATTATTTGCTTTTACTACCTGTTAAGTCCTCTTACAGCACATGCCATGTCTGTTTCATCTACTTAACCCTGGAGGTACAGGGCCTCCTTACATTATGTTTTGCACTTCCAATGTGCCCTATAAGCACTTACTAATTGAATTAAATCAATGAAGAAATGTTGATTCCTCTTCCTTTTCTTTCATGAAAGGGAATCTGAGCCCATCATTCCACAAAAATCTCCGTCACAGGAATCATTACCCCTCATAGACCAAAAAAGGAAAAGTCAGAACGGTTTCCTGAAAAAACACATTTCTCATATTTAAGTTCATACTGGGGAAAAAAAAAAAAGTCAGGGGGAAACTGTTATTCTAAGCAACTGCAGGATTTCTTGAAACTTTCCGGTCTCAGCTAGTTTGATAGTATTTACAGCTCAGCCCGGTCAAAAATATTCTTCAATGAATTTGTGTCTATTTTAAGATGGGGCTAACACAAGCTGAACCTGAGCAAATACAAAATTCAGTCTATTACCACTCTGCATGAAGTGTTCACAGGACGCGGTGACCATTCCACAGTAAACAGGTATTACACCAAGGCAGACAAGACGGAGATGGAAACCATATGGGTCAGTAGTGGAATAACAAAGTTTATCTCCACAGGTGAGAGGAAGTGCCGATGGGAGTAAATACTGTATGTCACTAAATTTAAACCAAACACATATTAAGAGCTCTGTTTTGATCTTTGTTGGAAGAAAAACAAAGATGTTGGACAACTGGAATAAGTAAGCACCTCTCTGTTCTCCGAGGGGCGGCATGTTTTAACCTACATATTGCTCCATTTTGACAGACCCCCATTGGAGCACATCTGGAGAGGCAGAGCAGTTTAACATCTGTGCTCCTGAAAATTAAGAACTATTATTGAAAACACATCGGTGACCATGCATGGGTTTCTATTAAGCCACTGTGATGTACTTAACTGTTTTTTAAAAATCTTTTACCTAGGTCAAGGTTTTTCTCCCAAAAGCATACTCTCGTGGTATCAGGCTTCTAAGTAATACTTTCATTAAGTACTGGCCAAATCTAGAAAAGTCTAAAAAATCCAAATGAACTGGAATTTGTAGCATGCTTTCATAAGATAAAAGAAAATGCCTCAATTCGTAAAATTTGGACACACGCTATGCTTATTCCACATGGACATTCTACACATGGACTCACAACTTCCTCTGTAACAACACAGACATCAGAGAAAACACACGGATGCACTATGATTTTGAAATACAGATTCATATCAGAAAGAAAGTATCCACCTGTCAGTTTTTGTCTGCCATTTTTAGGGCAAGATGAAGGTAACATGTAAGAACAAAGCTGACCTCTGAATTGGGGTCTGGTGGTCCCCTGGCCTTCTAGGATGGTCTCCACCATCTTGTACTATGAATGCTCTCAGTAACAAAATATACCTATGGTTTTTTCCTGAAGAAGTCATCTATTCATTTAAGATACAAAAATCAGACACCATCTTATTGATGTATTAGCGTCATACTGGCTATCATGACAAATAAGTTTCAAAATTTTAGTGACTGGACACAAGAGAATTTGTTTCTCATTTATCTAACAGTCCAATGAGGGTTTTGTTGTTCACTTGAGTGGTTTGCCTCCACATGGTTACTTAGGGATCCAGGTCCTTCCATCTGTATTGCCATCATCCCCGAGGCCTCTGATTCCAGACAAAGGAAGAAGAAAAGAGAAAGTGGAGAGACCTCTATCATCTTGAAAGCCTCAGCCTGATGGTGACTGCATATCCCCTTATGTTTGTTTTTTTTTTCCCCTTATGTTTTACTGGAGAGAACCAGTCATGCGGTCACCTGTGGATGCACAAGAAAGTGGACAGCTGTCTCCTAGTGACAACTCCACATCCAAGAGGGGACACAGATACTATTTTGATAAACCATCTACACTATGGTGTCTAATGTAAATCAATCCTGGTTTCCTCCTCACTAATTCCCAACACACCCAATTTTGGGCAGGGTCACTTGGGGGCATGAAATAAGTGGACTCTGGGGTTTTTTCTCTCCTGTTTCTCCACCCACAAAATGTCTTGAGGACCAGATTCATTTGGAAACTGGTAGTTAAGTAATGATTCAAAAAGCAGTCAAATGTCCAAATGTACCTTTACCAATTTCTGCTGGCTGCTATTCTGAACCCTGGAATAACTTTCAGAGTTAAAGTTATGCATTTTACATTGTTCTATACCTGAACTTGGAAGCCCTTGAAATGGATGCATCATGCAAATAAAAAAGCAATCCTTAGTTATGGGTTCAGGGTCACTATAAAGAAAAGGTATTTGCTTTTTACATGTTTCCACAAAAGAGCTATTCAATCCCTAATGTCACTTGGCCCAATTAAATATATAAATGGCAAGGGGCCAAGTTAATTATAGCTCTAGGGACTCAGACGAGGCCAGGCTAGAAACAGAGTAGCAGGAAGAATGGCCAAACCTTATACCTTGTTTTGAGTCCAAACAAAGCCTTTGCCTTCACTTGTCCATAAGGGGAATATTCTGATCTGGATGTAAGGTGGAAGCATTCTGAAGAGCTTTGGCTCTTGATCCTTATTCTGGAAAAAACTGGATGACTATTAACCAAACCTGAAGAGAGGGAGAGCTGAAATAAGGCTCCTTGTAGCCTTCGGAGAGGCAGACACAAAATGTTTAGCCATTCCAACTCTTTATGTCCCCTAAAAAAGGTCACAAATAGTTTCTGAGGGAGCCACTCTCCTAGGAAAAGTGCAATGATGTATAAGGGATATTTACATTTAAGCAAACACTGATCCTTTCCATCTGGCTAAACGCTCCTGGAGAGCATCTTGGAAGTCCTGCCCATCACCCCTTCTGCTGATTAGGCTGCTCTGGGCCTCAAGAATTCTGCCCTGGAGGAATGTCAGCAAAGCAGTGAGTGCGTCCAGATGTGGACACTTCCTTAAAGGTGAAGTACAATAGGGGGAAGAGATTAATCTGCAACGCACTGAAGTCAGATTCTCAGTAACCCAGCGATGTGTTAAATGAAAAGGAAAAGATGTTGTTGAATTTTATCTCCAAGTGGTGTCATTATTTCCAACTAACTTACTCCTTCAGGCAACCCAGATAGTTTGTTTTGCTGAAGCCCTTTTCCTAACGTCGCACACGCCCTCCTCTTGCTAGAACCTGGGGAGGAATGACAGCAGCTGAAAAAACATTCCAGTCCTGGGGAAAGGGGAAGAAGGGCTGGTGATTACTGAGTGGGTGAGGCTGGCAGGTCGTCACACGAGGTGCAAGTCTCCGTCTGCATCGGGGACACAGGGATTGGGGTTGGGGGCAAAGGCTTTTTTCTTGGTTCTGCGAATCACAGAGGGTTAAAGTTCAGGGAGGTTTTCTTGGAAAAGCAGAAAATAAAATTCTTAATGCTATGTATAGTGCAGCTGGAATGTGATATTTCCTTCCACTTGTTAAATTGGGATTTTTGTTTTATGTGCTTCGGATTTAGCTCCTGGGTGCTCTCTGCTTAGTTTAAAAGGGTTTCCATCTCCACATTGTCATACATGGAAAAAATATACCGAGGCAGTGCACCGTACATCGTGACTTTTATTTCGCTGTCAGACTGCAAGTTACAATATGCCTGTGTGCATTAAAGACTCAGGGGCTTTAAAAAGGGGACGGATCCCTTCACACGTCCTACAAAGAGAGCTACAGCCCTAGAGGGAAGAGCTGGAAACAACGGCTGCCTTCTTAACGTGCATCGACCACACATCCCAGGTTTCAGCCACGGCTCCAACTGCCTGTCACTACGTTCCTTTCAATAAAGGCCATTTATTAAAAACACAACTAAAAAGAAGTTTTTGTCCAACAGCATGGACTGATTTGGGGTTCATTCAGAAAACACACCCATTATATGCATGCACTAGCTGGCCACAAGCTTTAAGTGGGTTGATGGATTTTTCAGGAGCCGTTATAGACTTCTGGGGTCCATCCACACTCAAGGGCCTGGTTCCCTACCAAGCCAACAACAGGCTTGCTGGGCAGCTGCCTCAGAGAGGGGGAGCTCTCAGACCCCAGACAGAAACCTTAAAGCTCACCATGTGCTCCCCACTGGAACAAACAGCTGCACATAAACATGGCATCATGTCTGGGGACTTGACCAAATGCTGCCCAAGTCTGGGATTCTTTTTATTATTCCAAGCCTTATACAAGCCATCCACTTAGCTCCTAGGGGGCAAGGAGCTCTATTGAAGGCCAGACTGATCACCAACCCCTAGAAGCACTGTGGAAGCTGGAAACTACTCACTCCCCACCGATGAACTTTTGGCCTCCTTCCCCATGACAGGTAAAAGCAAATGGTCACTGTGGACTGGAGGCAGCCAACTGGGGTGTTTGTCAGAGATACTACAGACAAGGGGACCATATGCACCAAACAGATTTTTGACCACTGTGTGCAGACGACACTGGTGTTAGAATGAGGGAGCTAAGAGAGATGAATTCAGAGTTTAAACAAGAACTGGCAATCTGCCTGTCAGTCACTGAAGTTCATAAAGCCAGCGTACAGGTAAATATCCATCTCAGCTAGCAAGCTACAAGTTTTCTGTTCCGTAATAAGGTTTTCAGGAAGATGAACTATTTGTAAGGAGAGACTGAGAGAGAAACAGAGAGTCAGAGAATGAGCAAAAGCCCAAGAGAGAGTCAGCCAAAACAGAATGGAATAGTGAGTGTCAACAGGAGGAAAGGAAGAAAATATGATTTTTAAAAAAATCTTTATTTCTACGGAAAGAGGGCCTTAAACATATTTTATAGACCTCTCCCTTGGCTTTTGGATTCAAAGGTACCCAAAAGAGAGCAAAGCCTAGCACGGAGCTGAGAGTAGTTTTATTTACACCACCTAGCAGTTCAGAACTCCCATTGTATTCTTGGTAATTTGATTGTTTGGTCACGCCTCCTAATAAGTGAAATGTTACACTGGAGTATTTGTTTAAACCTTGCAGCTTCAGATACAGTAAGTTGCTGAATGATGTTTGCTAATGGCACACATTCGATAATTCCTATAATGTGAAACCTCAGCCAGATTTAATGTTTAATTTCCCTGGGATTCACTCTGAAATTATTACAGACATTATGTATTCCGCTCCCCGGACTTGGAATTAATTTCAAAACAGAGTAAAAGTGCATCCATTTGGGTGCCTTGGGGGAGTTCAGATTGGTAACATTCCATTTATCCTGAAGTTTCTCAAGTTTAAAATACCTTTTCACTTTATTGCATTTGATCTGGGTTCAGTAGCTACATGGCATAGCCACCCAACACCGCATTTCTGTTTATGTTTGTGGTCCTGTATGTGCCTTTGCTTGATGAGTTCATACTCTTGCAAAAACTATATTGATCTTCCAAGGTTTTATCTTCCTAACTAGAAGGCACCTTTATGTGGTTATCATGATACAAGACTATTGCCAACTTGCAATGACCTGGTAAAAAACCGTCATTAAACAGTCACATCTACATCTTCTTTTTATGAGTATCTGCTACAGAAACAGAATTCATGACATGCATTGCTTTGATTAATCAATCAATGCATTGGCTACGCTTCCAATACCTGGCCCAAGTAGAAAGCTCAGTGGCTGGAAAACGTCCAAACATTATAGAATAAAACAACCAGATCTATGTTAGGTTGTGATCCAAAAATTCCCAGACAATAAATCTTTAATTTGCTATCCTGGCAACTCTCACCAAATATGAATTAAAAGAATATTTTCCATGCAAAGCTTTGAAAGTATTTGCCTCCTGAACAGTTTTAAAAGTTTAACCTTTAGCTGAGGCACACTTCCTACAGTCCAAAAGGAAGCCGAGTGAAAAAAAGACATCAAGGGATTAATTCACAAGTTTTACCCCAAAATGAATGACAGCTGTTTGGGATTTCAATTGCACTGACGTCCCATTAGGTTCAAAACATCCTGGGTCTTGCAATTATCTCAAAGATTTAATAAAACCTTGTTAATAAAAACTTCACCTCCCCAGTCTGGTCTCAGCCACTGAACTCACACACGTATCCTACAAAGAACAGCTTTGAATGAACTCCTAAGCAGGAAGAGAAGGCAAGTGGTTAGTTCTTCCCAGAATTTTTCATTCTTGTCAGATCTTATTTTACCATCTCTCCCTCTCTCGCTGCATGGGGTGGGTGTGGGGGGAGTGAGGGTAAGAGACAGTGTCTATGGTTTTAGTTTCCAGTGAACAGACCAATGGATTGTAGCCTTAAAAGTTTGCTGGAAGTGGCAGAAGCTTTGGAAATTTTAACTGCTTTATACCCAAAGAACTGATGGAAGAATTTTAAAGCATATTAGACATCATTCAGAGGTCTAATCCTCTCATTTCTCACCTAAAAGAAGAAATGGTGACCAAAGTCATGGTGCAGTTGTGAGAGGTGGGGACAGGGGCGGGGGTCAAACCCTCTGTCCCTGTCATTTCACACAATCCCCTGGATGATTCCTATTTCTCAACAGTCTCCTCGGTGAGACTGAGCTCACAGAGGGCCATGACAATGTCTTCCTTGTCTCCGTATCTTCAGTGCAGTAAAGATTTTTTCCTTTCTTTTTCCCCCAAATAAAAATAGCTTTGTCTTTCCCTCAGCATATACATACCTTATTAACATACATTCTCATAGTTTAAAGAAAAATCAAAACTGCTGGAAAGCCCATCAGCCATATATGCCCATTGTTAGTGTTTAGGTGAAAACCTTCCAGAAGATTTGCTGTGCCTAAAGGAATTAAACTCCTACTTAGTCTCCTATTTTTTCCCCTCAACAATACAGTAGGGATATCTTGCAATGCTGGTGAGTATAGATTTACAACATTATCTTGAAGCACTGTATAGGGTTCTCTTACACAGGTATATTATAATGGATTTGACTTAAGCGCTTCCTTTTTTGGAGCTTTTGGTCATTTCCCTTTCTTCATGACCATAAAGAATATTGTAGTAAATATCCTCATGCATGCAATTGTGAATTTTTACAATTTTGTTACATACTGCAAAATTACCCTCCAGAAATGTTGTAACAAATTGTCAGCTCTCACCAACTTATTAAAATGTACATTTCTCCACACCCTTACCAACGCTGGGAGTGTCCATCATTAAATGTTCCAATATTTTGGCCAAAAAAAAATTGTTTCAGTTTCCATTCAGGGGGCTTATTAATGAGGTTTTTGCATTTGTAAGGACTTGACTGAGAGCCTCTAACTCCCCAGCCATGATGCTATGTCCTGGGACCACAGAAGTACATAAAATAGATTCAGTCTCTGTTCTTGCATAGCTTACTAATTCTAGTGAAGACACAGATGATGAAAAATAAAATAAGTAAATAAATACCAATTACAAAAAAAAAAATCTGTGAAGGAAAGAAACATTACATTGTGATAAAGTGTAGTGCTTGTAGACAGTGTGATTCAGAGAGTCCCAGCTGAGGACGTGACAGTGGGGCCAAGACATGACAGCTAAGAAGGAGCCAGTCACAGAAAGAGCAAGGCCAATGGCCTTCAAGGGAGAGGAGCAGCAGGTGCAACGTCCTTGAAGAATAGAGAGCAGCCCATGGCGTGCCTGGGAAACGGCCAAAGGCCGATGCGGCTAGGAAATAGTGAAAAAGAAACAGAATGGAATGCAGTGTGACTGGAAATGGGGCCAGGAGCCAGGAGCCAGGTCACGGAGGGCCTGGAGGGCTTGGAGGACTCTGAATTTTATGCAAGTGCCGTAAGAAGCCACGGAAGTTTCCAAAGCTGGGGACTGACATGACCTAATTCACGTGCTTAAGAGGTCACATGGAAAACAGACAAGAAGGGACCCGGGGAGGAGAAGAGAGAGCCATTAAGTAACTGCCTCAGTTGAGCAGGTCAAAGTCCAGAGCTGGGGCTGCGGAGACGAGGAAGAGGCACAGGCTGAAAGTGCATTTTGGAGCTAGAACTAGTGGTAACTGGTGATCGGCAGGAACTGGGGTTTGAATAAGGGGAAGGATGACTTCCACATTTCTGATTCGAGAGGATGAATACATGGTGAGGTCATTTGCTAAGATGGGGAAGTCTGAAGGGGGAACCTATTTGGTGGTAAATCAAAAAATCCAGTATTAGCACCATTTGTAACAGTAAAAATCGGAAACTGAATGTACAGCAATTGAGACAGTTTACTAAGTTACAGTATGTGTGAACATACATTATGCCCCCTGTGAAAATCATGATTTCGAAGAATGGTTATTTTGTAGAAAAATGTTCATAATATGTTAAGTGAAAAAGAAACACATTACTGTTTATACAAGATGATCTATACAAATATAGGTAAAGAAATAGACATAGATTTGAGATAGAGGGAAAAAAAGAATAGGTTAAAATACACTGACATGTTCATAATGGTTATATCTTGATGGTAGATTACAAGTAATTTTTATTATTTTCTTTATGGCATTATTTTCCAAACTTCCTCTAATAAATATGAGTGGCTATTATCACCATCAAACCAAATGGTTGTTAAAAAAAATCAGTTTATCTGTAGCAAATCACAGGGTAGATTTGGGACGAGTCATAATTAAACTGTATAACCCAACATAAATAGATAAAGCACGCTATTGTGCTATCGTGTCTTAGCTGAAGGCCTTGATGATTACCACGGCTATTTTATTTACAGACACATGTTTTGTCAAATGAAATATGTGTGCATTTCCAGGCTAATTAATGGAAGACTTAAGACTGGAACTCAAGTCTCCTATTTCACAGTCAACTGCTTTTTTCCACTGAATCCATCTCGGCAGCAGGCACACTCATCTGATCTTATCATGGACACTGAGAATGGCAGGAATTCTGAGAAACACTCTGGGCCAAACACACTCACAGGCAGAGAAGGAGACCACCAACGTAGTATGACTTCAGGGGCACCAAGCATTTCCACCCATCCTCTGTCCCTCTTTCATCTCCTTAGCTAATACCTGAAATTATTTTTTAAAGGATCACGTCCCTTTATTCCATAATCAGAAATGAGGCTTAAAAAGTATATATTCCTGGAAGAGGGGATATCTTGGATTAAAGTCATCCTAGGCGTTCAAAGCTTTTATCAAATAGTTTCCTGAAAAAAGGTTTTGAAGGGGATACCTGAATGCTGGATGCCTAGAAGTTGAGGATTTTTAAAACAAGGGGAACAGAGAGAGGGGGATGAACTTGACAGAAATGATAAAGGGAACCATATTTAATGACTACTCCTGTATACTGGCCACTTGGCTAGTTGCTGTATATACATGGTATTTAACCCTACCACCCCAGCAAAGCAGGATTATTATTCCCAACTGACATTCATTCATTCAACAAATAATTATTGAGAATGCATTGTAAATACTTGGCATTCGTCTGGTTCTTGGAAATACTGCAAAAACAAAACAGGCAAAGCCCCTGCTTTCATGGAGCTAATTCAGAGAACTTGCTGGGGAACAGAGATAACACATATTTTTAAATGAATGTTTAGTATAGCAGATGGTGATAAGTGTGCTAAGAGGAAAAGTAAAGCCGAATAAGAGGATAGCAAGTGAGAGGCAATAAAAAAACATGTCAAGACCATACAACCAGCAGGTGGCTGAGCTAGGACCAAACCCAGGATCTGTCAGTCTCCTAAGCCCTGCTCTTCCCTGTGCAATACTGCCTCCCTAGAAAGTGCACCCTACCTGACAGTTCTGTCTGGTGTTACCCTGCCAACAACCCCAAACTATCCTAATGGGTAAGCCTTTGGTAAACAAATTGTTAGCCTACCATGAATTAAGTAGTCTATTTACTGCTAATTGTTCAGCACAAATGGTTTTTACTTGTGCAGGAATCCAAAGCTCCTTCCACTGTGATGACTTTCAAAAACAAAAACAAACACCTCAGCCCATAAATGAAATGGAATAACTATCCCCTGAAATTTTGGGAGCCCCAGACTTCACTGAGTATATGCAGCATCCACTTCCATTTCTGTAAAAAAGGAAAACAAAAATGTGAACACAATGTAAACCTCAGTCTTCTGAGGGTTTTGCTTTCCTTCTTTTTTTTTTTTAACTACTCTGTTAAGGTAATTTTTCCCTATGCCAAGGGAAAAAAATTCTAGTGCAAAGACTAGGTGGGGAAATAAAGCAAAGGTTGGTATTTTGTTGTTCAATGCATATTTATATGTCTATAAAAATCCATCTTCAAAACATCTCGCCTACTAAATATAAGGCATCCAAAATACATAGTTTAAACCGATCAGTTGCATAATACCATGGAAAGGTCAGCCCACCTGGAGTTTCCAGCTTCTTTGTGGACAAACATGGCCTGATCATGAGCTGGGTAAAAGAGTATAAGCCTCTACTGTATCTTAGCAAAGAGAAGAGCAGGGGCAAACAGACAGAATATTAATTTTCATCAAGAGGAAATCAAACTTGTCCAAGAACTTTATTGGCAGAAGTGAAATTAGTTTTCCTATAGCAAACAGTTAGTGGAGTTGAGGGATTAGTCTATTGCCCAAGAAGGAAGGTTATGCCCAGAAGCATCCTTGTTCTCAATAATACATTTAACTCTCAAAAACAAATAAGATTTGTCTCAGAATTTTCACTTAAAAAAAAAAAACACCTAAGACTAAATGATCTAAAACTCTCCCTTGCTAAAAATCAAGTTATTAAAGCAAGTTTCCTAAACTCATAAAGCTCAAGACAATTGTTAATTTTTTTACTGAATGTAAAGTACCAGCCTAGGCCAAGTCTTTCTCGATTCAAACAAAATTCACTGTAGACAGTTACAGGCACAAGACTTTCAACTGAAACGCTACAGAATTTGGTTACTTCCCACTGTGGTCCATGGGCCCAGTACATATAGGGTATTTTTGTAGGGGAACAAAATAGGATTATTCTATTACCTGGAAACTCTCAGGATTAAGCTAGCAGAAATAATATTGTAGAATGCCATGGCTTTAGACCATACCACCTTGTTAATACTCCTACAAAACATACTGTCCCAGGTTTGGTGATTTGGATTACAGACGTGGCCAGGTAGAACGGAGTGTCAGTAAAGTGGGTGGGAGAGAAGATGGGAAACTCTGTTAGATTTCTATTCAAGAGAGTCTGTGAATCTATCCGTAGTATTACGTGAACCAATGCTCCACTCAATTAAAAAAGCAATCCCTAGACTCATCGTGGTATAATCACGAAAAATCAGAACTTATTCTGAACTTTGAGGAATCTCCATCAGGAAATCTGAGATCTCTGTATTTCTTCTTTGCGTCTCCCCTCATCCAAGTAGGTGACTTGCTTGGGACACAGGATAGTGGTAGGCACAAAGGATCAGCCAATGATGCACAGCTAGCCCAATCAAAGATGAGAATCTGGCCAGAGATCTATTCTGTTAAGAGTTTTGCCAGTCCCCCAGTGAAGAGAGACTAGAGGTGACCCCACAGTCACTTGATCATAATTGTCATTTGTGGTATATGTACTCAACTTTAACTGTTTGGTAAACTGTAAACTGTGCACTCTAGGGAATGGGTTCTGCCAGTCTCAATAAATCTTTTTGTTCTTTTTCAAAGCTAGAGAACTCTTTCAGCTATTGTTAAAAGATTGGTCTGGGACGCCCAAGTGGACCATCAAGTTAGTAAGGATCTTTGTAAGGTGCCTTAACATCTTTTTTTTTCCTGCCTCTGTGCTACAGAGGTAGGAAGGATACAGTTAAGATAATACATGCTGAAGGGTACAGTTAAGATAATACATGTGAAAGGGTTTTGTAAATTGTAACAATACTTAAATACTGTTGACATCATTGTTATTAATCCTCCTTCACAATATTCTCAGTTTCAAATACTACCCAATTTCCAGTAAGAGTTGTCACACATTAAGGGACCTTACAAGCCCATCAACCGGACTCACCTTCTTGTAAATCAACCCCAACCACAATACTGTGTTCATATCTATATCAATTCAATATAGCCTGTCTGAGTAATATTCACTGGAGGTTATAAAGTAATAATGTATCCGTCTGCGGTGATACTCATTTACCTTGAAGAGTAAGCACATAGAGACACAGACACACAAGCGCATTCCTTTTTTTCAAAAAGAAAACCCTGATAATTTGAAAGCAGGTATTCAATATCTGATGTGTTTTTTAAAAGTCTTTATTTTTAGCCAGTCTCCTGCTTTAATTGCCTCCAAAGCTGTGTTCCTGTTTGATTGCACAGTTCTACCCAGCAAAGTTGTCCTGATAAATACAGCTGAAAGCAGTGGGCAGAGGTAATGAGTATGGGAATTCTTCATCTTATAACTAACTTCTTCTGTTCCTTTCTTGGGGTTTGAGATGATAGCACAGGCCCCCAGAACTACAGAGAATAAATCATTATGAATCAACATATTACTTTTGTTGGTATTTCTTGCACTGTGATCCACCAGTTACCCACAGTGGGATTTTAAAAAGTTTCTTCCAAGAATTTCATTCTTCTTTGTTTCCCAAATGAATAAAGTACAGTGCAGGAAAAGGTAGGAATGGGGTTTTGAGATTTATCCCCAAACCACATGATAAGAATAGCTCCCCTTTCCATCAGTAAACAATAGTCTTTTACCCCAGAGCAACTTAAGGGGCATGTGTGTGTTTTTTCTCTCACTTGAAATGTCGTTTTAATTTGATCTCATCTGATACAATGAAAAGGAATAGCAATTTATGGCCTGTTAGTGTAAGGAACACCGTATCACAGCAAGGACCTATGTAACTGGGACTACACCTGCCCAGGGACAGAGTAGCTGATTAGTTTCCAGTTTAAACACGCATGTGGAGGCAGAATAGCTGACTATTTTTATTAGTATCAACTCTCACCTTTTTGATTCCCTAAAATCAGAATCTAAAATCAGAATCTAAAATCTAATTCATTACCCTAAGAAAGCAACATGTTAGCATATGAACTACATGTAAGTAGTAGTCTGGTTCCTGGGAATCAGCCCACATTGGATTCAGGTGAAAGATGTCCTCTCCAACTAAAAGGAAAAAATATGTAAATACATATATATATATATATATTATATGTGTGTGTGTGTGTGTGTATAACATGAAACATATGTATATACAAATAAAATTTAAATATATTACACAGGAGTAATTTTATTCCCATTCTAATCCCAATGGCAAGGAAAAAGATTTTCTTTCCAAATTCCAACTCTCTCTTTCCTAGAATTGATGTCCAATTTCTCTTCCTTCTTAACCAAAAGGACAAACTCCTTAGACTGACATTGAAGGCCTTCCGTGATATGTCTCTAAATTTCAATCCAACTCTTTCTCTATATGTACCATAATTCTAGTCAAGCTATTCAGGGCTTTAAAGGAAACCAAAATGCTTCCAAGTCTTTATGTAAGTCCTATGCACCACCTATCAGATCCTTCCTTCTAGCTTTTCCTGCTAAAATCCTGCCCAAATTTTAAGGTGCAATTCAAATACACCTAGTTGGTGAAGCATTCCCTAGTACCCTGACCAGGAATTTTCTTTCTAAACTCCCACGGTAAGGGAAACAACATCTTTTCTCAAATGCATTCCCTTCTTTTTGCAGAAGAGCAGAAAAAAAACAAACCTTCATGTTCAGATGAAGAAAGGCAACAAACTGTAACTCTGTGAGCTGCTTTACAACTATCTCATTTAATCCTCAGACAACCCTACAAGGCAGGTATCATTATCCTCATTTAACAGATAAAGAAACTGAGGCTCAGTTTTTTTTCTTTAAGTGTGGTCGACCGCAAAAGAAACTGTATATATTTAAGGTGTACAATACGATATTTTGATATATGTATACATTGTGTAATGATTACCGCAATCAAGCTAACATATTCATCACCTTACGTATTTCCCATCTTACATGTGTATGGTGTAAACACCTGAGACATACTTTCTCAGCCAAGTTCAAGTATACAATACACTATTATTAACTATAGTCACCATTCTGCACATTAGGTCTCCAGAACTCACTCATCTTATAATTGAAAATTAGTACCCTTTTGACCAACATCTCCCCCTTCCCCCCACCCCCAGCCCCTGGTAACTACCATCGTACTCTCTAGTTCTGAGTTCAATTTTTTTTAGAGTTCACATACAAGTGAGATCAGACAGTATTTGTCTTTCTGGGTCTGGCGTGTTTCGCTTAGCATAATGTCCTCCACAACATTGTCACAAATGGTGGGATTTCCTCCTTCTTTAAGGCTGATTAACATTCCACTTTGTATATGTGTATATATATCACAACTTCTTTATCCATTCATCCATCCACTGACACTTAGGTGTTTCCACATCTTGGCTATTACGAAGAGTGCCATGATGAACAGATTATCTCTTCAAGTTGGTGATTTCACTTCCCTCAGCTATGTACCCAGAAGTGGGACTCTCGGATAATGTGGTAGCTCTATCTTTAATTTTTTGAGGAACCTCCATACTGTTTTCCATAGGGACTGCACCAATTTAAATTCCCACCAATAATGCACAAGGGCTCCCCATCCTAAAAGAACTTCTTTGAATGAAACCTTTGCCTGACAGACTTAAAAGCACGTATTTCCCACCAAACAATTCTGTATTGCATAACACGTATTTATATGCCTTTTAGAAGACTGATCACATACTGCCTTGAATTTAGTTCTTGGCGAATATTTCTTTTCTCTTATTGGGTCAGAAGTTTGTGGTATTGTTATGATAGCTGTTGTTGGTAACAAAAGAAAAGAAGCATCTCATTTATTTCAGCTTTGTTCCCCCACCCCTCACATGGTAAATTTCTCACTCAAGTATTTTTTAATTAATATGCAATATTTTAGGGAAAATTTTTTCAAAAGAAAAGTTTAAAGATAGTATCTCTTTCTAATAGTTTAAGAACAAAGAACAATAAATAATAAGAAATCTTTCTTAGAAGTTGGCTATTTTGAAATTAGAAGATAAGGCACATGGCTTTGGTAATAACAGCAGCTTCCATTTTTTGAACAATTGATTATGTCCCAGATGCTGAACAAGCATATCATTTAATTCTTACGGCATGATGGCGATCCTACAAATGAGGACCCAGGGAGAGATTAAGGTTAGTAAGTTGAAGAACCAGGATTTAAATGCCGAAGCTTATGCTCTCAAACACTGCACTAATTCACCTTTGCTGCTTTGTCCTGTTCAACGTTCACTTGCAAATAGACATCCATTTCCTCCCTGCCTCCCTGCAAGAGAAGGCCTTTTTTTCCAATGACATCTTTCTCAAATCTATTTTTGTGAATCCTCAAATAATCTTCTCTCTTTAGAGGACAGAAGCCCTGAGCTCCAACTGAGGAAAAACAGGGCTACCCTCTTCCTCTATAGAGTCATGTGAGTGAAAGTAAAGGAATCCTCTCTGCATGCAGTCACCGTAATGATACCCGTCCTACAATCGGTACTTCCCCGGTGTAAACAGCCTGACCCCTAGTGGGTACCAGTGGTAAGTATCCAGATATTAGTACCAATACAAATACAGTGGTTTATTTTCAATAGATGGAGAGAAAATAAGTCAAGATGCTAGAATAACAGTTACATTAATTCATAAGTTCACATATTTTTTTACTATGAAACAGAGCAAAGGTAACAAAATAGTAAATGTATTTTTATTTTTAAATTATTGATATATTAAATATAGTAACATATCAAAATACATCCAGGAAGCAATTTTAAGTGGGTTTTTTATATTTCCTTTCATTTACAACCTTTGGCTTCTGTAACTCTTCATTAAACTCTCTCAATCTCCGATGCTTCTTCAACAAAGATAACTTGCACAAGTGGGCTTTCAGGAAAGGATTAAAAATGATGAGGTTGGGACATTTTCAGTTTGTCTAGATAAAATACTCTCATGAATCCATCATTTTAAAATATCCCAATCCGCACTCAATGTTACTTGTAATTTCACCAATGTTTAATTTCTTTTACTACATATTAGTTTAATTAAACACCAGACAGGAGCTTCACTGGGATAGCTCGTTCTTTCTACCCGACAGTGTTTCGGTATCGTACCTTGAAGTCCAGCAACAAAAGTGGTAGTCAAAGGGAGAGTGAGCTAGGTTTCATTTCAATAACTGGGCCACATTTATTTCCTTCTTATTACTGACAGATGATTTATATTAGTCCCCCATCTCCCAACTTTCTTTTTTTTTTTTTTTTTTAAGTAAACAGTATTCTTATTAACGGCAGTGGCACCTGCACCAGGGTGGGCAAATCTGGTCACCAGCAGGTCCCCCTGCTGTTTTACTCAACCAGCAACATGCTCTCGACCCTGGCAGCTGCTCCTGTATTGTTTTTGTCTCCCAGGCAAACAGGAACTTCATGGACATTCAGAAATTCTTTTTCTCTAAATCAAGATTTTGGTTTTGGAAAGTAGCAAGAAAATCCGTAACAGATGATAAAACTTGTATATATGTATTTAATTATGCAAGAAATACATGAACATGCACCCATAAAAATTTTAAACAATACAGAAATGTCTAAACCATGAGCACTCTTTCCTATCCCATTTCCCCTCCCATCCTCCTCCCCAAAACATGAAGAGGTTGGGAGCATTCCCTCCACAAAATTAAGCATAAAACTGGACAACTTACTAAAAACAATCATTTCCCATCACTAGGAAATGACCAAAGACAAAAAGCAACTCACAAAATTTGTTGTTTACTTCCAATCCATCATTATATACACAGTTTGGGTTTCTTCCACTTTACAAAAACAGGATCCTCCTGTGTCCCACTACAAGTGTTTTTTTGCTTAACATTATGTACTGACCGGAGTCCTGTGTTCATACCTGTAGACCTCTCTCGTGCTTTTTTAATTGTTACACAGCATTGAACAACTGGATGTATCACCATTTCTAGCGTCATTACCTTATCAATTTAAGGTTGTTTCCAGACATTTTCTTATTACAAACAATGCTATAATGAACACCTTGAATTATCTCAGTGAACATATACAAGTATTTCTGTTGTCTAGATAGCTACGAGTAAAACTCCTGGGCTGGAGGATGTGCTAATATTAAATTTTGGAAGATAGTGCCAAATTCTGTCCAAAAAGCAGGAACATTTAGGAAGTTACCAGATCTTTGGAACTAATCCCAAATGTTGGCACGGGCAGGATTCTTAAAATTGCCCACTCAAAAACCTTTGTTTTTCAGTACAATACTGAGGCTTCTGGAGTTAATGTGACTGGTCCAGGGTCATGCAACCGGACTCCACCCCAGGTTTCCTGGTTTCCCAGCCCAGAGTTTCTTTATTACAATATGTCTTATGGGGCAAAAATTAGACTTGAATTTTGGATTAATCCTTTCCAGCAAAAGAGAATTACATTTTACATATAATTCAGAACATGTTTTCTTCCCTTGGATTTTTCAGTAGTACTGAGAACAATTAGGATTTGTGTTACGAATCAAACATTCAGAGTGAACTATAATTCTACAAAGCAAACACATAGACTCTGTATCGAATACAATGCTCTAAGTGAAACATGCAAATGGAATCTGATTTCCTTACTCGGTGACGAACAGGAGGCTGCAGTTCTATCTTCAGATGCCCACTTTTTTATGAAAAATATTCCAACTGGCACACTAACCTACTCAAATCATCTGCCACTGCATAACAAATCACCTTAGTGGCAAACAGACCATTTTATTACATCCTTAGTTCCGTGGGTCAGAGGTTTGGAAAGGGTACAGCAGAGGTTTCTTGTCTCTGCTCTACAATGAATGGGGCCTCATCTAGGAAGACTCGATGCTGTGGGCCAGACCCATACAAAGGGGCACTCACTCTCACATATGGAGCTGCTGCTGCCTGTCATCTGAGATCTCAGCTGGGGCTGTCGCCAGAGCAACCACATGCAGCTGCTGCACGTACGTGGTCCCCACGCTTCCCTACAGCTTCTCTTCTGGGTTCCAGAAGCAAACACCCCAAGACTCACCTTCCAGTAATGGCAGTGTGAGAAGATCCGGAGAGTCACTTCCACAGAAATAAGTATAAAACTGGACAACCTCATCAAAAACAACCATCTCAGGTCACTGGAAAACGACCAAAGATAGACAAAAACAAACTGCCATGGTGTTGGGTAAGCTTGGTGACTCTGGCTTTCTCGCCTAAAGGTATCCCTAGCTCAGATGATAAAACCTTCAGCTTTATCTGCTGGAGGTAGTGGTCTGGGTTCAGACTGGGCAGTAGACCAGCTAGAACAAGGCAATACTAAAAGTGAGAGAAGCTTAGAAAGGCAAAAATAAAGTCTCCACGTATCTCTGGCTGACTGCTAATGCACACATGTCCCAGGGAAACCCCAGAGAGCCCAGCAAAAACTGCAAACCCTAGGGCTATATGCACAAGGACATGGATGGTATATGGACCTTATAGGCAATCTGAGTATCCCTCGCTAAAATAGAGAACACATTTGTGGAGAACACATGTTCTGATATCCTGTGTGGCAGGTGGAAACCACAGTCTGGATGTACATACAACAAAACAGATGAATCTTACAAGCATATCTGAGAGGTAACAGTAACAATTATAATAAAAATAACACAGAACTTACTAGAAGCCCTATGAGTCTGGGACCTTTCTAACATATTTCTACATATTAACTCACTTTTAATCATCACAACCCTAAAAGGCAGTATATCAGCCAGGGTTCAACCAGAGAAGTATAACCAATAGGAAATACAGTTATTAAAAGATTTTTTACAAGGAACTGACTTACACAAATGTGGGGGCTGGCTAAGCAAGTCTGAAATCCACTGCACAAGCAGTCACAAAGGGAAGAGCCTGGGCAGGCTCGAATTCTTGGGCAAGTTCAAGGTAAGAAGTTCTCATCAACTGGCAGGTGGGAAGGGAAAATCGCAAGCAGGATGGAACTTCAGCTGTCAGTCACAGGCAGGATTTCTTCTGTGAGGGTGTGGTAGGCAGAATTCTAAGAATGACCCCCAATGACCTTCACTCTTACATAATCACCTCCCTTTTGAGAGTGGGAAGAATCTGTGAATGGGAGGGAACATCACTCCCACAATGATGTGATGTTACCTTCTACAGTAAGGCAGTTATCTGGGTGAGCCTGATCTAATCACATGAGGCCTTTAAAAGCAAAGAATTTTCTCTGGCTGGCAGCAGAAGAGGAAGTAAGACATTTGAAACCGAAGAGTGATTTCTGGCTTTGAATACAGAGTGGGGACATGCTAAGGAATATAGGGGCTCTTCAGGAGCTGAGAAATGCTCTCATACAACAGCCAGAAAGAAAGTGAAGCTTCGGTTCTTCATCCACAAGTATCTGAATTCAGCCAACAGCCTGAATGAGCCTGAAAGCAGATGCTTTCCCACAGCCTCCAGATGAGAGCACAGCCCCACAACATCTTGATTTCAGCCTTGTAAGGCCCTGAACAGACAATCCAGTGGAGCCTGCCTATATGTCTGACCTAAAGAACTGTGAGGTAATAGACAGGTGTGTTTTAAGCTGCAAGGCTGTTGTAATTTGTTTGGCAGCATTATGGACTTAATGGTTGTGTCCCCCAAAAACTCGTATGTTGAAGCCCTAAGCCCTAGTGTGGCTGTATTTGGAGTAAGGAAATAACTGAGGTTAAATGAGGTCATAATGGTAGAGCCCTGATCCAACAGGATTAGTGTCCTTATAAGATTGACACCAGAGGGCACTCCTTCCACATACCCTTTCTCTCTCTCTCTCTCCCATGTGAAGACACCGCAAGAAGGCAGCTGTCTGCAAGCCAGGAAGAAAACCTTCATGATGCGTAACTACATGTGCCAACTTGACTGGGCCATGCGACACCCAAATATGTGGTTAAACATTCTGAATGTGCCTGTGAAGGTGTTTCTGGATGAGATTAACATTTTAACCAGTAGACTAAGTAAACTAGATTGTCCTCCCCAATGTGAGTGGGCCTTAGTCAATGCACTGGAGGCCTGAATAGAAGAGAAAATGCTGAGTAAGGGAGAATTCACTCTCTCCGTGACTGTCTTTGAGAAGGGACTGCCTGTTTTTGATCAGAGACATTTGTCTTCTCCTGCCCTCAGGCTCAAACCAAGACTCTAACTTACACCATCAGCTCCCCTGCTTCTCAGATCTTCAGACTAGAACTATACCATCTGCTCTCCTGAGTCTCCAGCTTGCTGATCTTCGGCCTTCTCAGCCTCCATAATCGAGTGATCCAATTCTTTATAATAATTCTAAATAAAAGATATTTTTAATAAAAAAGGCAAGGGTGGACATCCATGTCTTTTCCCTAATCTTAGACAGAAATATTCTGTCTTTTATCATTAAGTATTTCAGGTTTCACTATTTATCAGACTGAGGAAGTTCCCTTCCATCCCTAGTTTCTTAGGTCTTTTTATCGTAAAAAGGTTTTTAATTTTCTCAAATAATTTTTCTGCATCTTATAAGATGTAAGCTTTGCCCTTTATTCTATTTACATGATGTATTACATTAATTGATTTTCAGATGTTAAACTGATCTTTCTTTCCTAGGATAAATCCCACTTGGTTACTGTATATAATCCTTTTGTTGCTGAACTTGATTTGCTAATATTTTGTTAAATTTGTCTATATTCAATAGAGATACTGGTCTTTAGTTTTTGGGGTTTTTTTTTTAACTTGATGGTTCTGGTTTTTTATATCAGGATGATACTAGGTTCAAAAAATGAGTTGGAAAATTTTCCCTCACCTTCTACTTTTTGGAAAAGCTGGTGAAGAATTTATATTAATTCTTTCTCATCAGTAGCAAGGGAATCCAGAAGGCAGTGAGATGATATACTCAGTTTAATGAAAGAAAAAGAAAGTCAACCAAAAACAGATAGAGATTATACAATCTGAAGAACAGAGAAGAACAAATAGTAAAGAGCTGAGCTTCAGAGAAATGCAGACACCAGAGCTTCAGAGAAATTAAGCACAATAACATATACAAAATGGGAAACATCAGAAGGAGAGGCAAAGAGAAAGGGGCAGAAAACACATTCAAAAGAATAATGGCTTTAAACTTCCCAAACTTGATGAAAAAGATCACTCTACACACCTATGAAGCTCAATAAATTCCAAGTAAGATAAACAGAGGAATCCACACCAACACATATTGTAGTAAAAATGTTGAAGGACAAAGACAGAGAAAATTCTGAAAGCAGCAAGAGGAAAAAGGACATGTCGTAAACAAGGGAGCCTCGATAAGATTTCTCAAATAAATGTTTTTCCATTTGCTGTGTGCCCTTAGGACAATTTCCAGGAATGTTACATGGCTGGGTTTTTTTAAATTTTTCATGGGTTAGAGTTGTGTACCTGAGGAGATCAGTAGAGCTCCTCAAATTGCCATTTTAGAAGTGTTTCTTCTCTATTTCTCTAACAGATGAGATCTGCCTTAAGCCAAGACCCAGGAGAGACCGCTTAGAAGAGGAACTCTGCCAAATCAGGAGATTCAAAGAGGAACCTAAGGTTGGAAAGCACCAGGGCTAACCTGCAGAATTGTGAAGGCTGTACACCCTGCTCACCAAGCCACGTGCCCATGGAGCTTGTCAGTCCCGAAGAAGGAGCACATTTTTCTAACGTGTGAGCAGAGGGACATCTTTTTTCTAATTCACACAAAGGCACCAATGTACCTGCACAGTTCCAGAAGCCACAGAGACTCCAGCTGAAGGGTTATGTAGGATGAGTCAACCATCCAAAGCAGCAGTTCCCAATTCTGGCTGCTCATTAGGCTCACTTAGGGAGCTATTGAAAAATACCAATGTGAGGGTCCCACCTAGACCAATTAAGTCAGACTCTCTTAGAATGGGGCCCAGCCATCAGTATTTTTAATAGCCCCTCAGGAGATTCTAATGTACAATCTAATGTACAGTTAGAATTGAGAACCACTGATCTAGACCCTGGAGCCAGGGGAATGGGTTTCTTTGTCCCCAAATACCTCAAGAGGATGTAAGCTGATGATGGAGTTCCAGTGTTGGCAGCTATAAAGTGCTCTAAGTAAACAGTCAGTAAAACTGGCAGAGCAAAGTAAGTCAAATTACAGTAAGTAATTTCTGTCTTAAAAGAAATCACTAAAGTTGTCCCCGAGTAATAAGAAAAACAGACAGTGGCACTGTAAACATAGCTTCCATACCCCCTACTACCAATCCTAATTGATAAGGTTCACCCAAGCTGGGTCGATGATGTCCCCTTGTGTCATGATGATGGCTACAGTGGCAGGATTTGCCCACTCCTTTGGCCACATTCTACCCCATGCTATTCTTGGCACAGATAGGATCAAAGGCTGTCTTTACAGAAGGATTAATTCCCAAATGCCAGAAAATACAGTACCTTATCCCAGGGACAGCCTATCATGCTTTAACAAAAGGAACTCTGTTTAGTTCCCAGAATTTTCTGGCTTAAAAAAAAAAAACTACTGTATACAAATAAATCACAAGAGAAGAATAATGATGAGAGGATTTATGAAATGTTGGGTGGGATTCTCTAGGTCATTTGTGATCCCACCTTCGAATCTTGGATGTTCAGGCTTATAGACTGTCCTCTCTGTGCTCCATAAATGTTTTGTTGCCTCCTTTCCTTCTTTCAGAGACCCATGACTAGCCCAAAAAGATCCACAGGACAGTAAAATTAGAAAGCATGGTGGAGGAGATCTTCTATACATGGGAAAGCAGATACATGGCTTATGTGACCCATTCCCCCCACCCCACCCCTGTCTTTACTGCCCCAAATAACAGATACTGATTCACAGTGCTCTTCCTTGGGGACCCTCCTCCAGGCAGCCACTCCAGAGTTGAAAAATGAGTGGAAACTTCTTTACCTCTGAATCAAACCAAAGATAACTTAGTACAGTGGGGAGAGTGTGTCAAAGAATCAGACTTGGGTTCAAATTCTGGTGTAACTCTTATAAGCTGTTGACCTTAAAAGGTTGCTCCAACTCTCTTAGTCTTGTCTGTGAAATGGGAGAACCAATACCTACCAGGGTTGTTGGATAAATTGATTTCAATGATCCACCTCAAAGTGTGCCTGATATATATCAGATATATCAGATATATCAGATACTTGCCCTCCCTCTCTTTCTCCCCACCTCAACACACACACACACACACACACACACACACACACACACACTCCTTCCCAGCATAAGAAAATGAATGAAGCCCTAGGGATGAAATGACTTGCCAGTTAGTGACACACTGGTCAGTGACAGTTACTAGTATTCAATGAAGGGATTCAATTAATTAAAAAATAACTACCTCAACTCAGGATAAAAGGCTTTTCAGTGTTACCTGGATGGGTCTGGTAGAAAAATATGCTCTTCCAATGCACCCATGTCATTTTAATATCTTGGTGTATTCCACACAACTGCCCAGTCAGAGAAACACACTAGTGGCCATTGTGTGCAGATTCTGGACTATGCAGGGTTTTGCCTGTACAATACAAAGAAAAGCACTGGATTCCTGCGCCTGATGATGAAGCTTCTTAGAAGGAATGTGTCACTCTTTAAACGACTAAAAAAGACATTTCTCTCAGTGGCCTTAGTTGGGCTTCCTCTCTTATCTTTCAGAGTGCTTGGCACATAAGGAAGTGCCCCCAGGAATTCTAAAGTCATCAGGAGACCCGTGCAGATCTGAGAGCAGCCTTCCCCCTCATCCCCTGCCTTACCCCCTTCATTTTTTCATCTCCCCAGCCCTCCTGTTTTCTGCATTTTTTAAAACTTCTTAATATTTATTCTCGCGGTAGCCTGCCATGCAATAAAAGAATGGGGAAAATCTCATTAAAATTATATCAAAAGGAAAAAGACGGAGTACAGCTTGAAATTCCTGCAATCTACACACAATAACCTAATCAAGTAGAACACACAGGTTAAATGCAGTCCACCCTATGGTGAGCCCAGATGATTAAACCCCCTCCCAGGGAATTGCTACCTTCAGGATACCTAGTGGTGAGCCATATTAAAATGAAGTCATGAAAATACCTCACATTTTAGAGAACTTTTAACCTTCCCACTCACTTTCACAACTATTTATCTTACTGACTTCTGCACATGGGCCCTGGGGAGTGAGAAAAACTATTGCTATTATCCCGTTTTGATAGTTAAGGCAAAGGAGGCAGTGAGATTTCTCTGAGGTCCCCTAGTTAGTGATGTGGAAGCCAGGCTAAGAGCTCAGTCTTGGTTAAAGTGGACCCCAGGCTGAAAAGATATCACATGACTGACCTAACAATTGTACTAGCATCTTCCTCTCCCTCGGCTTCTTGTTGGAATTTGGCATGGCCTGAATAAGTGGGAGAACACAGCATTTGCCCAAAACTGAAAGTCAGGGTCCTGAAATCTGTCTTCACCTGGAAACACGAGAATAACAGGAAGAACAGAAATCCATATGCACAGTGCCACGGTCAGTACATGGAATAAATAAAACTCTTACTAAAAGTGTACTGATCCTTCTCAAGGTTAATTCAAACTAGTTTCAGTCGGGGCATATTTTCTCAATCAAAGAATATTAAAAGTAGAATGTACGGGATAGTGGGGAGGTTTGAAAAATTTTTTAGCCTTAAAAAGAGGCCCCAGATTCTAAGGGATTGTAAATCACTTAAGACTATTTCTTTGCTGACCCTCCACTCAAAATTCACCCATTCTGATTTCCATTCCTTCAGGGGCCTGATCTCTACTTTAAAACGATAGTAAGCTAATATGATAATATAATATATATTAATAATTTAATGCTTACCCTTCCTAGGTAATATATGTGCATTTTAAAATGAGCCTTTTTAGACAACACACTTTAATCTGAAGCAAACTTTCGAACGCATCGTTCTCTAGGTCTGACCTCTCACCTGAGCTCCAGACCTGTATATTCTCAGCTTACTAAACATCTCCGCTCGAACCTCCCAGAGGCACTGTATTTCAGTGTGTTCAAAACTGATCTTCATCTCAGTCAATGACAACACCAATCATCTGTTTGTCAATGCCGGAGACCTGCGAGTTATTCTAGGTTCTTTACGACCCCACCCCCAGTTTATAGCTGGGTCAATCCATATAACTCCGCATTTCCCAAATTGTGTTCCATGAATATCCTGTTAAGAGGCAAAATAGTTTCTGTGATCAAATATGCTTGGAAAAACTGGGCTAGACAAAATTATTATAAGACTTAAGAGTTTCTAATATGTTGCCTGGCATTACAAATACTCAGAAGGAAAATATACTACTTAGTTACCATGATAAGATATATTTGAATTGTGTTTTATGATCTTGAACTGTCTCATGCAACATCTGTGATGTTGATGCGTAGTGTTATACCAGTGTACATATTTTTTTAAAAATCTGAAATGCTGAGGCATTAACATGATTTGAAAGCCAGGAATGTGAAAGAAAATATGTCTTTCCAAATATTTATTGGAAAATCTGAGTCAAAATAGCACTGATATTTTGAGGGCACTTTTGCATGAAATGTGTTTATGTGCATAAGAACAGGAGAAGGTGGAAAGGATGGATGCTCTCACACAGGGAAAACAGAAGTTACCTCTGGGATGTGTTCTTAAAGAGGAAAGAAGGAGGTTGTCAAGGCGTGTTCTGCACCTGTCTATATGGTTTGACTTTGTTACAGTAAGCATATGTTACTTTTGTAATTTGATTTCCTAAAAAATCAATACAGAAAAAAAAAAACAAATAAATAAAATGCCTAGGATAGCAAGTATTATCTAAAAAATCAATTTGAAAAAAAATGCAAGAAGAGCTAAGATATTTCTTAAAAAGCAAAATAATTTGAACTTGTCTTACCAATTATTATAATGTCCTTAAAGCCATAGTTATTTTTTAAATGAGAGAGTGACGCGGGTATATCGACACACAGATAAGTGAAATCGAATATAAATACCACAAATAGAATCAAGGAGATATGAAATTTAGTGCAGGCATTCCAAAGCAGTGGAGACAGATAAACTCAGCAAATTTTATTAAAACAATAGACTTCCCATTTCCCAAATAAATATGCTTGTATTCCTAACTTATTTATATACCAAAATAAATTCCAGATGGATCAAAGATTTTAAAGTTATCCATGAAGCCATGAAAATAATTGAGGAAAATGTGGATAACTACTTTTATAATCCTGGTTTGAAGGAAGCCTCTTTAAACTTATATAAAAGCCAGACATGATAAAAACAAAAGATTTTATTTACAATCAAAAAATTATGCATCTGACAATTAGAAAAATGCTCTAAAGCAAAAAACCACTCACTGCAAGGTTGAAATACAAACAATGCATAGAGGAAAATGCAACATAAATGACAGAAAGCTAACATCTTAATGCTTTAAAGACCTCTTTCAAATCAGTGAGAAAAAGCAGAGGCAAAAATTATAAGCCCTGATTTCTTAAACTCAGCTTTAATTAAAATTAAAGTTAAAATCAGAGGTCATAAGCCTTTCATAGCAGGAATATTGAGAGAATATTAAGAGAATGAATCACTGAGCAAGGCTTTCACATTTTATTCAAAGATAAGGAAGAAACTGCAGGATATTTAAAACTCAAAGAAATTAAGAATAAAAATACAACCCAGGTTGTAGTGAAGATTCTTTCTTATTATTTTTATACTTAGTGTCTTTTCATTATAAAATTAAACCCTGTATAGGCTCATTTGCAGGAAGTTCTATGAGGTTCTAGTTTATAAATAATGTTTTATTAACATACAATCTTTAATCTTGAAATTAATAAATGTTTATTTGCTTGTTATAGGAAAACTATTTATTCACTGCTCATTTGTTATGTAAAAAATGAATTTAAGTTAATTCATCGATGTAATATTTAACCCATTGATTTTTTACCGACATTATTCTAAATAATTTAAAATACTTAGGGGCACACTTCATTCTTCTTCAGGTCTCACAGGAAACCCCTTTCCCCCAAAATTAGGATTTCTCTCTTTTGCTCCCCTTTCTTTATTGCTGCCCAGGGGAGTCCTTTACTGACCCTCGTGGAGGAAATTCTGCCTCATCTTTATCAGCGGCATTGCCTGCATCATGAGACTTTTGTTCCTGAAGGTTTAGCAAGATTTAGGCTTTGGAAACACAAAAACTAGAGACCAGAGTCTATGGCTGATGGGGAGACTCTGCCATGGTGAGAAAGATGGAGAGATAAAACAAACATTAGTACAAGATTATTTTCTCATCGCATTTGTTGTTCTAGTACATCTTCGCATTCCTGCAAAGGAAATTTACTCCTCCTCCAGGTGCTCCCAGCGAACAACATCTCTGTCCCAAACTAGTTTTTTGGAACAGTATGTCTCTCAAGCAAGTATGGGTGCCAACTTCCTCAGGCTCAAGTTGGTGAGCCCTTACTTCGGAGAAAACTTCTTGCCTCGCGTAACTGGGGGTCACTAAAACTAGGAGACACTCAAACTAGGAGACACTCAGCTTCTCCCTTCTGCACTTACAGCCCTATCCACCAGAGAAAGTCTGACCACAGCAAGACTATTTCATATCAGTGTATAGTTTCAAGATAGTGGGTGGCTCTCTCCACAGCTGCCACAGCACTTGCTGGGGCACAGGAAACCTTTTTTCTTTGGGTGCTACTTTGTGGCTCAGGAATTCCTGCAAATCTGTGCATAGTCTCTGAGGACTGGCTGTCTCACCACCTCCCTCTGGTATTATCCAAACAGCTGGGCACAGAGCCATCCCTCCAGCACCCATCAACACCCCTGCTCTTATCTTCCCAAGCAGTCCCCTCTACTCTCTGACCCAGGGGAATCTTCCTTTAGTCCAAGAGGAAGCCCTCTCTCCTCAGACCCTTTTCTACCAAACTCTACCTACATCCCAAGACTTCTGGGTTCTTCCCAGGGCTTAGATTTTAGAAACCAAAGCTATTCCTCTTTCTCCTTAGATACCTGTCACATCCCTCCCTTGTGGCAATGACTCTAGAGGACTTACTTAATCAGATGGGGCAGTAGAGGAAAAGGGGAGAATAATAGCAGGGGAGAAAGAAAGAGAAAAACATCAGTTAATATTTTTAAATGCCATCACATTTGCATTTGCTATTACCTGATTTAGAACTGTCTTGTTCTTAAATCCCAGTAGAAATTAGTAATTGAAAGATGCCTTCCCTACAGGCTATTTTTCTTGTTCTCAGATCATAAGCCTTGCTCTTTGCTTATCCTCAGCCTGGAAGTATGTTTTACACCTTCACCAAGAAGCCTGGACCCATTTTTATAGCAAACACCTCTCTCTCCATTATTCCACGAAGGCACTCTCTGCCTACAGCTCCTGGACCACTTTACATTTCATTAGGTGCTTCATCAGGAAGGGGAGAAAGAAGTAGTCTTGCTCAGAATGACTGCCTTCGCTTGTTGATTTCTTTGTTTTGCACCAGAAAGCATTTCTGCATCTCAGTTGGCATATTCAAGCACAGTCAAGAGAAACCCCTCCTGTCAATTCCAATTCCACTCCATTTACTGGCATACACAGTTGAATGAGCTGTTTAAGCAGGGTTGTTATGAAAAGAAGTGCATTTGAATTTGCATTCCATATTCTTTCAATTATTTATCGGTTGGGGTAACCCATATCTGTGACTTTTCCCCTCTACCCTTCTGAATCATCAAGAGAAAGCAGAAGGAAGAGTAACTCAGCACTTTTTCAAGGCCTGATGGTGATTACTGCTTACTGTGCTGAACTGATCTTCATTAAGGACTCGTATCCTGGCTTCTCATCATAGCCTTTCAGACCTCTGAAGGTCTCTGGGTCTGGGGCCACCACTCTACGGAGCTAGATGAGATCAAGTGTGATTTGAGAGGCTCCACCAGATACCAGGTGTTCTACCCTCCTGAAATCCCCAATATTGAAGTTGTTTTTGAGGCTGCTTTCAGGAAAAGCCCTAATTAGTTACTATTTGAGTGATTCTTTGGGGGTTTGGAGCAGGCCCCTTAAAGGTCACTGTTAGAATGTATATCTGTGGCCTGACTGCCATGGGGAGTCTCCCCTAATTTTCTCTCATTATCATCTTAGCTAACCATCACCTGGGAAGGCTCAGAGAAGCTGGCCCTGCAAGGGAGAGTTTCTGTAAAGAACCTCAGGACTATACCCTGAACGGTGAAAGGATAGGGGTTGATTAGCCATTATTCAGCCACCTGACTATGAAATTCAGGCACAAACTCCAGGAGAATGTGCAAAACAGGTCCTTACTTTAGAAAACAAACAAAATGTATGTCTCTTCAATTAAACCTAGGAGACCAAGAACAAAGGGATAAAGGCAGTCACCACTCATTCCAGGGCTGGAATAAGTTACCAAACTCGTATTGTTAATCCAGTCCCCTTTCAATTTAGTCCATTCCAATACCACTTGTTTCCACCAAAGTTTATGTAGCCATTTGGTGATTTCCTTAGGTTTTTTTTTTTTTTAATCTTTAAAATAAAAAAAGGGCTGTGTTGGAAAACTCAGTGATGTGTCACTAGAAGCAAATACGAGATTATAAAGAACTGACATGGTAACTAAAAGTAGATTACAGAACAAAAGCCTAGAGAAAAGGAACATAAACAAAATTAAAGGGCAGCATTTGGAGGTCCTTTAATTGCATGGTAATTGGGAGTCAAAGCAGAATCTATTTAGAATCCACAAGGCCTATTAGGAGTCCAGAGGACCAACAGCAAGTCAACCAAAATTAGGAAAAGAAATCAGACTTTAATTGTAAACAGAAGACTAATCATCAGCTGTTCCCTTTCCCTAGAGTAAGTCATGGATAGTTGCCTGACATTTTACATTTTACTTTAAGTAAAAAAAAATTACACAAGTGGCCTACTCATTAGCAGGGTTTTTTTTTTTTTGTGTTAGTGGCCATCAGAAATCTAGCTAAAGTCCAAGATTAAAAAACATCTTCCCAATTCCTCCACAATAACACTCTCTCCAAATTGTCTTGTATCCACTACAGGTCTACAACTGTGAACAGGGGACCCCACTTTTCATATGTGCTCACCTGTGGCTTCATGCCAAGTCACTGCCTGACATGCAGACCAACTACACGTATGTAGAAAATATAGTTAGTCAACCCAAAGACTTTTAGAAATGTGTCTCACCGCTAAGTAACAAAGAACTCTCTTCAGTAGCTGCCAGGGTCATATGATAGAGGTACATAAGGTCAACATAAATCATAATTACATACACATTGATACAAGATCAACAATCCTAAAATTGGTAACATCTTAATGACCATGCTGATTATATAGTAGTCAAATATGATTTTTAATACTTAACCTGGCCATAACACCTTTAACTGCATTAGGGTTCCATTAGCCTAATACATTAGAACAACCTGTTGTTCAGTTAGAAATGAAATTATAACAAACATTGTTGAAATGGCAGATTATGTTGAAAATTACCAACTGCTAATATATATAAAACTCCCCCAATCTCTTAACCTTGTTTGGTTTCATTTTAATACCCTACCATTCCTTTGTCAGATCCCTATAGTAATCTGCTCTGTGTAGGTTCTAGGAACATTCCTATGGTAATAATAATAATAATAATAATAATAATAATAATAATAATAATAATAATAATAATAATAATAATAATAATAATAAAACTAAGTCTACTTTTTTATTTTAGTTTACTAAATATTAAGTTCTTTATTAAGTGGGTTTTTTAGCTTTTGTGGAGGAGCCACAAAGTTCATATCCCAAGGACTTCATGTTACATAGTTTTAAAAAGAAAGCATTAAGTCTATCATCCATTTAAAAGTACATGATGAGCATTGGAAAGACTACAAAAATGTATAAAGTGTCATAGTACTAATATAATAAAACAATGCCACAGGAGCTCAAGGAGGGAGAGCAAGCTTCCAGGGAAAGGATTAGGAAAGACTATACAGAGGTGATAGAAAAAGAACAAGGCTGAGAAAAGTCAAAAGAATTCTGTTTGATAGCTGAGCTGATTGATATTCCATTCATTTATTTAGTGTATATGTCTCGAGCTAAAAAATGTCTTGGGTGGATATGCAGAGGCAGATACACTCTGAATGCTGGCATAACTACCAGCAGACTGGATAAGTTAGGGCTGTGGTCAGAGATACTGTTCTCAAGGTATTGACTGGGCTTGGACTGACTCTCTTGGAGGGCCCTGCATGCCAGCCTGACAAGTCTGGGCTTTATTCTGGGCAACATGAATCCAGAAGAGAATGAGAATTAGATGATCTAACCTTCTGGTGAGGTTTATAGCTGGGAGAGGAAAAGTAGTCTCAGGTTTAACTTGGGTAAAGGGAAGGGAGTCAAGGACAGAAGGCAGATGGAAGGTGGTGTTTAAAGCCACCAATTTATAGATTATCTAGGGAGGACCACATGTAGACTAGAGTGACAAGAAAGTAAGATCAAAGAGACCACACTGGAAAATACGAGACTGAAGGAGTGGACAGTGGTCAGAAACAGGAGAACCGGGGAGAAATGGGGTCTCAGGCACCCAGAAAGTGAGTTTGATGAAATAGAGAGTGAACAATGCACCTTAACACTACAGAGAGGTCACACAGGATGGAAACTGAAGGTGGGCAATTAGGAGTACTTGATAAACCAATGTGCACAGTTTCGTAGTTTTGTGGGAACAAAAGCCAGAATATAGTGGATTTTGAAGAATGAGTGAAAGGGAGGAAGAGACAAAAGCCGGGTAGAATACTCTTTGAAGAAATAGAGCTAAAATGGACTCTAGCGAGGAATAGTAGTGTCTTGGCCAATGAAAGAATTCTTTAAGATAGGGGAGATCTGAGAGCATTTACATGTTTTAGGGAAGGAGTCAGAGAAAGGGAAAATTAAAGCCACAGGGGTAAAAAATGAATCAACTGATAGAGTAAAAATATATTATCTAGGAAGTACTTTATAAGAAGCAATAAGCAGGGAACAAATGCCATGGTTTTCCGGGACCCTTGAAACCCACCACCACAGACAGAGTCAGGAACAACATCAACATGTTGAGAAAAAAAGATAAAGTTAAAAAAAAAATAGGAAGCTCCAATCAGGGCCAGGAATATATGAAACACAACACAGTTGTCCAGCATGTGATGATGAGGACCTCATCGGGGGACCTGAACAACATTCCAGGATGGCATCTCCGTACATGCCTATTGCCTCTACTGCTGAAGCATCGCAGATGCTCCTGACTATCAAGTAAGTTCCAAGGGAGGTTAGTCCCTGTTTTCAAAGACTGACACTTGTAGGCACTCCTTGAAAAGGGCGGGAGGGATTTCCCAGCTGTGAGTTTGATGGATTCAGCCAGGTCTGTGGAAGTGACAGGAAGAGTGAAGAAAGGTGCCTTTATACTAAAAAAGCTATAAAGGGTAGGCTGCCTTGTTTCACCTACCTTTGGACAAACTGGTATAATTCTTGATGGCATTTTAATTAAGTAGAGGAGAATTAGAATGAGCAAGTAAAATTTAGCACATTACGTAAATGACTTCCGGTAAATTCCTCAAGATGCAACCCCAAATATTTCACTGGGAGAGTCGTAGCAAGTTAACTGCTGAATTTCTGAGGTGAATGCTTTGAGGACAGCACAGGTCTCTACAAAATCTCCAGTTTCTCCCACTTTCCAAAGGGTACCTACCAACTGACCACTGAACAAGGTTATATTGTAAAAGACCCAGGCTGAGCAGAGACCCACTGGGAGGGCTACAGGCTCTCCAAATTATCCCAGGGCCTCTTGGTTTTGCCCATTAGAAGGTTAATCCTAATTCCTGTAAATGAACCAGATTTGAAAATAGGTGTTTAGGAACAGAAGCGGCCCCAATGCCATGGCTCACAAAGCAGCTGGGCAAGTAGCATGTTCAGTGCACCGTTCAATGATAATAGGTTTATTGAGAGAAATAAAGGCTAAACTGGGGATAGGGGAGAGCATTTTACCCTATATGACCTCTTAGAAAAGTCACCTAGGGTGTCCTGGGGGAAGCAGAGCAGATAGGAGGAAAGTGGGAACATGGTCTCCCTCTACCTCCCCATCTGAGTTAGTGGCCTCTTGTTATAAAACTAAAATAGAAAAAAGAAAATATTTCCAATTACTTTTACAATTATTTTATTTGTCATTATTTTCTGTATTGAAGTGGGTCAATTATTTGTCAAGTTCTCTTGTTCAGTCTCCACTATTAGGACACAGCAGAGCCCACAAACACTATAGGGACAGCGTCATCTTCTCCAAATCTCTCCCAGCTCCTGTCCCTGAGGACACCCTCTGTCCCCACAGACCACAGATACACAAAGGCACACCCAGAAATCCTGACAGCTCTTCTCAACCAGAGGCTGGGCAAGAAGTACGTGGGTGGAATAAATCATAATTTGGGAGGTCTAAAGTTCCACGTTGCATTGCATTGTTTATTTCACCAACCCCAAAATTCTGCTTTAAAAAAAATGTTTAAGTCATTCTGTCTATGGAAAGAGAAAATTATATGGATTGTTAATTCTGTTTATGCCTTTTTGCATAAAGATCATTGGGTTTTCAGACCACTGATTCTGCACATACATACAAACACCACATTTTAGCAGCCTGCATGTGCTTCTTTGCAAATGTTAATATCTCTTTGTTAATGGGAATTCTTGTAGTGGGTGTACATATGTACACTATATACTGTTTTTGAGTGATTTTTTCCCCTCCTGCTTCCCATTATTTTCTAAAATAATATTTTCCCTACTTGCAAATGAAATACTTGTTTATTATAGAAAATTTAGAAAGGAAAGGAAAGCACAAAGGAGAAAATAAAAATCATTCATAAGCCCCTACACAGAAATAAACACTCTTATTTTGGTGTATATACTTCTAACTTGGTTTTCTATGCATAAATACAGTTTTTTTCCTTCCAAAATAGCATTATACTATGTATACTATTTTATAAACAGGTATTTTTCACTTAATATGTAACACACATTTTTCGATACCATTACATATTCTTCAAAGCATAATTTTCAGAAGATGCATAACATGCCATGTACCTAAAGTTATTCATCCCCTATTTTTGGATATTTAAGTTGCTGTCAGTATATTATTATTAATAGCCAAATTATGTTGAACATCCTTTTATCCTTGCTTAAATCCATAATTATTTCCTGTAAACTGAGTTGCTGAGTCATTGGGATTAGACAATTATTAAGGCTTTCTATATACTGCTTTTCAGAAAGATTGTACATTTTACATTCTTACCAGCAGTATATCAGAATGCATTTCCCCTCATTTTCCAACACTAGGTTTTCCAGTATTTTGACATTGTCTCTAAACAGTAAATGAATGGTGTTAGACCTGTCAGGCAAAACCGGCCATCAACATATTAAATCTGATCACTGAACACTTTTCTAATGTGCCTCCCATACCCTCACTTTCTATGGCTAATCTGTTCTTTTTCATCCACCAAAATGTTTCTGATCAGATACCTAAATGCTCTTAAGTAAAAATAAAGGCAATTTCAAACAGTTGGGGATAGAGATTCCAAATATGGTTCTATAAAATGTAATGAGGTTTTGAATTGTAAAACTCTCAGTTGAGGGGAGAGTTCTCGGCAATGACTGTGATACTAACAGGAAGATCTAAAAAGCAAACAGCTCAGATCCCTGAACGGACCTCTGAGGAACGAAAGCTGGGTAAAAGCTAGCAGGAGTGAACAGAACAATATCAGAGTAAATAGACTGTACCGATTCCAAGAGATAAGATTGATGAAATCCAGTGTAGTGCTAATATATCCCACCCACACAGTTATATAAATAGGATTGTGGAAGAGAGCTTATGGAAATGAGTGCCCTAGGAAAAAAGGAAAAAAAGGAAAAAAATTCAAGCTGTGTCAGGCCAAGGCAGCAGGCTTGTTTTATGTAATGAACAAACTCTCTCCCCAAAGAATCCTCCTAAAACTGGATCTGAGCCTGATAGGCTAATATAAAATGGATGTATTGAAAATAGTTTCTTTCAACTACTAATGCTGGTACAGATGAAGTTATGATCTACAACCAATTTCTGGTCTTAAGCAGCTTGGAGCTCAATAATTAGTATGAAAGGTAACTTCTAGCCATGTTTGACAGAGAAACCCATTATTTCTGTGCGAGGCTGCCACCTGGCCTGCAAGTCCACCAAAGTAGTAAATGAGTCCCGGGATGCTTAGGAAAAGCTGACACACGGAACTAATCTTTAATTTATTGATTCACTACCTCACTGAAAAAAAGTAGTATATCAATAAATGACTTCAGTTAAGAAGTTAAGGTCCAAGAAGAAACGATGAGGGTTTGCTGGAATACATTGAGTACATCAAGGTTTATAGAAAATAAAATCAAGGGCTTCGGGGAGAAAATTGATGTCTGGTAAGGACAGAAGAGCATTAAACAATATAAACTTTAAGATCAACAGACTTGAAGATCTATTTTATTATGTCCTTCCTTTTTTCCTGCCTTCTTATTTGTACAAAATAAAAAATAACAACAATAAACTGTAAATTTTCAAATAAACTAATCTAAAAACAGTAAGTGGAATGAATAATTTAGAACTCTAGGATCCAGCAAAATATGACTTTGTAATTTATACATAATTATAATGATCAATTAAAGAAATCACTGTATGAAAATTAAAAATAGGGAATCCTAAAATGATTAAACTAAAAAGGAAAGTAAAAGAGAAAAGTCAATGATGTAAAATTAAAATAATCCTTAATTCTGAAGATGAAAATGGTCCCTAAACATATTTAAATTACTTCTTGCTCTTGTAGTCTTATATTACTCTTTCATAAGAAAAAATTGTAAAATTTTTCTTTATACCAAGAGAAAATGTTGTTAAAACATATTTTCTGAGTGTCCATAATATGACATATTAATAATCTAGAGATGTGCAAAATTATTTCTTTTTAATAAACATGAAAAGTTGATTTTGAATAAAATTTTAGAAAAATTTTATAATATACATGTAGTGTAATTTTTGAGAAGCTTTAATGAAGAACAGACCTACCCGTGATGCCATTCTTCAACACAACTGTTAAAAATTTTGTGTATTCCTTTTTATTTGTTTTAATGTTTATTATAGAGTTACCACCATAGGTTTCATAAAATTGGGTATCTTTTTTTCACTTACCAGTATATCAGAAGCATTTTTAATGTTACTGCATGAGAGCTACCAAATAGTCTTCTCAGTGTGTCATAATTTTTTTATTGTTTTTTGTTGGACATTTGAGTTACATTTATGTATTGCTATGTATTGCTATGCTATAAAAACCACTGTGATGAATATCTTAATGCATGCCTTGATTGCCTATAGAAATTGATTGCAAAAATGCCAGCAGTTCTTCCCCTTTCAGCATCCATGCCCTCTTACCATGCAACTGTTGAGTGCCCTCCCGCTCTGACTCAGACATGTGACTTGCTTGGCAAATAGGATATTAGCAACCATGGTGCATGCACGTGCTTTCACATTGGAGCCTGCTCCCTTGCTCTCCTGGGAACTCTGCCACCATATCAACAAGCCCAAGCTAGCTTGCTAGATGATGAGACACATGGCCCAGTTGCTCTTATCCCTTCTACAGACCTGCCAATCACCCCACATGTAAGTGAAGCCATCCTCCATCACTCAGCTACCAGCCAACACTCCAAATGAACACAGAGATTTGAGCAAACATTGAAATCAACAGAGCTGGCCCAGACAAGAAGAAATGCCAGTGACTCACAGAATCATGAGCCAAATAAACGGTTATTATTTCAAACCACTTTGTTTTGGAGTGATTTGTTATACAGCAGATATAATTAATATAGACTTCGATATTTCCTTAATGCTACTTTCCCAGGAATAAATTTACTAGGTCAAAGGGCAAGCACAAAGACTATATTCTTTAGCTATCGTATTCAGTGATAAATTATGGTTAACAATCCAACTTCTCAACCTTGCAGTGGCCCCAAGAATGGATTAGGCATCATGTAGCTATTATCCGAGTGGTTTCTACAGTCTTCAAAGACTCTTCTTCAGTGAGCCAGAATGTGGTATTTGGGATGTCAATCAGCTAAATGGGAATCCCTTGCCAGGATTTCCTTAAGACCCAGAATTTGAACCTCCAGCTCTGATAAAGAGACACATGTCCCAGGTCCCACATCTGCTAGTAATGTGGGAAGTTTCCTGTCCTTGGGCATCCTCACTCTCTGGTCTGATGAGGTCCACTCTGAAGCAGTGAAGTGGTTTCTCACTTTCTTTCACTCATTCACTCAAACACATTTATTTAGAGTTTATTAGATAATGAAGCAGGTAGTGGGAGGCAGCAAGAAAATGGTTCCCACCTTAAGGATCCTCTAATCGTCTAGAGGAGAGGAATAAATGCCTAGCCACGCAGATCCTGGCAGCAATCTCCAGACTTTCTATTAAAATATATCCTGAAACACACTTTGTTTACAGTCACCCAGCTCCTACTTTGATCGTAATTTCATTTCTCTTGGCTTCGACAGTAGTGAAAAAGTGATTTAGAACAAAAATAATTTTTATATGGACTGCATGGTGAAATGATTATCTTTTGGCTATATTGAGTAAAATAAAATAAATTATTAAACTTAATTTCACTTGTCTCTTTTTATTTTTTAATGTTATTATCAGTAAAATTTAATGCCTGGCTCATATTTGCAGCTCACATCATATTTCTATTGGACAGTGTTACCCTAAATTCTTTCGAAGTCTGGATGAAAAGGATACTGATTTAAACTAAGCAGTAAATAAATCACTTGAATGAAGTTAACTGCAGTCTGGACAGGGGTGAAGACTCACATAAAATAATAGGACTGGGTCAAACTGTGGATTTGGAATTCTCCCTTGGTGTAGAAACTTGGAAGATTAGCTAAGACTTCAGCTGGTGACACACAATCACCATGTAGCCCTCAAGCCCCACATCCCATTTCCCACCTCTGACCACATCTTAGCCATGACCAAGTGGGGATGTCAAGCAAACAACAAATGTATTAAAGCCTTACCAGGTCTGGATATGGAAATAAAAGACTCATCTCCATTAGGAAGGAAGGTAATGAAGACAGAGAAGGGGTCATGCAAAAAACTTATTGTAGGAGGAGAGAAATATTAGTCAGTGAAGGAGTGGACAAAGGGGTCAGAGACATACAAGGAAAATCGAGCATTATCAGTAAAACAAAGGATTTCAAATGTGTTTGGAGAAAACAGGAGAACCATGGTACCAGACACTACAGGAAACACCAGGTTGAGAAGAATTGAGCCAAAACTACTGGATTAGTGATCAGCGAGTTATCCATGAATGTGAAGAACAACTCTTTAGAGAGATGAGAACTATAGCTAGAACGCAAGAAGGTAAGTAGTGAGTGGTGATGAGAAAATAGAAACAGAGAGGATAGACTACTCTCCTTTAAATGTTTGATAGTGAAAGGAAGGAGAAAGACAGAAGGGTACTAGGGGATAGTTCAACCTTGTACAGAAAACATATTTCCAACAGCAAAATTCTAAAGCTAAATTCACGTTCTCTACCCAGGTAAGACCTCTGTGAAAACCACCTGATTCTCCTGGGCTCTGTCTATTCATTTTGGAGAGAGCCCAACAAAGCCCATATAATTATCTACAGCTTGTTCTTGTCTCTTTGAAGTCTCTCCTTGATTGTAAACTCTGGATCAATTGTTTTGGTTGAATTCAAGACAAATGGTTCATTGTGTTATTGGAATTTTGTCAAAAATCCTATTTCTCCTTTAAATTTCCATGTTATTGCTGTTTAGAAGACTGTCAATTTGAGTATATTCCATCTTCTAAATATAATTTTAATTTGCAAGTTACCCAAGTAAAGGTTTGCTTTCACCTTAAAAAGATGGAAAGAAGGGAAAGGGAGAGGAGTGTGGGAAAGAAATGGCAGCTGACTATAATATCTTAAATATTATATATATATAGGAAAATAAATAAAAATCTCTCTAGATTTGCTCATTAGAGTTCTTTGTCATTAATGAATACTCCAAGAAAATTTAAATTTACTTACATTACTTAGTTCCCTGCATCCTATCCATCCACCCCCAATCGACAGCCACTTTCCCTTCTGCTTTCTAGCTCACAGTCACTTTCAGCTGAACATCACTTCCCCACCGCTGCCCTTCCAACTGGGTTAGGATAAATGCCATATGTTACTTTCATAATCCTCAACATCCTTTATTTGCAATTATTTGTTTACTATCCATCTTTCCCACCAGTCAACAATCTAAAACAGTAGGAACCATGGCTGTCTTGTGTAAGCTGGGTCAGCACTCTGCATAGTGCCTAGCACAAAGCAGGTGCCCAGTAATATTTAGTTAAGTGAATAAATACATAAAGCTCTGAAAAAGGTGATCATCTAGCAACCCTCGTTCTATCTCCTGTTCCTGACAGAATACAGCATTACTTTTTGAATTCATAGAATCAAAGATCATAGTACTTTTGTGATACTTAATAATAATAAGTGATCACTTAACAGTGATACTTATAGGTGATTGGGTTTAAATACTTATTTTAAGCAACAGGAAAAAAAAAACAAACACAGTCTTATAAAGGCTCTTATCTCTAAGAGAAATAAAGGAGAGCTGCTCTGGTTGAAGCACAGGTTGAGGGAACCAGAGCCTTGTCTGTTCTGCCTCTTATTTTCAAGGAAATACACCCACACACACCTCACACAGCTCCACAGAAACTTGGGGCTCCATGGACAACAATTTTAAAAACCATGAGACTGGATTAATATCCACAGTATGTTAAAAAATAAAAAAAAGGGGGCCTAGAAATCAACAAGAAAAAAATGACAACCAATAGAAAAAATGTACAAAGGTTATGAAAAGGAAATTCACTGAAGAAGATATACCAGTGATCAATAAAGGTATGTAAAGATGATGAACTTCTCTGCTAATTAGGAAGATGTAGGTTGAAGCAACAAGGAAAAAGACTTTACCAAGGAAAAAGACTTTACACTGGTAAAAATGCAAATGTTATCAAGGTGAGAAAGTGGAAAAAAAAAAAAGGTGAGAAAGTGAGAAAGCATTGTTACAGAAGTGGAAATTGGGCAGCAATTCCCATTTTAAATTGTATTTGTCTTTTAACCTAGAAATATTACTTCTAGGAAACCATTCCGTAGAAATTGCAGGCATGTGCATAGAAGTAAACATCCTTGAACATATCTTTGTGCATTATTTTTAATAAAGAGAAATTGAAAACAAACCTCAATGACTATCAGTAGAAGATCTAAATAAATTTTAACATTCATACTATGGAACACTACGAAATCATTTTTTAATGGTAGATAACAACAAAAACAACATATATAAAAGTAATAGATGATAGAATGTTAAATTGGGAGTTTTAACTGAGGCACCAAGATGCAGTGAATATAGCATACCAAAGTTAGATATCAGCCTTATTTTTAAAGCAAATAATCCGAAAACTAGTTACTGAACTCTTAAACATCTCTCCCTATTCAAAGATACAAAAGGATTAATTTATGGGAAATTAAGAGATCTGAGGAACACTTCTCTGAAAGGAGTACTTTGCTGAAAGCCACAGATGTACAATGAGTAGGACCAAGGAGGAAGGGTTTGAGGTGCTCCCTGTATAACTCAAGTTAAGAGAGAGTGACTCCAGAGAAACTACTTAGAGAAAGAAATAAACCATCCCCTAGAGTTAGGGGGACAGGGGAGAGTGAACCGGTGTCTGATTCCATCTGAAATGTAGAAAATGAGAGATAAGCTGTCTAGCTACTGATGGATGAGCTGAAGGAGAAGTGGCTGTGCTGGGGGTGGCCTGTACTGCCACGGTTGATGAAGTAAAAAGACTTGAGTGATTCCCATGGGCCAGATGTTGGCCATGGGGAAGAAACAACCAGCTTGATGTCTTCTTGGGGCCTGTCTAATTGGGCTAGTTGAGAGGGTGGACAGGCTTCAGCAGAGAGAAGCTGAAGGCAGTAATGTATTTCTAGGGACTGCACAGTGGGAAAGCAGTTCATCATTCTTATCAAGGGAAACACAGGTGGGAACTCCCTCATGGCTGTGGATATCCCAAAAGAACCCATGCAAACATCCATAGGAGAAAGAGTCCATTGTTAAAAGCTGCCAGATTTAGAAAGCACAAAATCATCCAATCGATTTCCTGCCCCCTCACTGATTTCCTTCTCCCTGCTTCAACCCTGGAAGTGTCAGCGACCACGGAAGATGTCAGAAGAGGGCTAGGAGGATAAGATGAAGAAAGAGCTTGAACTTAATCTACCTTTCCCAGGACAGACTTCCCACCTACTAGACTGCTCACACATCTGGTCCTTCAGGACTCTTCTACATGGCGTCCCTCTCTAGAACACAAGCCTAAACTTCTTACATGGCAGCCATAAAAGACAGGAAGTAGAAACTGACAGTCCTTTATAATGCTAAGTCTGGAACTGGTCATCTTCTATTATGTCATTCTTCTGCCATGTTCTGTGGGTCAAACCAGTCCAGCCCAGATTCTAGAGACTCTGCTTCCCAGTGGGGGAGTGGCATTTGTGTACAGGGAGGGAAGAACTCATGCCAGCCAGGTGTGAAATCAAGTTACCACAAGATTTCTGACCAACATTTAAATAAATCTGAGATCCTGTTGATAGGGAAAAAGTGGAAAAATAGATGTGGAGAAGGCAACCACTTTAGTATTTACTTGGGCAAATTGTCTCTGAGAAGAGGTGTGTTTGTATTCCAGACTAATCATGGGCTCCATTATGAATTGCAAACCAGAATGACCATCTATGAAATAACAATATGGATTCCTTTAATGTACCCAATCGCTCATTCAGTGTTAACTACCATAATTTTTCAAAAATCGTAAGATATTTTAGCTGATGGAAATTCATAGATCATTTTATCCAACAAATCATTTTACCCATCTAGAAGCAGGGATTCAATAAAATTACATACTATGTCCAAGATAACAGTAAACAGTAGAGCCAGGACATTGATGACTAAGACCTGCGTGTGTTTCAGGCCCCCATTCTGCCTTCACAATACAGAGTTCACGTCTCTGGTAACAGAGAACTGGATTGGGAGTCATAGACCAAGTCCCATGTATAGCATTGTGTGACACAGGCTGTTAGTGGCCCCTGAATATTCAGCCTCACCTTTTCCATAGCAAAAGACCTCCGCTTTTATTTAGGTCATGTGCTTGACTAAAACACTGCATCTCCCAAACTTTCTTGGCAATAGATACAGTCATGTAACAAAGCTCTGGACAATGAGATTTAAGCACAAGTGTGTGTCTTTAGGATGTAGCCTTCACCCATGGTCCTTGTCTTCCCCCTTCTCACCCTTCCTCTGTTCTGATGTCTGATTCCACCATAATAGCCAGACACTAGCAGCCAGGTGGGACCACACAGAAGCAGACAAGGGCCACACCCTAGGGAAGTGGAAGGAACCCTGGCTTCTGACAGCTCTGCACAACTACCCACAAATGATCTAACTTCCCCCCAAATTTTCTTCGTGTCAGCTTCCACAGCCTCCATAGTCTCCAGGTATAGCATTGCTACCCTCCCAGACACAAAACGACTCAAAACACTGGCATCATCTTTAGCTCCCTTGTTTCTGTCATCAGACAGCAAATCCTTTACCACATCTTTCTGATTCTTTCGTCACTGCATTCTCTGGCTCTTCCCTCCTAGCCTGGATCTGCCTGAGCAGCTGCCTGATTGGTAGTGATAGTGACAGCAGCAACTAAAGCTACTCGCCAACCTCATGAGATGATGCTTTGCTCACTGACTTGGCTGTATCCTCTGCTTTTGTCAGTCACTGTCCATTGTGTTCTCTGTAGGCAGTGCATCTTATGAGGCAGAAAAGAAATGTCAGGGGTAAAATCTTCCAACAAACCTAAGAGAGTCTGCCATTCATACATTCACTCAGTTTTATCGTATATTTGTTCTGTGCTAAGACCTGAGCTGGTGCCAGAGGCAGGGGGTGGGGAGGCCGGGCGGGGGCAGAGGATGCCTGAGACATAGCCCCTGCCCTCAAGGACCACCGCTTCCAAAGGAGAAGATAGTTCTGTATAAATAGAAACCAGAAACAAATAACTAGATGAAAATTTATTTTCAAGAAGAAAGTCCCAAAGCCAAGTTTCTGTTTGCCATTCAAGGAAGAACAATGCAAACACCACCCAGGGTCTCTTAGGCCCAGTCTACACATTTGGAAGAGAGTCCCAAAGAGCCCATGCAATAACCTACAGCACAATAACTTCTGTTGTAATCTCATAGTGGTTGCAAAATGCCCATCTATCGTCTTAACTAAATGGGATCTGGGTGATTATACTCCTTCCAGATCTAAATATCTATGTTCTATGAAATACATAACTAATGACAGTTATGGTTACCCAGACACATATACATGAGTGCTTAGTGACAGGAGTGTCTTGCGATGGGCGAGTTAATCTAGGGGGGTTTAACAGAGGAACTACCCACATAGGCATTCCAGGAGGAATGAGAGTGCTTTCCTGTCAATAATACTTCCAACTGAGTAAACCACTATCAGAACCCTCACCTGCACGTCATACAAAAGTTTCCACATATATGTTTCATGAGAATTTGAGGCAATGCTACTTAATAAATAAAATATTATGGTTTCATTGCACATTTCTATTTTTATACTGCTTCTAAAAATGGATTTCAAGTCACTGATAATGAAAAACATCTATACAATAGGAGGATTTTGTAACAGATAAGACAGCAAGAGACTTAGAACACTAGAAGGATGGAATTGATCAGAACAGTCACCTCGCAGCTTCCCAGCAGCTAAGGCAAAATGTAAAACACCCTGGGCTACATCATTCTCATTAACTGATGAAAAGAAGGGATATCGGTTTATCAGGATCTCTTTTCAATTTTCTGAGGAGAATTTATTGTGTAGATCTGTACAAAAAGGACATTGAACAACTTGCAAATAATCTATTAAAAAAGCAGATTTTAAAATACCTTAAGTCAATGCTCAATAAAACACTGAAGCATAGTGTCGAATTCTAGTCTGTGTAGGACCACCTAATACAATGTTGCTGCTAGCTCTAGAACCTTATTTTTAGAAGAAATGAAGGTCCTGTCCTAGAGACTCTTCTGTAAAAACTGGATATCCCAGGCTCAAGAGCCCAACCAGCTGAGCTGTCACTTTACACAGATACGTTTCTGTGTGACCTGGAAATTTGCAGCAGGACTGTGAGGGGTTCTCTGAATTCTCAGTCAACACCTGCTGACCACTTGGTCAAGGTATGCCAAACCAGCCCACCGAAGTACTAGTACAGAGGGTCAGAAAGAATTCTCTGAAAAACAGCCTTCATTCTCAGTGGGTTCACGATGAACTCTGAGTGCTCTGAACTTCACTGAGTGCCACTGGCAGCACTGGAGAACCTTCCCAAATGGACCAGGTGCATTTCCACAATGCCAAATGACAGACTAGGGCTGCTAATGCTTCTTTGTTTTCTCTCCGAAAATTTAAGAGCATGGATTCCTCTAGTCCTCTGAGAATGCTGACTTGTCCCTTTGACATCCCAGGCTTGGTCCAAGCCTGACCACCAGACATCTGCCCGATGGCTATCTAGCTTCTCATTCCTAAGAACGGAGCAGCTGTGCTCAGCACCCAATGCAATTCAAAGAACAGGGACTCCGGAGACCAAAAGTAGACGTTCCAGAGCAAGACCGAATTCCAACAACTGCTTTCCAAACTTGGTTACCCAAGAGTTTTGGGGGGTATTTAGAACCCACTTCTTACTCTGAAATCTCCAGACTCCCTAGATCCACAAAGCAGAAGCAGTAAGCCCCAGAAGCCTTTAAAATTCTTCCCTAAATCACTGTGGATCTACAAAATCCCAAGTGAGGCCAGCAGAGGAGGGCAGAACCGAAGGTTGGACGGGTCCCTATGCCTCTGCATGTGTTTCTTCCACCTGGATGGAACTGCCTCTCTCTTGTTCATCTATCAAAATCCTACTCATCCTTCAAAACCCAGGTCAGACCTTATCACTTCTGGAAATAGTTCCCTGACAACTCCCTCTCTCCAGGAGAATAAATCACTCCCAGTTCTATATTATTTCTTTATTTGTACAGACTTTACTGCTGCCTGTATCATTTTGAGTTTATTTCTCATGCTCAACTCTAAACTCCACAAAGGCAGAGATTCTTACTCCTCTTTTAATCCTCAGTGCTAGCAGAGAGCTTACGATTTTCTAGGGGCTTAATTAAGAGTTTGTTGAACTCTCTGAACAAGAGTTTTAAGCATGATTGAAAATTCCAAGGGTTAAAAAAAATTCCAAGGGTTACATTAGGGATTTGTCAGTATCCCAGACAGCCTGGGTAAGGTCTTCCTACTTTCAGTGCTGTCTGCCGTATTTCACATTAGATTCTTAAGTTGTGAGTTAATCTTTAAAAACTCAAGACCTGTAGTGTGACAAGTTGTGATAAGGAGGGATCGTGTGTTCAGTGAGGTAACAACATATTGAAGGAAAATGTTTTGAAATGTTTACTTCTATTGTTCCCTGTTTCTTCCCATTCCCACCACAGGGCCACTAAATTCTTCCACTTATATACTGATAACCTCTTTTCCCCTCAGCTCATGGTCAAAAGTCTCTCACTATAAACTGACAAAGACTCTGTGCCAACTAAACCTTGACAAAGACAAACTTTAGTCAGGACCCTGAACCTTCTTCTAGACCATGTGTGCACCAACTTGTGAAAGTTAGTTTATGTAAGAACTCTGCTAAGTCAGCCTAGTCAGAACACCCCACCTTGCTATCTGATCACTCTTGTTATCTGATCAGGTTCTTCCTCCTCCACAACCCCCCAGGTATTGTCTCATCACCATGGCCTGTCTTCAGCAAGAATCCTGTCAGGTGGGTTTAGCCAGAAGCCCCCTTAGCCCTGATGGTTCCTCCTAGGAGCTTTCCTTCCACTGACCCCGACCCTGTTCCTGGCAGGAAAGTCCCACTTGCCCATCCTGTGTTTGGAGTTGAGTCCAATTTCTCTCCCACCCTGTAAAATCCCATGCCAGTGAAGCTTGTACCTATCACGATGGTCCTGAATAAAGTCTGTCTTAACATCCTTTACAAGTGTCACTGAAAATTTTTGTCTTTAATAGAACCAGAAGGAAAAGCTTCAGGCACTTAACTATTTTGGGAGAAAATAAAATCTACTAACCTAAATCCAAGGAGAAAGATTCAAATGCATATTTGCACAGTGTGTTCTCCTGTTCTTAGAAATAAGAAAATGTTCTCTTCTCAGCTTTAAATGGGAGAAAAGAAGGGAAAGGAATCACAGGGGCGGGGGTGGGGGGGGGGGCGTTTGAAAAGAAAACTGCTAAAGCCAAGAGCATGGAGCCCACCCTCTCTCTCCGGCATTGGAGGAAACTCAGCGGATGGCAGCCAACCCATCATCCAGGCATTCTGTGGGTTGGAATGACTCTCATATGGGCACTGGAATTTTTCCTACCCTCCACTCCTCATCCATCCTCTCACATCACCCTCATCCCATGGTGGCCCAGGACATTAGTAAGCTCCTCTCAGAGTGGACAATGGACGTCATCACCTTCAGGGTGATGGCAGGAAGGAAAAGACCCCCAGTGGGCAGGGACCATACAGAAGCATTTGAAATCAGCCACGGCACAGCAATGAGATACATGATCTCCATTACAGCAGCATTCTGCGATGTTCTGAAATATGGAACCTTCCCATGTTCAACATCAGGCAACTCAGGTACCGAGGCTCCCTCGGTCCCAACAGGACTCTAGTTAAATGATCTCTGGCTTGAGGAGGGAGCCGTCATCTCTGTCTCCAGGCAACAGAGTAACCCTGGATTTTTGGGTTATGAAGACTCTTTCAGATTCTATCACCCAGCTTCCAGCTAATACCCCAAGTGCTAACATTTTTAGTACTGGGGGCTCACTTCAAAAATGTGCTTAAAGTTAAAATCTAACCTAAAATACACATTTTCTACTTGGTGACTGAGGCGTGAAATGGAATCACGCAGGATAAGGAAGTGGCAGAGCAGAACAAAGAAACAATACCAACAACACAGAAATTAGTGTTTTCTGAGCTCTGGGAAACACATGTTTGAGAAAGCTAATTCCCCAGGAAGTACTTGCTACTGCGTTGTAGTTTTTTTTCCTGTTCTACTCTACCACTTCCTTATCCCATGTGATTGTGTTTCATGGCTCAGTCACTGAAAAGAAAATGTATATTTTAATTTTGAAGTGTGAATTCTGAAACATCTTTGAAGTGTGCACTGGTGCAACAAAGCTGAATCCCTAGGCCTGACAGATCAACAACAGAGGTGAGATGATTGAAAAGAAAGTTGAGAGCTCAAAAAGTTGATTCAGCAAGAAAATTTGGGATGACATTAGGTGGCAAGAAGTAAACAAGTGGCAAACTAACTGTTGCTCAAAGTCAGGTATATATTAAGACCACCAAAAAAAAAATCCAAGCGCCTCTAGAAGGCAGGTGGTAGCAATTAACAGGAGAACAAAGGGTTTTGTTTGGTTTTTTTTTTTCCATTGATTTTTCTGGGAGAAGTACTGCAATGTTTGAGCCCAATTACAAGAATTCTAATAATAATCGCTTCACTTGTAAAGAAGAATAAATCCAAAGGAAAGGTGTATACAATAGTTTATTGTTTTTTTAAATCAGAAGTACAGCATTTTAAGAGTCCAGTCACATTTTTTAATGGCGAAGAGGGCTACAACTGTTTTTCCAAGACAGTTATTCAATAATTCTTACACTAACTGCTGTTATAGAGAAAAGCTTTGGAGAGAGGGAATTGATGGTCATAGAGGCACAAGACCTGCAGAAGTTCCAACACAAAAATGCTCCTTATGTCTAGTTGATGGTTCTACTGGCGTCAACAGCCATCTGGGGCTTGAATGTCATTTGGCATTTGTATCTCTAAAATTTATTTAATCATTTCTTTTTGCCTTTCTAAAAAATAAAAATGGGGGGGAAAATCAACTTTTTGTATCCTGGGAGATAAATTTCACCCTCAATGGAAAAGAGCTTTATGCTTATATGTTTTCTTAACAATAACAACATTTGTGTTACCCAAGCAGCCTTCTCCTCAGCTCTACCATAAAAATCTATTGTTCAAGGAGGGACATGATTCCTGAGATAGTCGTCATGCTTCAGTTTATTTATTGCACTAAAGGAGAAAGAATGTTGATCCCTTAAGCCCTCACTGCACTTCTGAGGGACCTCAAGATTCCAAAACTTCATTTGATGATTGAAAAAAAAAAATCCTACAGTGTTGTATATGGAAAGCCATGTTTATCCAATAGGTCTGAATGCTACGGATTCACCAAAACCAAGACATGACTGAAGAAGAGAAGTCTTGGAAAAAAGAGAAAAAGAATCCCTGGATAGCAACAGGCCAGCTGTTCCTCCAAAAAGGCCTTCCGTTGATGGCACATTTTTTTCAGACTTTTTCTGTAAACTAGTTCAATTATCTACTAAACCTCTCCTGAACCTTTCACTAGCAACTTTTCACTCCTCTCTGTTTCTTAAGACAAAGTGAGACAAATAGCCTAAACAGGAAAAGAAAAAAAATGTATAGTAATGCTTACTAAAATCAAGAACTTAGAGTTCTTCCCTTAAAAATGAATTAACAAATTTTTCAAATCATGACTTTGGCCATTTAATATTTTTATTTGAGAACAAAGTGTACAGAGTCTAAAGAATGTACACACATGTGCAAATGGCTCAGAAACCGTATGTACAAATTCAGAAATTAAATCCCTTTAGTGTTTCACATATTTGAGCTCACATAAGCCAATAAATTTTGAAGTTGTGGGTTTCTAGAGAAACAAGAATTTTCCAACTCCTGCACAGTGAATACTTCATACTTTTTAAAATATGTAAGTAAACCCAAACTGAGAGACATTCTACAAAATAATTGATTTGTACTCTTAAAAAATGTTAAGGTCATGACAAAGACAGACTGAGACTGTTCCAGACTGAAGGAGACTAAAGAGACTTGACAGTCAAACGCAATGGTTCATCTGAGGTTTTCTTTTGCTATAAAGGAAATTACTGGGAAAATCAGCAATTTGAAAAAGGTAGATCAGATAATAGTACTATATCAGTGCTTATTTTGTAAGAGAATTTCATTGTTTTAGGGAACATATCAGTATTTAAGAGTAAAGGGGCATTATGTCTGCAACCTTCTCTTCAAAATACAGTTCAGAAAAACTTAATAAAATGCATATAGGTATGTGTGTGTATACATTATAGACACATACACACAGAATGGAGGCAGTATAAATTAAGCAAATGTGGTATAGTATAGAAATCTGGAGACTAACTGAAGGGCATACAGAATTTTTTTTACTCTGCTTGCAAGGTTTCTGGAAATTTGAAACTATGTCAAAATAAAGAGCAAATAAAAATACTTTTAAATAAAAATATTAAAGATCAAATTTTCTACTACATACACTCTTACACAACAGTTAGTAGCACTTAAAAAGAGAAACATATTAAGGGGTCAAGACTTCTACTAGGGTGCTTTACCCTAAAACTATGTATGAGGGAGCACTATTTCAAGAAGGAAATACCTAACAATAAGTTAAACAAAAACAACAAGCAAGGATCATTACAATTACAGCCTGATATCTGGAAAGAGACTTTAGAATGTGGACAGGTTTGTTATGGGTTAGTAATAAATATATTTTAAAAGCTGAAGCTTACTCATTTCAGAAAATTATTATCAAAGGAAAGGATTATCCCCCAAAATATCAGTGCCTTTTAAAAGAGCAGGATATCTCCCCACTCCCTACTATGCTAAAGGAAGAGGAAATTTGGGGAGAGTAAATTGAAGGGAATGGAAGCAGGAATACCCCCCAATGATAAAAGTCCCTGTGTAAAATGCCCTACGCTGGATCCTAGGCTTGGGTTCACTGGATGATTGCTTTAACAAATGGTTTTCTAGGAGCATATAAGGGTTCTTCAACCTACTTTACACCAATCAGTGGATCCCTCCTTTGGAAGGGATTCACTCTCCCTTTTTTAATCGATATAGAGAAAAATACCAGTGCCAATGAAATGCAGTTGGAACAAAGAAGTCAAGACATCGCCCTAAACAGTCTGCAAAATGCAGTGGTAAAACCAAGAAAAGCATATGCCTCCTGCATTATGTTTAATGTATTTAACATTAGTAATCTGGTCAGAAACTTAATAATATGACTTTTTCAAATGTCCCTAGTTCTTACGTTAATGTCTAGGAGAATAGGCTGCTCTCCTCATCCCCTTAAAAAAGTTCTCTAGGCTAAAATAAGAGGAATTCATTACAAAATGTGAAGAATATGGCTGCATTACTAATTCTTTTTTTCAGTTTCAATAAAATTTCAAACTAAAGTGCTTCATTTTCCAATATATTTTATTAATATATAAATTTGCATTCAATTTTATAAATAAGAAAACTCCTGAGCAGGGAATAACATATTAAACTTACAAGCTTTTGCATAGCAAAGGAAACAATAAGTAAAACAAAATGACAACATGCGGAATGGGAGAAAATATTTGCAAATGATGCAACTGACAAAGGTTTAATTTCTACAATATATAAACAGCTGATACAACTCAATAAGAAAAAGACAAACAACCCAATCCAAAAATGGGCAGAAGACCTAAACAAGCAATTCTCCAAGGAAGACATACAAATGGCCAATAGGCACATGAAAAAATTCTCAATACCACTAATAATCAGAGAAATGCAAATCAAAACTACAATGAGGTATCACCTCACAACAGTCAGAATGGCCATCATTCAAAAGTCCACGAGTGATAAATGTTGGAGAGGGTGTGGAAAAAAGGGAACCCTCCTACATTGCTTGTGGGGATGTAGTCTGGTGCAGCCATTGTGAAAAACAGTATGGAGATCCCTCAAAAATCTAACAACAGACTTGCCATATGATCCAGCAATCCCACTCCTGGGCATATAGCTGGAGGGAACTCTAATTCGAAAACATACATGCACCTCAATGTTCGTAGCAGCACTATATACAATAGCCAAAATATGGAAGCAACCTAAATGTCCATTAACAGATGACTGGATAAAGAAGTTGTGGTAATATTTACACAATGGAATACCACTCAACTATAAAAAAGAATAAAATAATGCCATTTGCAGCAACACAGATGGACCTAGAGATCATCATTCTAAGTGAAGTAAGCCAGAAAGAGACAGAAGTAAACCAGAAAGAGAAAGAAAAATACCATATATCACATCACTCATTTGTGGAAGCCAAAAAGAAGAAGAAGGAGAAGGGGAAGGAGAAGAAGGAGAAGGAGAAGAAGGAGAAGAAGGAGACGGAGACGAAGATGAAGAAGAAAAAAAGACAGCAATGAACACATCTACAAAACAGAAACAGATTCAGATACAGTAAACAATCTTATAGTAACCAGGGAAAACGGGGTGGGAAGGGATAAATTTGGGAGTTGGAGATTTGCAAATGTTAGCCACTATACATAAAAATAGATTTTAAAAAATTTCTTCTGTATAGCACAGGGAACTATATTCAATATCTTGTAATAACCTTAAATGAAAAATAATATGAAAATGAATCTATGTATATATACACATGACGGGGACATTGTGCTGTTCACTAGAAATTGACACATTGTAACTGACTGTACTTCAGTTAAAAAAAAAGTTAATGAAAATGGTGACTTGTTTTAGCCTTACCTGAGTATTTCTAAAAAGTCACGTGAATTATCACGAGTTGTCTAAATGTCGGGACACAGGCTTAAATTTTAAATATTCCCATGTAAAAAAATATGAACCACTTTTCTCCTAATGACTTCATTTTCTTTGCTCATTGAGAATGCTACTCACATTCATTTTGAAGTTTATGGCTTTAGCTCTTTGAGTTATATAAGCCCCTAAAGGTCAGAGCACTTTTTTTAGAGAAGCAAGTGTGTTTTTTCACCCTCATGTGACTCAAATATGGCTAAAGTGACCCAGCGGAAGCTTTAAAAAGACTCACATACCTGTTGGTTTGGAAAGTTTTAACCTAAGAGAATATAATTCATAAACTAAAATGAGACTTTGCAGTAGCCTGTGTCAGAGAGGGGGAAATTTCCCCTTCTACCCTTGTTGAGTTCTTGTGGCTAGACTGATAATAAAATTGACGCAAGACAGATAAACAGGAGAAGGGACAAATTTTAATTCATGCGCATGGAGGTCTCATAGAAATGGGACTTAAGAAGTAGCCAAAGCAGGCAGCTTTTATACCTTTTAGACAAACAATAAATCTGTGAGGAACTGACAAGACAAAGAAACTTAGGCTTTGGGTGCTCAATTAGGGAAGAATCTGAACAGAGTCTGGGCTTAAGGCAGTGAACTAAAGAAGGAAAAAAGTTTGTTTATATGAGCTCCTAGGAGCTCCCCATCTCTGGTGAAAAGGGTGTCCTTGTGCCTCCAGATGCAGGGAGTGCACTTTTCACATGAGACAGTGGAGAAGGGAGTGGAAGGCAGAGGCTGATCCATTCAACCTAAAATAAAATATGATCCTAAAAGATAATCTAGGCAGCAGGAAAGAAACCTGTCATTTGGAATAAGATAAAGGAAATCAATCAGGAGTCAACGGAAAACCCTTTGGCATTCCTCAGAAGTTGCCTACCACTGACCTTGGGTCATTGTAAGGGAATGAAATCCTGACGTCGTCCTTCATTGACCAAAGTGCTCTCGACATCAGGTATAAACTTTGTATCTCATGCCTGGTCGAGGCTGTTAAATAATGAGATGTAGAGGATAAAAGGCCCAGAGGCAAGTCCACCTGCTGGCTATCGCCCTCCAATGTCTACCAGTCGGCTCAGGAATTGGTACTTACCTTCCACAGACACTCTCGACTCCAGTGAGTGACCCCCATCCACTACCAAGGGCTAGCAAGCCAAGGAAAACAGGACCAAATCAGTGCTCCAGATGTAAACAAGAGGGACACTTTGGAAGGAAGAATACCCTTGCCGCCCCCATAGCAGGCTGGAAATGACAGATCCCAGCCACCACCCTAGAAGGCAGATGGTCCAAATAGACAAAGGACGCAGCCAGGGGGCTCCTAAGCTGGCACTTCAACTGATCCCCAAGCAGCCCTGGCTGACGCTGGACATGGTGGGGGAAGCCTGGGGAATTCTTAGTCGACATTGGTTCCTCTTACTCGGTTCTGAACACAAGATCAGGCAAACTCGGACACAAAGGTTGTTAAATTACAGGGGTGTCTGGAAGGGCCCAAGAACAGGCATTCATAGAGCCATTAGACTGTCCTTCTTTCCTAAATGAACAAACTGGAGATTGGCGTCCTCTTAGACAAAGGGCACAATATATTAGGGGCTCAGGACAGACCTCTCTGGACAGAGCCAGTCCATCTCCCCAGAGGAGATCTGAGGTCTGGGCCCAGATGGCGGGCGGAGCTGCAGAAGCCAGTCCATAGTGCATCTAAAACCCGGACATAGGTGCCCCACAGAAAACAGTACCCTGTCAGGAGGCCCCCTTGGGCATTGCCCCTGTGGTATGGGGCCTGACTGACAAGGGCCTTATCAGATCAGGCCAATCAGCCTGTAATCCCTGCATTCTCCTAGTAAAAACACACAAGGGGAACACTGGATGGTACAGGACCTCAGGGCAGTCACTGAAGCCCCAGAGGATATACATCCGATGGCCCCCAACCCCTCCCCGCCCGCTGGCCCTTCCATTGTCCACCAGGACCTGGTATCTGTATTAGATTCACCTGAAGCTTCTCTTCCAAAAAACACTGAAAGTGCGACCAGGGAGACTCCGGCCGGCGGGGCCTCCACATCCGGGCACTCTTGCCCACAGGCCAAAGACCTGGAGACCTTCATTTTTAGGAAAAATGTGAGGAGACCATTGCTCTCTTGCTCACATGTGGGCCACGCATCCTGAATTGTCTGGCGTCCCAGGACTCCAAAAGGTTAGACAAATGGTGGCCACTCCGGGATACAAACGAGTGAGGGCTGAGGCCTGGCGACCACCGAATACACCTGAAGGTGACTGAGGAGACGGTCTGCTCCTTCGCCCCGCGGTTACCGCGTGGCCCACACTCAGCAGGAGTCCTCACAGAAAACGGGCCTGCGCCCTCGGCACCCCTCAAGAACCGCAAGAGACAGAGGGAGTGTCACCAGCAAAGCCCATGAACAATTCCCAGGGAAGTAAAAACAGAATCTGGGTAATAAAGTCTAACCTTTTTTTTTCTTCTCCTTGTGCCTTGTCTCCTAGTCTAGCTCCACTTGCTGACAGGGTGCCACGCGGGCAGAGGCCTCGCCCTGGGCACGTCAGACCAGCGCCTCCCGGGCACGGCTGCGCGGGCACGGCTGCGCGGGCACGGCTGCGCGGACACGTCCGCTGCACACGCCACCTCAGCCCAAGATGGCGGCGCGGGCCGCGTGCAGCCGCGCCCCGACCGGCGCTGCGATGTGGGCCGCCAGCGCGCAGCTGCGCCGGCCCCGCGAGAACCCCGCTCCTGGCGAGATCGCTGTACGGCAGCCCCCGCCACCTCCCGCCCCGGAGAGCCGCGGTTCCGGTGCACAATCCTGAGCCTCTCTGCCCTCAGATCAGAGACTAAAACTTTCTTTTGCTTCTTGAACGGAACTCAGTCTCCATCTATCGGTGCACGCGACACCGAGCAGAAGGACCCTTGCTGGAACCTGATTGGAAAGAGTCGGTGACAGTAATCATCAGCTTCTGGTTCCAGCCAGTGTGGGGTCTTTGTCCTTGAGCTCAGCATGCAGTCACCATCCTCCACGGGGACAGGGGTCTCAGTCCCTGCAGGACAGCGCACAGGTATGTGGCAGATGTTTATACATATCCCTTGAGGAGGAACCAGGACTGTTTTATCGCTGAACTATTGTTACTTTTCTTGCTTCTTTTCCTTTGTTTCTGCTTTCCCTCACTTCCCTAATTAGTAAGTGCTGGGCCTGCTCTTTGGAACTGGGGGAGGCCCAGGAGTCTAAACAGGGGAGAAACGGGAGACGGAGAGGCTTTTGTACCTGGGAGGGACCCCCAAGGTCCTGGTCGGTTTCAATCCCTACCTCTCTCTCATATTCCTCAGTCCTGAGGGGAACAGGGGCGGGACAAGAAAGGGAATAAGATTTTGGATAGAGAGGTTAATCATAAACTCGGTAGTGGAACTCAGTTTTAGGGGGACTCAGTTTCAGTGGCAAGACGCATGGACAGTCAGGGAATGTTAAAGCTGGCAGTGTCAAAGGTGACTCCAAGTATCATCAAGTTCAATTCTTTCCAAACTCTGAAAACATGGAATTCTGAAGAAATGCCTCAGGGTCCCCAACAGGAATCAAAGGGAGACAGCCCAGGACACAGAACTTTCCATTAAATTAAATTAAGCTTCCACAGAATGTTTTATATGTTTTTTTAAAAGGGTCCTGTAGGAAACAAAACCCCGCTCAAAAGCAGGACACTTATTTACAGAAGCCACTAGATGGCCTTCACTTTCTTATCACCCTGTCTCTGCATGTTCGTTGACAAGTCACTTGTCCAAGACAACTCAGCCTGTCAGTGTTAAGGTGGGACTGGAACCAAGGTCTCCAGATTCCCAGCTTGGGGTTATGGCTGCCACTGTCTCACTGCTTACAGTTCCTATCACCCTAAGTTTGATAAACATATGCTAAGTGCACTAATCTGTTCCATGGGAAAACGGATGCACACTTCTAGGAAAATATATTCAGTTCCCTCATCATTGTTGGGCATGGCTTTTCCCGGGACCTAGCCTTGAGATGAGCTGGGATAGAGGTCCCAAGGTGGTGCAACTTGGAGAGGAGTGGCTATGGCAACACCCAGGAGGACCCAATTTCCAAGCCTTTTAATAGAGATTCCTGTTTATCACAGACTATTTGTTCTTTCAGTACAGAGTTTTGCATCAGCAGAAGTCCCTTTTTCTCATGTAAATGTTCCTGGGTAGACCAATTCATTCAGGCATTATCAAAATGAATTAGAACACTGATTCACAAAATTGAGTATGCATAGCCTTTTTCTTGGGTTCTCCTTTCAAAGCAGCTTCTGATGGAGTCGTTCATGGGCTGAGGCCTGAGTTTCTGCATTTCAGACAAGCTCTCAAGGGCCCTGGTGCTGCTGGCCTGAGGACCACACTTTGAATGGTCTATCTGAAATTAGCTAGTAAGTCTCCAGAAAAGACCTAGAGGGAAGCGAGCACAGGCATCAGTCTGGTGCCAGTGAAGCTTCCATGTGAGCCCCAGATTCAGAAAGGCCAGGCCTTGGGGGGCTCCTAGGGAGGGAGATTCTAAAAATCCTCTAAGAAGGGCCTGAATGTGGTCACGAGGCCCAGAAAAGGCAGGGCACCAAAGACTGTTTTGCTGGAAGCTGCCTCGTTTGAAAAAGGAAGTACAAAGCTGGGTTCAGCCAAGGGATTAGGTGAGTCTTATAATGAGCCATCTCTATGCTTAGCACCCACCTGGGCATCCATGAGAGCCTGGAGTCCTGGATTGTTTAATAAGACCCACTTCCCGGCTCCCTTGACTTTCAAGTTAACACCTCACCTAGGTGACTAAGCGGTAAGCATGCACTGGAGTCGCACCTAGCTCCGTGGCGGCAGCAATATTATCTGATTGGAGATGATCTTCATAAAGGCTGGGGGACAGGAGCGTTTGCTAAGTTGGTTTCAGTGAGACTTTCACAAAGCTCCTTAAGCAGTTTTCCTCATAGCAGGCAATATCCAGCCTTCCTCCCTCTGTGGCGTTATGTAGGGGCTTGGAGTTTCATTAGCCCCAGCTTAATTTTTACCAGATCCCTGTTGAGCATACACAGAAGCAATTTTTTTAATTGGCTATTTTTTTCATATTTTGTACTTTTCTTTCTTCTTCTTCTTCTTTTTTTAAATTTAAGCAAATACTATTGCACCAGGGAGATGAGTCACTGATGAAGTTTGAAGTTTTATTTGTGTGGGCCTTTTTAAGGCATTCTGGTAAAGAATACTCTTCTCTTTTTTAGACTTACACGATTTATATATATATGTATGTATTTTTTCAATGGTGGGGAATATCTTTGTATAACAAAATAAATAAAGAAAAACTAGCTCTTAAATAATTTCCAAACTATGGTATATGTAAAATTACATTGTTCATGACTTTGCCCAATAAGGTATAATTTCTAGAAATGAGAGTTATGTATTTTGTACCTATCTTGAAAACATCTTTTATTGGAAAAGAAAACCCAGATCATCTTAGTTATTATTTGTCAGCTGTTAAGCTTGAGACAAACCAGAGCAATCTCATCTCTAACTTTCTGAGTTTGTTGATAGTCCCTTCGCATTTCTATAACCCATCTTGAAGACTCAGGGTTGAGGAATGGAGGAGCTTTAATCAGTTGGCAGTTAGCCCTCCTCCTCCCAGGAAAAGAAGTTTTTCTTTGCTGGTGTTCAGTACATTCTGCAGGGTTGTTTTCCTAGTTCTCATCTGCACTTCTCATGTTGAGGAGTCTTCCTACTACTTTTCTATCGCTGAAAAGTTAATGTTATTTTAAAATGTCCCCTGTCACAGCCTAGATTCTCCTGAGGAGCATATTCCTTTCCATAGAATGGGCATTTTTGCAACTTAATATCTTACATTTGATTACCATTGGTGCATATTTAAATGTTGTCTTGCTCATCTTGTTTATTACATATATGTATTAAAAACTAATAAAGGCGAAATAAGACAAAAAATGAACATTTCATTTTGGCATCCTCCCTACTACAAAACCCTGCAGATGTTTGGCTGCCTGTGATATATTTTGGAGGATGGAATTTGCAACTGTTATAATTAAGCAATACCATTAAGTCACCCGAGAGTAAATTAGAAACTAAACTGGTGCTGTGTGCTCAGGAACCCAAGATTATGGGCTGAGATCTCTATTCAGTGTCTGAAGTCAGTTCCCTTCAAATTGATTCTGAAATAAAAGGTGTTATTTCTATTCCCCACCTCCAAAATACATAAGTGTATTAAACATGTCCCTAATATTGATTTGGCATGCCAGTTGTAATCTTAAATTGTAGGGGGGAAATGTTTTCTTAAATAGAGCTATTTCTATTTTGCTACTACTGTTTCAGTTGTAATGGGCAAAAGAAATGTGTAGGTCTGGATTATTTCCAGGGATTTGGCTGAGATCCATGAACTGAGTGGTGGTTTTTAAAAAAAAAGAAATCAAGAGAAAGAAAAGGAAAGAAAGGAATCCTAGTACATTCATCCTGTTGCAGTAGGAATTGGATAAAGGTAATGTCACTTCTTAGAGTTTTCCCTGATTGATACCATCTGGAAAGAGACAATCAAATTCCAAAAACCTAAAATACAAATTGTCAGTAATCTGAATAGAACATTGATACAACAGTTGTCACTAACGGCAGCTTAAACAACCTATAATCCAATAAATTTAGAATACCAGCAGTTAAAAACTTGTTAATAATTACCTAATAAAATTAAACTAGATAATCTTGAACACGTCACCGTGCTAAACTCCTCTTCGACAGCAATTTGATTAAACTAAGGCATAAAGGTCCAGCCCCTTGCTACTAGCTACTCAAAGTATGGTCTTTGGAACTAGCCCCTTGCTACTCCAGGTTTGGTCTTTGAAACAGTATTGTGAGCAGTGTGGGAGCTTGTTGGAAATGCAGAATCTTAGCCCCACCCAAGACCTAATGAATCTGAATCTACATTTTAATAAGATTCCCCAGCTGAATCATTCACATATTTAAGTTGGAGAGAAGCACTGATCTAGACCCTTGGCTTCCCACCTTTTTTCAGGCACCCGGGTCAGCCCAAACTCACAAAGTCTTTTAGTCACAGGACAGGTGCATCCTTTTTCTACTTGCCCACTTGTCAGTCACTTCCTTGACTTTCACGATGTGGCTGATCTCCCAGAAGTCACATGCTACTTCAGTGGCTCCCAAGAATCCTTTACAAACATGACTGGTCTAGAGGTTAGGATCCCCTCTCTTCTTTTCAGTAGAGCAGCTTTTACTGAGCTCCTCACAGAAACGCTGACAAGGTATTGATGCTATACATTTTCAGTTTAGTCCTCAGACTGATCTTTCTGCACCTGAACTGCTGTTAGGATGGATTGCTTTTCGCCCCGTACCTGACATATGCCTCCCCTGATCTAACGATCTGTTGTGACTTGGCAGTCTAAGTTTATAAAGTTTTCTATTCTTCTTCCAGTTTTTCTTCTGTAGATGCTACTCTGCTTTTCTTCTTCATTTGTCTGGTTTTGATCTGATAGGCTTTATGCAAAAGGAAGCTCTTTGTAAAAGTGACATTTGTTCTTTATAGATATGGCCAGTGAGGAGTGTGTCCTCCCTCCGATGATGCCTAAGGCCTGCCTCCATGGCCTTCTCAGGCTCCCACTTTTTCGCTCTACCCTATCAACAGAGGTGGAACAGTTTTCCGCATTCTGTGTGATTTTGTTGGGAGATTGCAAAGGATATCGATACGTGAGGACCTCTCATGAGCTTTAAGAAAAAGGAAAAACAAATATTCAAACCTCGCTACATGAGAGCCATTGCGTCATGTTCACACAGATACAAAAAGATGGAATGGTAGCAAAGTCCAGTGAGTCACTATGGTAACTAGTATATCAACTAAAAGGCCAGGTTCTGCTTTATACTCCAAGCACCCTCTGTAGATTCTTCCCCCCAAAAATATGCTTGCTTGTAAGCTGCCTCTATGATTATATTCAATCCAAGATTTTGTTACATAGGGTTTGCTTTTATTTCTCCTTGGCGGTTTCAGTTTTGCTGCAACTTCCGCAATCTCAAGATCACGAATCATTTGAGCAAATAACAAGCCAATAAGTGCAAATCCAAGGGAAATTTCTACAAAACTGTCTTTTAACTCTATTTTCACACAGGGTGAAGTGTTTCTTGTCATGGGACAATAATCGGAAAAACAACATCTGGCCAGATCCACAACTTCATTTTAAATTGCACGTTATTTTAATATGTTAGAATAAACATTCCTTTATTCAATCAACATCAATTCAGTGCCTACTAGATGCAAAGAACAGAAGAACAAAGGAACAACTCTTACAGCTGAATAATTTTTTTTTTCTTATTTAAGCCTGTTCTTCTCAAACCCATCAAAAGGGCCTTATAGCTAATTGAAGGGTTTCTGTGGCTCTCCCTACTCCTAGACTGTTCCCATCAGCCCTGGGAGCACTATCAATTCAGAAGAGGCCTTGAACACTTGTCAGCTCCCCATGGAGGCACTCTCCCAAGCATCTAGAAGAGAGAGCTCTTGATGGCAAATCAAACATAATTTTAGTTAATATGTTTCTTAGTCATCTCAGTTTAATTTTTGTCCTCCCCCCAACATGCACCACTTTTCATACTACTTCCAATGGTAACAATTTCCCAGCCTCTTGAGATTCTATGTGCTCAGCACTGCAGGACCTAATCAGGTTTTCTAAGCAGCTCCACGCTGTGCTCCCAGCACTCTGGGACAATGGAAGACAACTCTGACATAAACTGGGGGAAATATGTTTTTCTTTCCCTATTCCCAACTTAGGCACTTTGTTCTCAAGTTTGCTTCTGATTCAGTAGCCAGTCATAAAACCTCATGATCATATTGAGAATGACTGCCCCCAAGATGCATCTAAAGGTACCGAGAGACTTCTGACACCAGACTGGGACTTGCACTAGAACAGGGACGGGGCACTCAAGAGACCAAGTCTCCACGCTGGATGCTGGATGTGTATGCCATTGCCTGGGTGGAGAGATGTACATAAAATCTCATTTTGTTGAAAGCCCTACTGGTTTCAGCTACCTGCTCCAATTTGGGCTGTTTTCCAATAGAGATGTTCTTTAACTTGGAAGAGCTCTTCATTCTATTTTCCTAAAGGTTCCCCGGTAAATGCTTCTCTTTTGCATATGGTAAGTTTTTTTTTTGTTTCCAAGGCCTTTCCTTCTAAGCTTCCCTGGAAATTCATATTAACCTCTTTTAGGAGATAGCATAAAAGAAAAGCAAACCCAATTTGAAAGTTTTGACAAATGCTGCCTGATTCTAAAACTAAAAGCAAATAAGATTCAGCCATCTAGAAAAACAAACCCTATTAATAATAATATGATGCTTCTGATACATCCCCTACTTTATACTTTGTGAATTAATCTGCCATTCTCATCAGTCGCCCCTCAGGGTTGGCAAGAAGAGCACTGGCGCCCCAGGTAATATTTTTTGGCAACCCCTCCCCAAAACAACAAAGCCAGTCCCCCACTGCTCTCTCCTCTCCAGTCCTCAGGTTGCCCCGTCTCTCTAATTGGTATTCATCCAACGCGGAACAGTAGCTATCAGTACTTGATGATTTACAGCCTTGTGAGACCTTGTGCTAGCAGCAAGAGTTGGCTCTTGTATCCCCCATTCAAAAGGGACGCCTGAATGTGAGATTCTTGTTTCAAAGAGGTACAGATGGATGGCACTGTGTTTCCACCATCTGAACGGGTCATGGGAGCAAGAGATGTGTGGTGGAGGATGTCCACCGAAATCCCTTCTGTGCAGTATCCCTCCTAACACTGCAGTATACTGGGGAGCTTTCAAAGCTTGATCTGATTCTACACCTCTCAGACATTAATAAATCACTTGATTGTCGAGTGTTGAGACACCCGTTTTGTATTTCAAAAGGCCTTATCATCTTTATTCACTTTTCTCCCCCAGGTTGATTTTTGTGCAACCCAACCCTCTTCACCCCCACCAACCAACCCCAAATTCAGGATTCCTGGCTCTCTACCTTTTGCACTAGCTTCACTGAGTCATAGGAAATTGGATCTTCATCTACACTGATAGTCTTACTAGAGAGTAACCCAGAGTTACACACAGAATTCAACTTCTTTTCTGTATGATCCTGAAGGTTTCTAGTTACAGAGGATTTTGCATGTCAAGATGATGATCCCACCATATGGGACTCTTTGCTTTGCACTGGACTTTGGTACAGGATTTCAGAAACATGTTTTGGGTCTCATGGAACTACCAAGAATGTTTGGATGGCACCAGACTTTATAAGCCGCAGAGCAAATTGTAAATACTTCTGGATACTGGTGCACGTTTTATAAATAATTCTGGCAGAGTTTTAATTCTCTAGGACTTCAGGGGTTTGTTATATCCCATTTTTCATTATTTGTTCATTTCCATGTGGCCTTATTTCTGCAAACATGATTTCTTGAAAAATGGAATTAGGTCCAGATTTAGCAAATACAAAAGGATGATTTGTAACATTCCTCTCATAAACTGGTTCTGAGCAAAGGCAAAATGAACTCATTTATACTTAGTGGAACGTAATTGTAAATTTACACATAAACGTTGAAGGGAAAATTAATATTTTGAATTTCACCAGTCCCTACAGTTGTTCTCTTAACATCCTCGGGGTGACCAGGCTTCTCTCTTTGGGTGAGTCTTATGCCCAGAACCCCACAGGGCCCATATACTTGACTAGAGGAAGCAGTGAGTAAGTAGCCCCAGTGACACGTTCATCTCAGTGGCGTGATTTCTTTTTAGAGCACTTCGTACTCACCACCGTGTGCTGGTTCTACGGAGTGACTCAAGCAGAAAGGAACTGGCTAATATAAAAATAGTTTTTTGAGCTAATCATATAATTACGTTCCCTCTGCCTAAAATACTCTTCAAGTAGATAACACAATGGCTCACTCCCTCTCCTCTTTCAGGTCCTTCAACTGCTACCTTCTTGGGGAGAACTTCCCTGACCACTTATTTTACATTCCAACCCCTGCACCCCCAAGCCCCTATCCTGCTTCTCTGCTTTCATTTTCTCCAGAGCCACTGTGCACACGTATGCACACACAGACACACACACACACACACACACACACACACACACACACACACACACCACTAGGATGCAGGTGCTATGGCAAAAAGGAGTTTTGGGCTTTTGGTCACTCCTATATCCCTGGTTCCTAGAATAGTGCCTAGCGCAGGAGAAATACTCAGTAAATATTTGTTGAATAAACAAAGGAATACAAATCAGTAAACGACATACATATATAAACACTCTCAACTCTCAACCACATTACCTGTGTAAAGTCCACACTACAATATTCACTTTTCCCCTAGCCTTTGCCTCAGCAGGACTGAGTCTATACTTGATACTCCTTCTAATCTGCTTTCATCTCTATAGAAAGGTTATATATTAAAAGCACCTGATACCATGTTTGACTCATAACAGGCCTCAAGAAATGCCAGTTCCTGTTATGAGCAAAGACCCAGAGAGCTAAGAGCATGCAGGAAGCCTTTATAGATGTATCTTCTCTCTTACCCAAGGTCATAAACTGGTACTCCACTGAGCAATACCCTTCCTCCCATAATTTCCTCTCTGTTTCCCATAAGCTTTGACTTCTTGTTTGTCTTCACCAGAAATCTGCAATTTATTCATCTGTAGAACCCAGTGCCTGGAGGAGTGCTAGGTTTGTTGAGTAAAATTGAGCTAACGGGGTACTTTAATACCACAAAACCAAATAAGATTGATTATCAGCCCCATTCTACGTGAGGAAACTAGAGATTCTGAGAAGTTATATGTAACCCCCATCATCACAGGGTCTTGGGTTAACCAGAGTGGGAACTAAGTCACGAAGGTTGGTGCTAGGGCTACAACTTTAATTTAAAAAGGCTAAGATTAAAGTGAGTTTGAGTCTACAAAATAAAGACCATAAGCAAATTCAAGTTCTAAAGAATGCTGGGAGTTAAGGGGTGGGGGGAGACAAAAGAATAGGATGCTTGGGAGCACATGAACATAAACCAAGCAAAGAGGGGTCTGGATAATTGCTACAAAACAACAGAGCTGTTCACATATCCAGGATTTATATTTACTGGCTGTTGGGTGGGATTGGTCTGAAAATATTGAGGCTAGGGCTCAATTTGAAGTCCTCTTCCTCAAAGTCAAATGCTGTTAACATTTTTTTTTTTATGATACAAAGCTCTTGTTTGCCTTAATCCATTTTATGGATTGTAGATGTCACTCTCATCCAACAGCTTAATTAGTAACTTCCTTGTCTAGCTCAATCTTGAAAGATAATGAGGAGTCAAGAATATTTACTGAAGTAATTTATCTCCATGTTCGTGTTAGTAGCAAAAGGGCAGGGGAGGAGGAAGAGAATTAGAGGGTATACGGCTTCAAGTACCAAGGCTAGGGAAGGGTATAGCTCAACTGGTAGAGTTCTTGCTTAGTATGCATGAGGTCCTGGGTTCAATTCCCAGTACCTCCATTAAAAAAAAATAAACCGAATCACCTCTCTTGCAAAAACAAATACCAAGGCTAATGGGGGGGGTGCCCTGTGTTCTCTGGAATTGAGCAGGTCCATCCCTTGCTGCTTAGTTGAGTTCTAGAAGAGCAGCCAAAGAACTGGCTGCTAAGGTCAGGCTGTTACTCTTACCACGCCTTCCAAGATGGCACCGATGCAACCGGCAAGAAAACTGCCTTCTAGGAAGGGTGACTTACAGAGAGAAGTGACCCTGTGTTTCCTGGGAGAGGGTAAAAATGATTCACAAGAGGGGAAACGAGTAAATACGACAGACACAGTGACAATATTTGGGCTTAATAATAATGTGACTTGGAGGACTTTTTTTTTTTTTTATGATTCCTGTTTTGGGAGAACAGTTTTAAAATCTTTCACTGGCCACAGCAGACCTGGTACTGTTAGCTAGACCGATTAATTTTACATCTGTTCTAACACAAATAGCCAACAGGCATATTATTTCCAGATTCCTAAAGGTTGGTGAATAGCAGTGGAATTAATTCTTGAGTGCAAATGAGAACATGCTCTCCCCTACTTATATCCTGTCAAGTTTTTTCCTTGTAGATGACACTGAGCAGAGCTTCTAGTCACAGACCCTGGTTTCTTAGGAAGGCAACCTGATCCATTTGAAAATTGGAACTAAAGTGGTTTGCAGTTTCTGTTATATGATTGCTATAAAAACTGTGAAATTCACCAAAACAGTGATCCTGGATTTGCTTTAGGTAAGCCCCTAATAACAGAACTATTACAACAAACTGTTAAGGTTTGGTTTCCCTCCTGGGGTTTACTCTGACACTAGAATCTCTATCCAAGTCTAACCCAAGTAGGGGAAGGGGATATATATATATATATATTTTTTTTTTTAAATACTACATTTCATTAGTTTAGCATTGACTCGAACAGAATTCAAATAGTAAGAATAGAAGAATATCACTGGAATCTTAGGCCTTCAGAGAATATGAAGTTGAATTAATTATAGTCCTTGTCCCCGAGAAGTTTATAATCTAGCAGGATAAGACAGTAGGCTTACATAAGAGAGCTTCAAACAAAGTACAATGTTGGTTCAAAAGAAAAAGAAGGGTTGAGGGATAGACTTTGTTGCATTTGAGAAGGTTCTTGAAGGGTTTTAACAGGAGTGTATTGAGGGGAGGGCAAGGAATATGGAGTTGTGGAGGACATCCCAGAGGGCAGGACATCCCAGAGGGACACTCCCACTCCGTAACTCACGGTCCTGAACATTGATCTCTAAGAACTGCATGACTTATCTTTTTCTGAAAAAACAGAGTATTAAAACTGCTGCACAGATTTTCAAAATTTTGTTTTGCCTTAATCATCACTGCTGTTGATCACCAATCAGTAAGCAAGTTCTTTTTTTTTATTGAAGTATAATCAGTTTACAACATGGTGTCAATTTCTGGTGTACAGCATAATGTTTCAATCATACATAACATACATATTTTCGTTTTCATATTCTTTTTCATTAGGTTACTATAAGACATTGAATATAGTTCCCTGTGCTATACAGTATAAACTTGTTGTTTATCTATTTTATATACAGTAGTTAGTATCTGCAAGTAAGCAAATTCTTAATGTGTTCTGGGCATAACAATGAACAGAACCTGAATAAATCAAGCTAATTTAATGACTAATGTAAATATGCTGGATCTTCTATTCACAATTCACTTTGTTATTTGTCAGATGACCCCAGCGTTGTGGTCCAGGAATAGACAACATGTAAGGAAAGCTCAAAGTTAGAACTTACCCTTCAGTCCATGCGAACATTGTGTTATGTTAGGCCACTGCCTCAGCTTTACCAATAGATGATGCAGCAACCACTCCCTTTAGAAGTACCTGGATGGACAATTTGTGAAGTTCTGTCACCCAGTGTTCATCTTTCCTTTCCCACTGATACATCTTTCCATCAGAAATGTGCAGAGAAAAAGCAAGCACGATATAATAAACATGATAATAACCCAGCAGAACAAACTGTAACCAAGGAGAGGGGCTTTATCTAGTACAAGAGGTATCAGGGCTCTGTACTTGAATTCCGATATCCTCAAGTGATTGCCTTCTCTCACTCTGTGTTGCCCTGCCTGTAAAATGGGGCTAATTCAGCTCACCTGGATAACTCACAGACATGATGGGAAGATTAATTATTCAGGGTTCATTGAGTGCTTTCAATATGAAAAGCACGATGTATGTCACCAACAGAGGGCTCTGACTTCAGGGGAGACAATGAGCAGCAGGCACAGATGAACTTTTAAAAAACAAAGGCCCTATTCTCATGTAAATACTCAATAATAAAGGCTATGGAACGAAAGCTGCAGGAAATACAAAATATAAACAGAATATTTTCCATGAGGAGTCAGCAGATTTTATCAAGTTAATAAATTATTACAATAGAGTATATAAAATCAAACTCATGCAGAATCAGACCAGAGAATATAATGTGTGGCTACTGGGATTATCTGGTGGGAAAGATCTCATTGATTTTTGTAGAGCATTGGATCTGGGAGATTTTTAAATTAGGCAAGGATGATGACCCAGTTTGGGTGGGAAAAGCTTAGAGGTTCCCAAGGAAGAATACAGCCCAAGAAGTCGTCTCTGGAGGTACAGTTATTTTTAACCTTTCAGACCTGCATGACACGAAGAGAATTCTGAAAACTGAATGCAAAAGGAGACATTTTTAGGACTTCTGTATCCGTTTCTCATTGTCATGACCCTAGCAAAGAATTTAAAAGGACAGGCAAAGTTTATTTACAATTAAATAGGGAATTGAGGAAAATAAAATTTAGCTTGCTTTTTTATATTTACTAGTATATGAAGGAACAAAGTTGGAGGAATTTTCTCATGGACTGTGATTTGTCTAAGAAACCTCTGAACAAAATAAAGACCATAAGCATCAAATACAAAACACATTAGAGGTAAGTATGCCAAATTAAAAATTCAGTGAAAACATTATAGGTACACTAAGAACTTAAAAAAGACATATGTATCAGTTAGCTATTGCCAAAATAGTGCTTCATGACAAACAACCACAAAACCCAGTGACATATAACAGTAAGCACTTGTTCTCATGTTTTTTTTTTGTTTTGTTTTGTTTTGTTTTTATCATTTGGGCTGGTTCTGCTTCACTATGAGGCAGGACTGTTCCACAAGTCTCTTATCCTCCTTAAACCTGTGGGCTAGCCAGGGCATGTTGACCTCCTTGAGTCCTAGACTCAAACGAAAATTTCCACCCTATTTTGTCATCCAAAGCAAGGAATATTGCCAAGCCAAAGTCAGGGAGCTGGGAAGTACATTCTCTCTGTGTTATGAGGATCTAGGATGTGAATGCAAGGAAGGGTGAAGAACTGAGCCCAAGAATTCAAATCAAATTTTGTTCCAAAGTTATATATCAAAAATCTCTGGAAAAAAAATAGTCCAGAGACAGAGATCAAGATGGACCTGAGATAGAGAAGTACAACTTTTAACAAAATATTTATCATAATGATATTTTCCATTTCTTTCCCATCTATGTGTATATTTTCACTTGTGCATATAATTCTAATGGCTGACATCAGTCAGTTCTCTTCTTACTGATTAAAAAATTCTAAGGCATTTTTTCTTTTTAAACTTAAAGAACTTTATAATGGCTCTATAATAGAGAGAGCTTAGCTTCTCTGAGAAACAAACCCCATGTAGGGAAAGGTTTTGATAGTATCATTTCTGTATACCATAAGTAAATTCCTAAAAAGGGTTCTACCAAGTTACTGTCTCCAACCATAGAGGTGAATTCCATTTCCATGAATTTGGGGAGATTTTCAAATTAATGAGGAGTAGAGGTAGGAGCCCAGGATTTTTATACCATCTTTTTCAGTTCAATGAAATTTACAATAAGTGCTCAGAAAAGTTAACTACTAAGCACAATTTTAAACTCAACTACTAAGAGAATATTTTCCATCTGTAATATCGACTCTCTTGGTGTAAGTTTTCATCTTTTTTCACCAGGATTATTAGAAATAGAGTGCTGGAACCAATTGTGGTTTGGTTGAGGTCTGGTTTGTCTGCTAGTCTGGGCAGTGTCTATTCTTGGTTTAAATATCAATAGCTACAATTCTGGACTCATGTCTAGCTAGGATTTTAAAGGCAGTGCCAACAACCCCAGTTATCTCTTGGTTAATTGGTATCCACTTTACAGCCATGGAAGTAAGTCTGAGAGACTACTGGGACATGGCAACACACTTCTTGCCTCCTCGCTTCCGGAGATGAGGTTACCTGCCACTCCCCTGGCCAGGTCTCCATCCCAACCCATTGCCACCCTCCTGCTCCAGTATAAGAGCCTTAGCCTGCCCCTCTTTGAAAATGGGGCTGAGGGAAGACAAGAGTCAGTACCAGTCACTCTATCTGATTTTATTTATTGTGGGTGCCAGGCTTTACCAGACTTCAAATCACAGGGCTCTAACCAGATTGCATTCATGCATTTTACTCCATGATGTTTCTACACCATCCCGTTTCATTTTCCCTCAGAGAGATATTTCCCCTACCCCCATTGGCCGGCCCTTCAAGAGGCAGTTCAAATGCAGTTTCGTTTACATGAAGCCATAAAAATTTCCATCCTTAAATCTGAGAAAATGCTTCACTGTCTTCTCTAATCTTACCCACTACTTTGCACTTCCATCACTGAGGCGAGAACACACCGTCTTGCCCTGTGATGTACTTTGTAAATGTCTGCCTTCACAAAAGGTAGTTAAGAGTCTTCAGTAATTCATGAGCATCCTCATACCTCACCCTTTTCTCCTTGCACTACACTTACCCAGCAAAATCTCAACACTGGGTGAAGCCAACTGCCTGCCTTTTGCACTCTGACACTGAGTCTGCTGAAGAATAGTTAAAAGCAATGCTAAGTGCTGTCATTACCCACCATGGTCTCCAATGGTAACTGGACCCTGACATTGCCCAGGGCAGCCCTCCTACTGTCTGTGCGTAGCAGCTGCTCCAAACCTTCCCATCCTAGTTAAGCTCTGTGCCCCGACCGGGATCCTGCCTACCCTCAGCAGTTAATTTGGATTGTTCTTTGAGAGACAGAAAAAGCCCACTCATCAGGACCTGTCTCAATCTCTTCTCCCCTTCTACCTCTCCCCAATGTACACCTATGCATGTATCCACACTAAAGTGCCCCACCCAGATCTCCTTTACTGGCAGGTGCTCTGAGAGCTGGTTGTTTAAAATTCACAGGCACTGCCTTCCCTGGAGAATTGCCCTTGGGCCAACAGGACCCAACTGGTCTGGAAGGCTATGACCCAGTCCCCTGGCAAACAGACTTCAACCAAAGAGTAACTAGCACAGGGGAAAAGGCCAGTGCTCTGCCTCAAGGTGGGTAATGCTGTGGTGCAGTTTGTGATGTAACCCTTCCCTCCACAGTCAGACTGACATCAATGTCAAGACCACATTCTCGCTTAGCTTTCTTCCCTCCTCTATAGAGAAGATACAGAGTAGTATCAGAAGAGGAGAAGATTTTAGGAGAAAAATGAATTCCATTTTTGACATGTTAACTCTGAAATGCCTATCATTAAATTTAAAGTGTCTTGAAGGCAATTGATATTGAGGGTTTCAAGAAGTGATGTGCTGGTAAATATTTAACTGGCTCTCTGGTGGAGGGTGGGAGTGCATGCATCTATACATACATTAGTTTTAAGCATTTTCCTGATATCACCAATGAATTCTCACAAAATGTTTCTGCTGACTTTTGTCAAGTGCTTGTATCCACTTGTATAACCCACCTGCAACTGGTGAATGAGTGCAGTTATGATGTGAATATGGTCAATATTCATGTTTATGTTAAGAAGTAACAGAAAGTGAAACAATGATGAGTGGATCAGAATTTCTCTTGTTCATCAATGATATGAGCAATTTCTTTGCTAAACTGGATAATAATTTTTGAATACAAGAAGAATATTTCCTAAAATTTTTGGTGTTATAATGTAACAGCTATAGACATGACGCACTATTAAGCTTAATCTACATTGTTAACATTTTCTCAATCACCTTCTTAAGTCTAGAAAATCCATAAAACAATAAATTAAGCGCTGATTTGAAGCATTTCCCCATTTCTATGGCGTAAATATTCCCACTGTGGCAGTTTTCAGGTTACCAACATGACATCACTGAATGTGGAATTGGAAGAGATGTGCAGTAATACACAGTCTAGTGTCTTCAACATACACATACAACAGACATACAAAATCTCAAGAGCATTGATAATTTTAAAATGTAGCAAAACTGTTTGGAAGGAATATGTTTTAAGTATTTATTACCTGTGTTGCTAATGTAATTGATTTCATTATAAATGTATAGTAATGGCTGGGTTTAGCAGTCAGCTCACAAAATTCCTAAAAATTTAACAATCAGCTTGTGAGCTGGTGCAAGCTGGCTGCAGCACACCATTGGTTTAAAGTGAAGTAAAGGGATCTGGGCTGGGACATCAAGCGTATAGGTGGTGGTCAAACCAGGGATATGGGTGAAATTTCCCCAGGGTGAATATAGTTAATAAGTAGGTAAGAGAAGGTAGTGAGGATGAAACCCTGGAGGAAACCAACATTTAAAAGCAGGCAGTAAAAAGTGAGCATGGGGAAGAGATGAGAAACAGCCAAGGGAGGAGTAGAAATGGAGACGGCAGAGGATGGTGGTGAGCAGGGCAAGGGAAAAGAATGATTAAGAAAGAGGGAGTGGTCACCAGGATGAAATGATGCTACAAGGTGATGACAAGGAATGAAAATTATCCGTTCATTTAACATTTACTGATAATTCATTTTTTGCTTAGCACTCTGGAGTGCTTGGAAATCTAGTGTGTTAAAGGGGGGACCAGTTAGCCTTACTTGAGGCTGAGGACCAAAACACACCCCAAACACGGTGCTTACCACCCTAGATATATATGGTTTTGAGAAGGAGGTGGCCATGACCTTTTCCCCAACACCCACCTTAAGGGCATAGAAGGAGTAAAGCTAAAGTGCCTTGAGAATTGAAAGTTCTCTGGAGGGTTTTCCGGGAGTTGTGAATGATACCACCATGCATATTCTCGTCACTTAAAGCCCAGAGTGCCATTCAGAACTACTTTGGAACATAGCAACTTAAGTTCCCGGAGTTCTGGGGGCCTGGTGGCTGACTCACTCCAGAAAAAAAGTGTACACGTGAGAGGCAGCTGAAGTGGTCTACAGGCACAGAGCAAGAGGCTGTGTCTGAGAAGTACTGCCTCCAGTTAAGAATCCCACCCTGGAGACTTCTGAACGTGTCCTGACTAAGGGGCTCTGCCACAGGGCCAGGTGGCCTCTGCAGAAAGGTTGGAGGTGAATGTTCGGATAGAGAGATCACAGCTACCCATTTACTGTGTAAAATTGCCTTTCCTTAGTTTCTGGGACATAATTTCTCCCGGTTCTCGTATCTCTTGATTTCTCACATTGTCTCACTAATCCTCCTTACCCATCCATTCCCCCGACCTGCTTAGGTCTTCAGGGATTCAGTCCTTCCTATGTCCCTGAGACTCCTCCATCAAATTACCTTCAGAAAGAAATTCCACTTCCTAGTTTGAACTGAGTATACTATATTTCACATAATCTAAGAATCACGTTAGATCTGAGTTTCCATACTGAAGTGATATTGATACAGCTTATTCTTTTCAGCCTGAATTTTCACACATCTTCCTTCCTCCATTGTGGCAAACTTACTGATGCGCCAACCCAAATACAAGTGTACAGATCCCACACATGCTTACCAAGAACTTCTTGCTATCTATTTTTCATAGAAGAAGACAAATTATGAGTAACAATTATGCATGCCAGGTCAGAAGCCCATCACCCCTCATGTAAGGGAGCTGTCTACTAGAGGAACTTGGAAATGCTTAGAAGCCATAAATGTTCATAAAGGAAACAGGTTTAACAGGCAACTTGATTGAACATGGTTGAGTGAATATTATGCAGTAAGGAAAGCCGCTTGGAATGTAACAGAATGTTTGGGGAGGGTAATAGATGGGGAGAGAAGCACTAGAAAATAGAAGGAGCATTGTTAAGGCAGAAAAGGCATGCAGCCAAGGCTACAAGAAAGATGTGAAGCGGAGAGGCCGAAGGAAGTTCAGGATGGTAAGATCATTATATGTATCATATAATGGCTCTAATGGTGAAGGAACAAAATAGCACATGTTTTCCTAGCAAGCTGTAGAATCCTAATGGTTTAGCTCTGGGCACAAAATAGAGGATAACAGAAACCAAAAAGAGGAATGTTGTCATCAATGTCATCATTCTTCCCACCAAAATATACCTCCCCAAGGAGACTAATTAACAAGGGGAAATAGGATAAAGTTAGCTGTGCCTACCATTGGTAACTATAAAATTATTGCAGTGCTGTAATTCATTAATAAATCACCAGTATAAACCAGGCAACGACCCTGAGCCTCCTTAAAAAATGAAACGTATCCTTCTGTTACACTGCTTAAGTACAGACATTTACCCAGGTTCACAATCCCTTATCTGAAACTCCTAGGACACGATGTGTGTATATATAGCATCTAACATGGCACCTCAAGGGGAATCTGAGTCAGATAAAGACAGACTATAATTAACTGCACCGTAGGTCAGGCCAGGTTTTGCAGCCAGATGACCTCAGGATAGGTCAGGATTAGGGAATAGTGGAGAAGGCATTGTGGACCTGTGTTTAAAATCTGACTTTTATTTTAACCCATCTATTTTATTACTTCATTTATAATTTATGATTCCTAAGTTTCTGCATACATCCTAATTCATAACCAACATTCCTGATACTCTTTTTCAACTAATATTTATGGAACTCCTATTACACACTAAGCATTATTCTAGGCACTGAATGACCAGCAGTAGACAAAAACAAAGTCCCTGCCTTCAGGGAACTGATAATGACTCCCTTTGAGAAATAGGAAAATTCACAAATGAGCTATAGGTGATTAAAGAATTCAGTTTGATTCCTAAATCTAGACATGGCTCCTAAAGAGCCGCGTCTTACATCACACTTGCTATATTTAGTGATATTAATGCCAAACGTCAAGAAGTTCATAATCAGGCTTGCTATACAGCTCTTTTATAGTGTAGTTTTAGAACATACTTGCAGTATATAGCACATTTGTAGTCATACTTCTCTTTTTCTTTCTACAACTGCTTACTTGTGCCGTAATATTTTTTCTTGGTCAATTTATAGCTTTATTTCATTTATTTTCTTTTTGATGATCCTGTATTTTTTGTTATATTTCATTATTTTATTATCTTTAGTATACCTTTCAAAATCCTTCCTTATTGTTATATTGTTTTTTCTGCATTTAGTTTTGGCTTCCTCCTCTATATTCCTGAGTTACTATTTTCCATCTTTTTTGTTTTTACATAAAGGCATTTAAGGGTACCAGTTTAATCCTAAGAACCGCTGTATCAACACCTCACAAGTTTTAATACTGACAACTTTTATTATAGTTCAATTCTAAATGTTTTAAATTTCTATTGTAATTTTCTCTTTAGCCACAAGATGTTTCTTAATAAATTTTCAAAGTTCCTAGCACATGTACTGTTGTCACACAGTGACATATAATACTGATTCTTTAAAATTTGATCAGGTTTTTGTAAATTAGCATAACATCGATTTTTTTTTTTTTAATACTACATGTACTGGAAAAAAAGCACACTGCGTCAGGTACAGGATTCTGTATTTACCTATTAGATCTTCTGCATCAAGACTATCCAGTATGGTAGCCACTATGGGTAGCCAGATAGGCTACTGAGCACTTGAAATGTGACACGCGATGTACTGAAAAAAAGAATGCAAAACATCTCATGAATTTTATATATCTTGAAATAGCATTTGACTTACATAAAAAATATTATTAAAAGTTCCCCTGGACCAGAAGTTTATTCTTTCATTACATAACAACACAATTATTATTAGATTAAAATTTTAAAAAATTATATGTATAAAAGTGGTCACATGATTTTACTTGTGTAATCACACTAACCTCAGTCCTACATGGATAAAAAGTAAAACATATCATAGTAAAACAAAAACAAAAACAAACAAAAAGTTCCCCTGCTTCCATATTTTTAAATGTATCTACTAGGAAAAAATTTAATTATATATGGAGTTGACATTACATTTCTATTAGAATCATTCTCTATTTTTATTGTTGTCTGTTTGAGCCAAGTTTCTGCTTGAAGTGGATTAAAATCCTTCCACTGTGGTTTTGGAGTTTTACATTTCTGTTTGTGATTCTCAGTTTTTGCTTTATATGTTCCGAAGTTATTACATCTTAAGTGGTTTTTCTATTCAATTACTTAGAATCCTTTTTTATTCCTATTACTGCTTTTGCTTTAAATTCTGCTTGGATATTAACATACCTGTGTTTACCTTCTAACTATTTGTTGTATTTTGTTTTAGTTGTTCTCTCTTAATAAGAATAATGCAATTGGGTTTCCCAATTTTATGTCTTTTTATAAATAAGCTTAATCTGTTTATGATATTGTGACTGATGTATTTAGACCTAATTCTATGATATTCTTATATATTGAAGTATAGTCAGTTTACAATGTGTTGATTTCTGGTGTACAGTGTAGTGATTCAGTTATATACATATATATGTGTGTGTGTGTGTGTGTATATATATATTCCTCTTTCATGTTCCTTTTCATTATATGCTATTACAAAATATTAAATACAGTTCCCTGTATATAGTAGGACCTTGCTATTTATCTATTCTATATATAGTAGTTAGTATCTGCAAACCCCTAACTCTCAATTTATCCCTCTATTCCCCTTTTCCCCCCAGGTAACCACAAGTTAGTTTACTATGTCTGTGAGTCTGTTTCTGTTTTGTAAATAAGTTCATTTGTGTCATTTTTTAAGATTCCATATATAAGTGATACCATATGGTAGTTTTCTTGCCCTTTCTGGCTTATTTCACTTAGTATGACAATTTCCAATCCCATCCATGTTGCTGCAAATGGCACTATTTCATTCTTTTTTATGGCTAAGTAGTATAAACATATTGTGTAAATATTGTATAAATATACCACAACTTCTTTATCTAGTCATGTCGATGGACATTTAGGTTGTTTCCATGTCTTGATTATTGTTAATAGTGCTGCTATGAACATTGGGGTGCATATATCTTTTCGAATTAGAGTTTCCTCCAGATACATGCGCTGGAGTAGGCTGTTGGATCATATGGTAAGTCTATCTTTAGTTTTAAAAGATTCTCCATATTGTTTTCCATGATGGCTGCACCAAACTACATCCCCACCAACAGTGTAGGAGGGTTTCCTTTTCTCTACACCCTCTCCAGCATTTACTGTTTGTAGACCTTTTAATGATGGCCATTCTAACTGGTGTGAGGTGATACCTCATTGTAGTTTTTACTTGCATTTCTCTGATATTAGCGATATTGAGCATTTTTTCATGTGTCTATTGGCCATTTGTATATCTTCACTGGAGAGTTGCTTGTTTAGGTCCCCGATTTTTGGATAGGGTTGCTTGTTTTTTTGTTATTGAGTATGATATTCTTTCATTAATTGGCTACTTTTTCTTTTTTTCTTTGTTTATTCCTTCTTTCCATTGGATGAGTACATTTTCTCTATTTCTCCTTCTCTCTTTTTCCTTTTCCTCCCTCTTTTCTGGCTCTTAAATTTTGGAGTTATATTTGTCTTTTTAAAATAATGACATATTTTATACTAACATTTTAAATATTACTCTTACAAATTCTACCTTAAAGTTTTCCCAGAAAGTCTAAAGTTTTTCAGTCTTTCTAGTCCCCTGAACAGAAAAGTCCCTTAGCATACTTTATCTATTCATTCATCAGGCTTCCTACCTTGTATCTTGTTACTGTATCAGCTACCTGTTGCTTCAATAATGCTGTGTAACAAAGAACCACACAGACACACAAAATCAGTGGCATAAACCAAAAAACATTTACTTAGCTTAAGAGCCTACAGGATCTAGCTGATCTACACTAGCCTTGCACCTGTGGTCAGCTGGCTGGTTGGCTGGGTGGCCTCTGCTGATCTTGGTTGGTGGTTGGCTGGTGTTGGCTGTGTTCACTTGGCTTTGTCTTTCTCTCACATTCCTTCAGCAGTTAACCTGGGCAGACTTCCATGGCAAAGACAGAGGTACAGAGGGGATGCAGAACTATGCTTTTGATGCACAAAAGGGGATGCACCAGTACTTCTACAAGACTATACAAGTCAAATCAGCTAACGTTGACCAAATCAAGTCACACAGCCAAACTCAGTGTGGAGGAGCAAGAATATTAACTCTGCCTCTTCAGTGAGAACTGTAAAATCACATGGTGCAAGAACTCAGGAGAAGTAAAGAATTGAGATCATGAATGCAACCAAGTCTGTCACATTTAACTTTACCTTTTCTTTCCACCCCAAAAGGAAGTGATCTGTTTCATACAAATAACTATATTTGACACGTTTTATGTCATCTTTTTCCTTTTTTTGTGTTCTATGCCTTCTTCTGGATAATGATGATTTTGCTAAAGTACTCTTCCATAGATGACAAGCTCTTGATCTTTATTAAGTCCGAAAAGTTTTCTATTTTGCCTCACTTGAGAATGATAGGTTAGCTGGGTGTAACATTTAGGCTGACTTATTTTCCCTCAATACTTGACTCCACTGTATCTTGATTGTTGCAGAGAGTTCTCTTGTCTAAATTTTATTCCTTTATAGGTCATGTGTCTTTTCTCTCAGGTAGTTTTTAGATGTTTTTCTTCCTGAACACTATCATGGTGTATCTGAACATGGATTCATTCTTCTTTGCCTGGATTGGACTTCGTGCAGATTAACAATCTGAGCATTAATAGAGTGAACTGTGGAAAACTGTCAGCTTTTATTTAAGCATAGCTTTCCCACCAATCCCTCCATTTTCTTCTTCTGGAGCTACCTTATTAAAACTCCACATTCACTTCTGTATCTCTTCAATGTTCCTTCATTCATATATATTTTAATCTTTTTGTTTCTTTGTGCTCTGGTATCACACTATCATCTAATTCACAAATTTTCTCTTCAGTTGTATCCACCCTACAGTTTATGCCAATTAGCTTGTTTCAATTACTGTATTTTTTACTTGAAAGATTTCTCAAGTTTATGTGTATGTGTGTGTATATATATATATTTAATTTCTCCATGTTTTTGTTTTGTAATTTTACCCTTTTGATGATGTGAATGGATATACTTCCTTGAACATCTTAAAATTCGTATTTTAAAATGTCAGACTGTTCTATAAAATTAATTTTATGTGGTGGGACTACATGTTCTGTCAAGTGATCTTGACATATTTTGAAGTTTTAGTTCATGGACTTATTTAAAGTAGGTTTTACTTTTATTTTTATTTTTTCTCTCTTCCTCATCCTTCCTCTTCCTTCTGTAATTCCGTTTGTACTCCCGGACCCCTACACAAAGTCCAGAACTAAATCTTTAAGAATTTCTTTCCCTACAATTCCTAAATTATAGGAACGTTTTATAAGTTCCTAAATTATAGGAACGTTTTAGACCTAATTATCAAAATACCTTGCTTTTGCTCCAGATTAAGAAGGTAAATATGTACTTTCTAACATCATTATACTCAGCTTCCTCAAAACAAGGCCTACGCAGTGGCCAGCAACAGCAAGCTTATTTTTTAAAACCTCATTTTATATGTGGAAACGGTTGGGGAGAGTTGCATTCTAGCTGCCTCTGATTGTCAGGCAGTAAATCTGGCTCCAGGATCTGATCCTGTGTAACACTTTTAGTTTCTATTACTTCATAGGAGCCAATTTCTTAAGTATCACTACAGTATCACTATGTGCTTCTAGACTCAGAACCCAGGTGGCCCGTGGTTTCAGCCTCACTCGCCAATTTACATTTTTACTCTATTTTTGTTCCACAGAGATGCTTAGTTTGTTTGAGCCAGGCTATCTCTGCTTTGGTTCACCTTTTTGTTTTATCTAATATTATTAATAATATGTGTTTGGAGATGGTACATCAAAGCATGAACTACGCCTACTTGATCAGAAGTCTACATGGAATGTTCAAACACACACATATGCACACATACACACACACAACCCCAAAACAAACACAAAAAACCGCAAACATATTCTTTCTGACCTTGAGTGACTGACCTTGTTCATTTTCTATTCCCAAAGAAACATTCAAGTCAAATGACATTTTTAGTGATACCAATGATTAAACATAAACTGTTACCCTCCAAAAAGACTATTTCGAATTATGGTTCAAAGACGTTTAATCATGGAAACACTTAGGTACATTTTATTTCAAAGAACCGAAGAGTTTAGTCCCACTAATTTGCAGCTTGGAATTCAATTTCTTCTTATAAAAATCCAGTTATAATTTATTAAAACTAAAATAAAAATTTTTCAGGGGGGGGAGAGCGGGGTAGAGGATGAATGACTTTCAGAATAGCCTGAGAGTCGTGAATAAAGAAAAACATTGCTGTGTTTATTTAGAGAGTATTACCCCTTGGAGCCAGCGTTTGCACTAATGCATTTTACATTAGCGTGCCGCATCAGGAAATCCTGACTTTTTGGTGCCAAGGGGGTAATTAATATCAGTTCATGTTTTCAAAATGGTTGTGTTTATGTGGGAATGAGGACTGAGCACTAACATATTGAGCTTGAAGTATGAAAGCTTGCTGTGAAGCAAGATCTTTGGAAAGACTGGAATACTGAAATTAATGAACAGGAAGTAGGATTTCTAGCAATAGAACAATATTAGTACCAGAAAGAAAGCTACAGCCGTACTTCCTTGCTCTTCATTTACTAAGCATTAACAGAAGTAATTCCCTAGTATAGTCATGTTGATAAAATATAAAATCCTTGATAGCTATAAACAGTATTTTGATACTAACATCAGGAGTCCTAAAAGTTTAAAAAAATGATGTGTATGAAAAAGTAGATAAAAAACAATCATTAGTCCAAAATATTCTTCCATGGCTAATATAATTATACCTCTTGTTGACATAAAATTCTGTATATTTGACCAAAAGCTGAGTAACAAGAGCCACTATAGGTGTAAAATCAATGCTTTTAGTATATCTTTTTTTTTTTCCTGCCAAAAAGAAAAGTCAGCAGGGAAACGAGAATCAAAGTACACACTTCATACGGTAAAAATTAGAAAACAAAGGAAATGGCAAGAAAGCATTAGAGAAAAAAGTCCAAAAAAACAAATTAAAGCAGAAATGAGAATAAATTTAAAAACCTAAATGATTTTATAAAGTCCTACTAACACAATTCTCAAAATAAGTACTTAAAAGACATGCTCTTTATACAATTTATTACTATACAGATTCTAAAAAGATAATACATTTTTACCAATATTTTAAAATTAAATCTATTGTTACTAAATACAGCATTCAATTAATTCAAGTGATGGAAGGCAGAGGAAATCTTAAAGGAAATATAATGAATTTTGTCCTATTTCATTAGTCAAGAATATGAACTGAATGATTATGAAATACACCACACACACAATACACTAACTCGTCATTCCTAAAAATGGTGACTCCAATCAGAATGCCATCGGGCAGTATGAACTGGCCCTCCACTACGTGCCCCTCCATCAGAATAGAGGCTTTGCTGCTGTAACAAAGAGTTTAAATAAGACGGAACTGTTATTTCTCTTGTGTCAACGTCCAAGCAGAGAGGAAGTAGACGAATGGGATTCATGAAGCCATTCAGGAGACTTTTGATTCTGTCTAGTTATACTGTCGTTCTCTAGAGTGTTTTTCTAATCTATAAAGCCAAAGCTCCCCACTAATATGTCATATGCCAGCCCTTGGGGAATGGAAAAGAGAAAATGAAGCACACTTTAAACAATGTAATCTAGAAACTGCACATGTCACTCAAGCTCACATTCCACTGGCTGAACTTAGTCAGATGACCACATCTAGATGCAAAAGAGGCTGTGAAATATAGTCACTAGGTAGGCAGCCATGTGCCTGAGCAAAACTTGGGGATTTTTTTTTTAAAAAGAGAAAAGAATACTGCGGAATAATCACTATGCCCCAACAGAGACCAAGATGATAAAACCTTCTCAGAATATACAGCATTTTTCATTCACCTATTCTAACGTTAAGTAATTATTTATAACGTACTGTCTCATGAAAAACCTCAGTATGTTATCACAGTTAAAAAAATTATAGCCTAAACATATATACAATGCTCACATATCCAAGTTTTTAAACTACAGATCTCTATCAGGAAAAAGATGAAATAAAAAAATATACAAACACATGTATCCACATATGTACAAGTATATAACACACACACACATATATGTATATGTATGTGTATCTGTATAGTATCCCTCTTCATTCTCAAGTTTCCCAGATAGAGCAATAAATTAAATGATCACCCTATTTATAGGTCTTTAATAAGTTAACAAAAATTATATTGCATTGTCTATTTCCAAGAATTGGACTTTTAAACAATATAAAAGATTTTATATTGATTTGTTAATTTTTTTGTAGTTATCAAATTATGATACTTCGGGGCAGCCATGGAGGTAATTAGGCTGCAAAAAATTATAAAGCTTGAAAATGTCAACAAGCAAGAATCTCCAAGAGGTTCTAGTCTTTCTCCATAAAAACACATTTCAGTAATTCTCTTACAAGCAGCCATTCAATGTTTATACCCTTGTAATTAATTCTTATCCAATTAGAAAAAAAAAAAAAACTTTTGCAAGGGGGAAAAACTCACAACTTTATGCCAATTAAGTGAAGTTATACTTAAATAATTAGTCTTTGAAATGGCATAAATCAAACATGCCTAACTATAATGTTTTAAATAAACAAAGTAAGGTGACATCTCAGATCAGTTGGTTTATTAAATAAAATGATACTGACACAACTGGTTATCCATACAGAGAAAAGTTAATGCTCTAAATCATACCATGTACAATAAATTTTAGAAAAGTGGAAACAAATATGAGGAATATTTTATAAATTTGGAAGTTAGGGAGGTTGTAAGAAGCTATGAAATTGAATATGTAAAAGTCTTAAACATTTAATACAGTGGAAGACATAACTAAAGTTAAAAAATAATGAACAGAGTGAAGAGGTGTACAATATATAGAGACAGAATTAACATTTGGACACTTAGAACCATATATAATTTTATATATTTATGTATATGTGTTTAAACTATTTCCTTTCTATCTTACACAACAAACATCTCAAAACAAAAATGCACAAAGAACATTAAAAGGCATTTCACAGCAAAAAATAATAAAGTGTCATTAGGTATTTGAAAAGATGCTCAAAGTTACAAATAAATCAAATGTAATTCAAATTAAATTCTGCAGTAGCCTTTTTAAAGAAGCCTACTAAAACTGCAAAAATTAACGAGGCTAACAATCTGGTGTTAGAACGATGTATCTTTTAGGAAGACAAAAAAGTACACAGCCTTACACCTAACATATTAAGAAATTTACTGTACAGAAATACCCCAACAATCATACAAAAACAAGAAACCCTGAAAGTTTATGAAAGCTTTGTTTTTGCAATAGTAAAAAATTAGGAACACTACAGGAATAAGGAGCATTTAAAATATTTTTAACTTAAAAGTTGCAGAACAGTATGGCTAGTATGACTCTTATTTTTGTTTAAAAAGACAAAAAGAATAATATGTTGGCTTATGTGTATAAAACCAAGTTGGAAGAAGTATATCAAACCTTTTTACTGTTACCTTTAAGAGAGAAAATTATGGAGACTGTTCACTTACTATATAATCTATTTTTGCTAACATCTTAATTACTTAACATAAATGACTTTTAAAAATAAAAGGCAGTGATTTAGTCATACAAATTCTGAGATGGTTCCTAATCCATTATTGACACTGAAGATACAGAATTTCACAAGCAGGAAGAGCCCCTGGTACCAAGGTGTTATTTAAAAGAGTACTTGTCTTTTAGAGATACATACTGAAATAATTAAAGGACATGGTGTCTGTTTCAATTTGTAGGTGGGTGTATGGACAGTAAAAGATTGGGCATGAGTTGCTAAGTAGTTAAGTTTCTGGTATATGAGCATCATTACACCATTCTCTCCACTTTGGTGTACATTTGAAAATTCCATTAAAAAAAACAAAACCAAAAACAATTTGCCACCACAACTCTACAGAAAAATACTAATGTAGTCTCAAACAACTAAACTAGCACACTTAAATATTTTTAAATGTTGATCTCTTAGTACAGTTTGCTTTTACAATTTCATGGGATGGGATGGTATTTTATTATAATATATTTCAATAAAATATTCAGTTTTAGAACATATAGTCAATATGACAATGTCAAACTTGGTAGAAAGCTACAGGTAAAGTTATTCTTACTAGGTATCAAAGGAGTAAGGTAATTTTTGTCACCACCAATTAGAAACTTTTACGAAATAGGACTGTTATAAAACAATTAAACCTTGCAGATGCACTAGTCTCCAGGAAGAAAGTCCTGGAGGAAATTCTGCTTATTAAAATTGCAATTTTAGTTTCCATTAAAAGGAGAATAAGACAACAGAAGATGGGCTGGCAAGACAAATTATTTCTTAATGTCAGTTGAGCTTATTTCAAATGAGATAACATATCTACACCAGGTTGGGTTCAGTACAATTTTGTCTCCTCAACTCATTTATCTAATTCAGTCATCTTGATTATAGCCTCATGGACTTCATTTTCAGAGAAAGAATTCTGTAACAAACAGCCCACACAACATGCTGATTACTGAACAGTTAATTCTAATTAACTTGGGCATGACAAGAGAATTTTGATAAAGTCCTAGAATACAAATACAGTCTGCTTATACCAGACTAACTTATAGAAAAAACCCACAGCATAATCTCCAGACAAAACAAGAGAGTCAAAGAGATCTAATTTAAAGAAACAAATGAGAAAATTAAAATCGCAAATAATTTATTCTTCTGTTAGAGTTGATACAGTTTTAAATAGCAACAAAGTACACAGTGGTGGAAAATTGGCACAGAACCTATAAACATTTCAATCACAATAAGGCTGTCCATGCTTTACCTGTTCAAACTTGATGTCTGTTTTCTACTGACCACATTGGAAAAAACCCTACTCTGACCTTAAAACACACACTCTCTTTCACACACACAGAGACACACTGAAATTCTTCCTTTTGATTACAGTATAGTGAGAACAGTACGTTTTGCTTATTCAAATCTATGGCACCCCTTCTGTTTTGTTTCCAGTTAGAAGTGGGAAAAAACAATTCAATTATAAAGAACATATCTTATTCCCTGGGCAAAGGCAACTGTGATGAAAATAGCAACTTACCTTTGGGCTAGATGTTTTCAGATTATGCTTAAATAATTACGGTTATAAACTTCTCAATGCATGATTTCCTGCCCAATGCAATATTCCTGAAATTAGCTAAAACAATCAGGCAGGCACAGGACAGTCTCAAATATGATTAAATGTGCCATGCTAATAAACAAAGTGATCTAGGGTGCACCCTTATGCTTTTAACACAGATCAGAATGAACCTCACCAACAAGCATTTTCCTAAACATCTGCGTTATATTAATTAACATAAAAAAGGGGAAAACTTAAGTGTTCCTTTATAAATGGCATTATTTCCAGTTAAGAAAGTTGAAATAAAGGTTTTTAAAGTCTCCTGAACTATTCTAATATATAAACCAATTATCCTTCTAATGTTAAAAAAGAAAATTGCTGAATCAATGTTGACTCTTCTTTGATATTATTTATAAAATGTTTTGATATTACTTACTAAGTTCCCTGATTACTCAAACAAGGTAAAATTAACACTTTAATTTTCAGTTATTGCTATTTTAGGAGAGGATTATCACTTCATTTACATGAAACTGTTACCAAGATTCTTCAGATCCAACATGAAGTAATTCTTATTGCCTCACATTTTAAAACTGTATTATAAATGAGCTTTTATAAAAAGGTTTTAATCCACAAAACTGGAAAGCTTGTAAAAAAAAAAAGTCTTTTTACTCAAAACTGTATCACAGTGCCCTTGATTATCTAACAGATAAAAGGATCTGAGTTTCCTCTCAAGAACGTAACAGTGGACATATGGTGTGCTTTGTCTTCTCCCTCACCTTTATCTTCACAGAACACCATTTGAGACCAACATAGTCAAGCATCCACCATGCTCTGATCCCCATTAACAGAGGGTGTCTGATTCTGCCCAGTGCGCAGTGTACCGCCTTGCATACTCACCACATGAAATAAACATAATATACAAAATATTGCTGCTGTAAAAAGTGTACATTTCCCTCTTCCCCTTACAAAAGAATCTGTGGAAAAGTATTAAATTCCATTAACCTTCATAAACATACAAAGCTGTTCACACCTTTCAGTCTGTAACAGTTCATTTGAAACACAGTTCCGAAATCACTGCAAATTGGTTATGTCATTGTATTTTCTGTCCAATGTTGCCATCTAGAGTAGAAATGTGAAATCAAGAGTATTTTTGAGCTACTAAAGCCTTTTCATAACTAAGCCACAGAGGCTGCTTACTGATGAAACAGCCATTTATCCAGAAGGTTTTTCCAAAAACTAGATGGAATGAAAGGGTCTCTTCACAGGGAGGTGTCCACAGTGCTGAGGTGACAATATGGCTGCTAATAGATACTGGCTATTGGAATGTAAGTACTTTTCACTGCTGGTAATTTCCATACTGTCCCTAAAAGATAAATTTTAAAGTATTATTAGATCATAGTTTGACCATGACAGCCTGGCATAGAAAATTATAAATCAACCTGAACATTGCCATACTACAAAAGCAACTACATCTAACACACAAAAACTGTTGTATATTTAGGTACACAGTATCTCTGAAATGTCTTCAATTGCAAATGGATTTCAAAGTCTTTGAGCCTAGTACAGCACCTGTCAGTGGGAATTTAAGTGGTGAATTTTGCTGAATTGATCAAGAATGAGTGAAGTTCTGGTTCTAACCTCTGGCATGGTGTCTATTAGTGTATAAATCATATGCTAATGTAGCAAGTTTGTGACTGTTTAGATTATTATAATGATTTATGAATTAACAGTAAGGATATTTGGGATAAGTAGCAAAGATGGAAAGATATCTGGGAGATAAAGGGAAAAGAACCTTCTAGCCACACTATAGAATTTGGGCCTTTCCCTGAGGCCAATGAGGTATCAGCAGAGGTATTAAGACAGGCAGCTGGTATATAAAATCAAAGAAAGATTGTTTTGCTTTTGTTGCTTTTAATAAGGTAGACTTGAAAGGCCTACAAGCTGACAGGAAAGGAAAGAAAATAAAGTACAGATATAAAGAGGCTGTGAATAAAGTAGCAAAAGGCTACAAGGGAGGTAAATAACGCCCGGTATACAACTGTTAAAGCTAGCTTTTGGAGAAGAGAAGGAACATCTTTTCTTCCAAAAGAGAAGAGAGGTAGAGGAAAAAGAGACATAACAGGAAAAAAAAAAAATTCTTTTAACAAAACTGTCTTAAATGCTTTTAAAATAAATGCTCATAAAAGCACTTAATTTCCCCAAAACAGTACTCATTGGAAGCACAAAATCATCTAATCGTTTCCTCTGGCTAAATATCCCCCCTCCAAGTCACATTAATGATTTTTTATCAAAAAAGCATTCTAGAATTGAAATCCTCCTGTATAAGAACTAGTACCCTAAAAGTTTACATTTCCATAGAAATAGATATACTTAAAAATCTGTTAAATATCACTATATATCTAATGGAATAATGAACTATAAATAGAATTAAGGTATTTAAAAGTATCAATGTATTGTACATAATTATATTCAGAAAAATTTAAAGTCAATGCTCATCTTGAAACATTTGTGAGTAGGATTTGCTTTAAAATACTCAAAATAGCATGGGAGGTATATAAAGCAACACAGGTAAAATGCTGCTAACTGTTGAAGTTGGCTGGTGGGTACATAGGGATTCATAATACTCCTCCTTGTTGTCTTTGTTTAAAAATTCCTATAACACAAAGTTTAAATTAAGAAATGCTTAGCATACAGGAACTTACTATTCAGTTGTCAGATTATCCAAATACTTAAAGCTGAGTTTAAGTCCCAACTCTATTGTTAACTTTTTATTCAAGTCTAACAAAAGCTCTTTGAGAGTCAGATTCTTACTTACAATGTGGAACTGTGACATTGCTATCTCTGGATCTCAATTTTCGTTCTGTTTATGGTTATACTAGCTCCTGTCTTATTTGTTTGTTAGGACACTTAAATAAGAGAAGACATGAGAAAGGGCTTTTAAACATTATAAATCAGCAAGTCTCAGTGCTGGAAGGAAATGCTCCCCTAGTGAAAGTGTGTAACAAGATATTAATAATGAACGTGTACATATTATGAATGATGTGAAAACAGAAGAGAGGTCAAGAACTGGTGTGATATATAAACAGAAGCTACAATTTATCTACTATATTATAAATTACTTGGTGATAGGAACTAGGTCTCATCCATGTTTATGCCCCAAGTACTGAAAAGAGCCTGACACATTAAGACTTCTTCAATAATGTATGCCAAATATTATACTTAAGCAATTACAAACATTTATTGAGCAAATATTATACACTCATTACCATAATAAATTAGAAAAACAGTGAAGTGACTTATAAAGTGCAATTATAGAACAAGTTGTACAAAAGTTCAGAAATGAAAGATTAGCACAGCTAGAATAATTTGAAAAGTATTTCAGAGACTGTGAGAGCCTTAAGAAAATAGTAAAATTTGAATAGCAGATTAAAGAAACAGGGGCAATTCAAAAGGAAGAAATAGCTAAAGCAAAAGTATGGAGAAGAAATAGGTAAAGAATGCTTAGGGTATTGGAGAGTAAGGAAGAATACAAAATAATGAAAAGTAGAAGCTATTAATTATTTGGGAACACAGAGCTTGAAGTAATGGAAATAAGAAGTCTGGGTAATATAAATAATAGTTAACTCTTAATATATCTCAATTACTAAGACCTTACCATGTGTCAAACACCGTAATAAGTGCTTTTGGTCCATCTGTTGGACAAATGGGATGTCCCTCATCCATTTATAGGAGAAGAAATTGAAGCGCTGAGAATTTAAGTAACTTGACCCACACTTGATCAATTCACTATGACAAAATCAAATCACAAAATACTGTATATTTGCAACCATTAGCAAAGCATGGGTTTTGGAGCCAGAAATCAATTTCTAGTTCTAACTCTCCCACTTAACAGTTTCTTGTCCTTGAGACAAATTACCTATCTTCTCTTTCTTGATTTTTTCAACTCACAAGTGAGGGTAATTATAATCCCTGCTTCAAAAAGTTATTCAAGAAGAAAAGCATGAAAAGGCTCTGCAAACTGAACTACTTATTCACTGATACGACTGGAGACAGCACGGTACAGTGAAGGGTCTAGTCACTGGGGTCTCCAGTCACTCAGAATCTGCCATCCAGCTTGACTACTTCCTACCTCTGTCATCCTGGGTAAAAATCACTCCAACTCTCTAAGTTTCCTTGTAATTACAAAATTCCTCTTTCCAGAGAGTAAAGAATGAATGGGAAAGGAGGAAAGAGGACAGCGCGGGAGGATCCTTCATCCCATGATGAAGTTAGGAGATGTTAATGGTCTAAACAAAGATAAGACAGTGGTTAGAGAGAAGTGGATGGATTCAAGAATGTTTAAGGAATTCAGATTAATAAGATTTTGTCATTTATTAGATGGAGAAAGGGAGAGGGAGAAAGACTTAAATGTCAAATGTGGCACTTGGCACTCTAGTGTGGTAACAACACCCCTCTCCCTGGTAGAGAACACAAAAATACAAAAATTACATACATAATTACATACAAAAATTATGAATGTTTTGATTATGTGAAATTGATATGATACATCTAAGTGGAGACATCTACTAGGCATCTGATTTTCAGAAAAGGTAAGTCAGACTAGAACTAGCGATTTGAGAGTCAGCAGCATGGTAAACTGAAACCATGTGAGTAAATGAGACTGTCTAGAGAGAGTGCGTGGAATGACAAGAGTCCCCAGACTAGACACCTGAGCGATACCTTTAAATTTCTTTCTTTCATTCATCTAATCAGATAAAAAGTCTTAAAATTATTCTGTCACAATACTTTCTAGGGGCTTCTTTCTTTCTGTATTATGATTACCATTCAAATTTAGGAAGTGAATGCCTTATTTATTCATTTATCTGTATTTATTTACCAATATTTATTGACTACTTGGTATATTCTACTAGGTGATGGCAACTCAACAGTGATAAAAACAAGACACGGTGATGTCTTAAAAGAACTGACATTCTAGGGGAAGAGAGTATGACAACAAACAGTAATTACACAATCTGTCACAAGGAGATAAATAGTATGCTGAAACATAAAAACATCTAATGTCACACTTAATGAAACTTTCCTGCTAAAATCAGGAACAAGGCAAGGATGTTCCCTCACACCACTCCTTTTCAACATTGTACTGAAATTCCTAGCTTATGCAATGGTATAAGGAAATAAAGGTAAACAGTTTGGGAAAGAAATAAAACTCTTTGCAGGTGACATGACTGTCTAGGTAGAAAATCCCAAAGAATCAACAAAACACTCCTAAAACTAATAAGCAACGTTGCAGGATACAAGGTTAACATACAGAATTCAATCACTTTCCTCTATATACCAGCAATGAACAAGTGGAATTTGAAATTAAAAATTTCAAATTCAATAATACCATTTACATAAGCACCCCCCAAAATGAAATACTTAGGTGTAAGTCTAACAAAATATATATAGATCTATATGAGGAAAACTAAAAATCAAAGAACTAAATAAAGGTAGAGATGTCTGTGTTCATGGACAGGAAAATCAATACTGTCGAGATGTCAGTTCTTCCCAACTTGAATCTAAAGATTCAACACAATCCCAATCAAAATCCACGTAAGTTATTTTTAGATATTGATAAAATGATTCTAAATTTATATGGAGAGGCAGAAGACCCAGACTAGCCATACAATATTGGAGGAGAAGAACAAAATCAGAGGACCGACAGATTCCAAGTTCAAGACTTACTATAGCAATCGAGACAGTGTGGCACTGATGAAAGAACAGAAAAAAAGATCAACAGAAGAGAATCGACAGCCCAGAAATAGACCCACATAAATATAACAACTGGTCTTTGGAACGCAGCAAAGGTAATACAATAGTGCAAAGATAGTCCTGTTCAACAAATGGTGCTAGAAAAACTAGACATCCACATACCAGAAAATGAATCTAGACACAGATCTTAACACCCTTCAGAAAAATTAACTCAAATAAAATCATAGATCTAAGTGTAAAAATACAAAACTATAAAACTATAAGATAACATAAGAGAAAACATAGTTGACCTTGAGTTTGGCAATGACTTTATAGCTACAACACCAAAGGCATAATCCATGAAAAAAATAACTGCTAAGCTAGACTTCATTAAAATTAAAATTTTCTCCTCTGCAAATGGCAATGTCAAGAAAATGGGAAGACAAATCAAGAAAACAAGGCAGCATTTGTAAAAGATACGTCCGATAAGGACTGTTATCTAAAATGTACAAAGAACTCTTAAAACTAAACAATAAGAAAATGAACAACCCAATTAAAAACTGAGCCAAAGACCTGAACAGACACCTCACCAAAGAAGATATAACAATGGCAAACAAGCATATGAAAAGATGTCCAACATCACATGTCACTGGGGAAATGGAAAATAAAATAACCGTAAGGTGTCACTACACATATACTGGTATGGCCAAAATTGTGAACACTGACATTAAATGCTGATGAGGATATGGAGTGACAGGAACTCTCATTCATTGTTGGTTGAGAATGCAAAATGGTACCGCCACTATGGAAGATAGTTTGGCAGTTTCTTACAAAATTAAACATATTCATCATAAAATTCACTAATTATGCTCACTTCTTAGCACCTATCCAAATAAGCTGAAATCTATGCCCACACAAAAAACTGCACATGGAAATTTATAGCAGCTTCATTTCTAACCTCCAAAACTTGAAAGCAACCAAGATGTCTTTCAATAAATGAATGTACAAACAAATGGGCTATTATTCAATTGTAAAAAGAAGTATGTTATCAAGCCATGAGAAGACTTTAAATGCTTATTATTAAGTGATAAGCCAATCTGAAAAGGCTACATACTACAGGATTCAAAGTATATCACATTCTGAAAAAAGCAAACTATGAAGATCAGTGGTTGCCAGGAGTTAGGGAGGAGAGAGGCAAGAAGGGGGTGGGCACAGAGAATTTTTGGGGGAATGAAGCTATTCTGTATGATGTTATAATGGTGGATACATGTAATTATACATTTGTCAAAACCCACAGAATGCACACCACCAAGACTGAACCATCATGTAAATTATAGACCTGGGATGAATGTGATCTGTCAATGCAAGTAGGCTCACTGGTCGTAACAAATGTACTACTGTGGAGTGGGATGCTGAAAATGGAATAGGCTACGCATGTGCAGGGGTAGGGAGTATACGGGAACTCTGTACTTTCTTCTCAATTTTGCTGTGAACCTAAAACTGCTGAAAAAAAGTCTGTTAAAAAAGTATGCTTCCAGTCAAGACTAATTTACGCTCCAGCCTCAAAAAAGCAAGAACTACACAAAATATATGAAATAATCGTATTCAGAACACAGGACAGAAGGTAACAAAGGACAACAATATATGAGAAATGGGAAACAAACAAGGAATGTGCTCTGATTATCGTATCTTACTGCACTGAGAGTTTCCATGCTGAACTGCATGGAGGGGGACTGAGGCTGAGTCTGAGTTAAGGAGATAAAGCTTAAGAGTCTGAAGAGAGAAAAAGGAGTTAGAGATCACAGGACACACTACCAGAGAAGAAAGAAATGCACAGAAAGAGAACTGTGGAGATCTGCAGAGGAAATCTTTTGAGTATTCAGCATAGTACGGATATGCAAATGCATGCAAGGAAAACACCCAAGACTGGGGAAAGAAACACCCAGCAGGATTAGAGAAAGCAATACCTGAGCTCACAGAGGGACAGAAATCATGTTTATTCCCACCAGCCAGAACAGAAATATCCTTCATGATGATAGATGCAAAAATTCTTAAAATTTTAGCTGATCAAATCCAACAACATATAAAAAGGATAACACACCATGACCAAGTGAGATGTATCCAAGGTATGCAAGGTTGAATTAAAATTTGAAAACCAAATAATATAATTTGACACACTAATAAACTAAAAAAGGAAAGCTATGATTCTTCAATAGATAAGGAAAAATCATTTGACAAATCTCAAAATTCATTCCTGATAAAAATTCTCAGCAAACTAGGGATCCAGGCAACAACCTCCACCTGATAAAGAACATCCACGAAAACCTTACAACATCTTATATGAGGCTGAAAGGCTAAATGCTTTCCCCCAAAGGTCAGGAATAAGACAAAAGATGTCCACTCTCAAAATTTCTATTCAACATTGTATTGGAGTTTCTAGCTGGGGGAAGACAAATGGAAGGGAGAAGAAAGCATTCAGGCTGGGAAGGAAGAAATGGTCTTTACTTATAGACAACATGATTTCCGTTAGAAATTTTGGAGGAATCTACAAAATAGGAATTCTACAAAATAGAAATAATAACAAAGATTAGTAATTTGAGAAAATACCAATATACAAAAATAAATTACATTTGTATATAACCAGCAACAAATGGAAATTCACATTTTTAAGAAATTTGTAACAGTATCAAAAAAAATACAAAATACTTTAAATATAAACCTGACAGAAGCTGTGTAAGACCTGTACACTGAAAACTACGTAACACTAATGAAAAAACATCTTTAAGGGACATCTTCCACATTCATAGGTTGGACAGCATACTGACATCATGTAAAGATACCGGTTCTCTCCAAACTGATTTACTGAGTCAATTTCCAAACAAGGGATCAATTTCCAATTGATCTATAAGGTGTTTCCAATAAAAATCTCATAGGCTTTTTTGTAGACACTGAGAAGCTGACTCTAAACTTCATATGGAAATGCATAATACTTAAAATGCCTAAACGACTTTGAAAAAGAACAAAATTGGAAGACACCTGATTTTAAGACTTACTACAAAACTATAAAAAAGACAATGTGGTACTGGCATAAAAACAGATAAATAGAACAATGTAATAGAAGAGTCCAGAAATAGATGCCTTTATGGACAAATGATTTTTGGCAAAGGTTCAAGTAGACAATTCAGTGGAGAAAGGGTAGTCTTTTCAACAAATGGTATTGAGATAATAAGCTATTGGAGTTTCTAATTGGGGGAAGATAAATGAAAGGGAAAGGAAAAACCATGCTAACTTCAATTCGCACTACATATGAAGATTAATCAAAATGGATCATAGACTTAAATGAAAAGCCTAAAAACCTGCTAGAAGAAAGCAGAGAAGAAAATCTTTTGACCGTGGTAAAGATTTCTTACATATGATACCAAAGAATGATCTATAAAAGAAAAAACTGATAAATTGGACTTCATAAAAATTTTGAGGTTCTTCTCTTTGAAAGACACTGTTAAGAGAATGAAAGGACAAGCTAGAATGGAGAATATTTTTTGAAATTAAGTATCTGATAAAGGACTTGTATTTATAAGACCTCTCAATACTCAATAGTTAGAAAATAACTGCATTTTAAAATGAGCAAAATATTTGAATATGTATTTCAGAAAAAAGGATACATAAATGGAAAATATGCAAAAGAGAAGACAGTCACCATCATTAGTCCTTCGGGACATGCAAATCAAAGCACAATGAGATACCACTATGCATGTATCAGAATACATAAAATTAAAGATAGACCATATAATTTAGAGCATGTAAGAGGAGATTCACAAAACAATGACTGTGGTACAGATTACCAAATCTGAGAAGTTTGGTGATGAGAAGAAGGCATTAATAATACTAGGATCAAGAGAATACAGTCACCTTAGGATGAGATACACTTCTACATATTTAAAGGTAGGAGAAGGAAAGAAAATAGGGGAGAAAGAAAGATTGTTAGTACCTGAGTTAATAGATATGTGTATGGAAGGAGGCAACAGAGACACGTGTTAAGCATGAATTTAAAGAGAAGGAATACCGTGGATGTGAAGGAAGTGTGGCGAAAACGCTGACGTGAACATGAGAGTTAGTAACAGCACTGACTCAGAGGGACTCCACATTTCAACAGGTCAGTGCTTAGTCCTGAGCAATAAGCATGCGGGAAATCAGAGAAATTAGGGGCTTTAGAACATGAAATGATGTTTGGAACGGCGAAGGAAAGTATGCCTCGGGGGGTAAAGACTAGAGAGAGAATATGAATGAATGACTAGGAATGAATGCTGGTACTAGAAATAAGACATGTTTTATATGTTATAGCAACTATGCTTGACTGTGCTAGCATTCTATGAAAAAGACACAAGAGGAAGGAAAAATGAATCTTCAAGTGAAAAACATTCAACCTAACCAAGAGTGAATAAACAACAGGGCAACTGCACAGCTGGCCGAAGAGCTTACCTGGTCATATCCATAAGGCCTCTGCTGTGGTGGCTGTGGTGGTCCAGGCTGTGCTGGTCTGTAACCCCCATACTGCTGACCTTGTCCCTGTGGGTAGTTAGGATACTGAGGACCTGGACCGCCCTGTGAAGGACCTGCAAAACAATTAACACAAACAAAAGCCCAGAACAAATATAGTAAGTCCTAGAACTCTGGAAGGGATTTAGAATTAGGCGTTACTACATTCTCAAATTTAAACGAAAAAGGACAGTTTGATATCTTGCTTTTTCTCAAATGATTTTGAAATAAATTCCAAAGGTTATAATAAGTGAGACTATTGTAAGGATACCACCATGTGCCAAGAGGCTTTGATTCAGTGTAACTATGGTGCTATGTGTTAGCCATTAAGATTTTGTATGTCAAAATGAGTAAAAGAGACCCAGGAGTTATAAGGCAGGTTAACTCCATGATGTTAAGGAAATTCATTCATATCTCTACTAGAAAGTTAACCAGCGTAAGCAAGAAAAAGAAACAAGGAAAAAGATAAAAGGAAAAGCAAGAAGTAGATTCAAATGAAAATACTGAAATAGTTTCTGAATAAAGTTTTGAAATCTGTGATAATTACTGCTGTAAACTCTTAAGATTTATGCTTGCAATCATTGAAAAAAATCACAAGGAATGATTTTACATGTACATTCTAGATTTATATTCATAATCACCAAAAGAATGCTGTATGCTCTGCAACGACAAACTCACTATCACAATATTTTCAAACAGAAGCTAAGAAGACTCAAAAAACCACAGGTTGCATATGAAAAAAACTTGATTCAAAAGTTACATTCTGTGTAGCAGTCACCTTTAAAACTTAACCCATAAAAATGAATGATTTGAAGTTCCAGAGATGGCAAGGAACTAATCTGGTTCGCCAAACAAATATGTATGTTTCATAGACTCTGCCATTGTCTATTGTAAAGAACGCTTTATAAAGCATAAGCTGAAAAGCCTTGACACTTAAATGTTTTCTATCAAGGCCATTTAAAACCTGTCATAAAAACCACTGACTGCAGAGAAAGGTGTCAAATAGAACCATAAATTTTCAAGCTTAAATAAATCATCAGCCTACTACTTTATTTAATTATTATGCATCCAATTATTAAAATTGTAAATTTCCTATCAGAAGAAAGTTTGACACCTGAAGCCTACAGATAAGCAAAATGGGAATAACTCCTTTAGGGTGTATGTATGACAAAACAGTATTTAATTACTTAAACCAAAATTACTAAATTTCTTTTACTCTCTTTCCACTGAAAATAATATTTATCTTAAATCAATAAACTTACCTGACTGATCCACATATTTGTTTTCATACAAACACAATAAAATCAGAATACTCTATTTATTCAATGTACAAAATATTCAACGGTCATGAAATGGAAATGCCATTTGAGAGGAGAGCAAGAAAATTCCCTTGTACTTTATTGCATTTTTAGGAAAGAGGTAATTTGGTTTACTTATTTATTTTTAATGGGGGTACTGGGGACTGAACCTAGAACCTTGTGCATACTAAGCACACACACTACCACTGAACTATACCCTCCCACTAAAGTCCCTCTGTAAAGACAAGAAATCCGTGGAATATTTCTAAAGTCATACCTGGAATTAGGGAATCAGAACTCATCATTTTGGGGAAAATGCCTGACTGCCAATACCTAACTGAATTTTAATGCTTATGTTGAAGGTGCAAGAGAATTTCAGCCTGATCCTGGTTCTCAGATTTGCTATCATAGGTGGAGAGAGGTGCCCATAGTAACAGCAGAGCTTAAACCAATGAATAAAAATAATAAGACATGACTGATGTAAAAGAGATCATATTAGTAAGAGATGATGCCAGATTAAGCAGCTACTTCTCCTACGGTAGGAACTGTATTTTCCTACATCTGAAGTAGTTATTGTTGCCTGAAATTGAAGACTGAGATATCAAGTCTTTATCATTCCCTAATCTCTATCCAATAGTCAGATAGCCAAACAGTAGATATTACAGTGAATATATAATAAGAAAAGACTGCTGGATTTCCCCCAAACTCTGTAAGGTACAGTATCTGCAATAAATATACCCCTACGGGTGTGTACACTATTTAAATAGAGAATGACAAAAACATTTTCTTTACGTATTCCAAATAGATCTCATTTGTACCTAAAAAGTCAGTGTTATTTTTCATGGTAACAGTCACTGGTTTTAGAAACAAATTTGCCAAGCAGATTATATAGATATTGTTAATAATCACCCAACTCATCAGTTTTTCAAGCACATACAAAGCTACTGGCTGGTCATGAAAGCTAAATAGGTTTAAGAGTTCACTTTAAATGGCTACATACCCTACCTTTGGTCAATGAAACACCTCTAGTTTATGTTTCTTTTTAAACAGATTACTAGTTTAACAACAGCATTTAAAATAAACACTCCAGTAGTAGTCTGAGCCAAAATTGTGAATTTTCAAAAATGGTAATTCTTAGAAAAATAAACATTAACTATCCACTTCCATATTTTAAAAAAGCAATGATCACATTCTTTTGGCGACAAAAATAAACTGCAGTAAGCTGTTACCGTAGCCCTGCTGCTGCCCTGGATAGCCCTGCTGCCCGGGGTACTGCTGCTGCTGGGGTGGATATCCCTGCTGGGGAGGTGGTCCTTGGTAAGCATCCTGCTGTTGGCCATACTGTGAGTTTCCTACAGGGTAATTGGAGAAGAGGGGAAAAAAAAACTGAGAAGTTTGCTTAATTAACTTTTTTTCTTCTAAGATGCATAGCCAAGAACACAAGAACAAAATGAAATGCCATATTGATTTTAAAAGTTAACAAAACAAAGAAAAAAACTCAAACCAAACAGAAGGGTTTCGGCCAAACAAACTGCAGTTAAAGCCAATTTTGCAAGGTTGAACTGCAGCATTTTCAGCGTCTCTGCCATACGAGCATTACATTTACTGGAACATCACAGTCATAAGATCATGACTATGCTAAATAAAATAAAAAAGACAAAATTAAAGACAGCTACAAGAGCACACACTAGCTACACAAGATCAGCAAGCTGTTTCCTAAAGGCACTATACTTATGTGTAAATTATACATATGTAAACACACACAAGAAAAAAAATTGGATTGATGGATTTATGTTCAAATAGAAAATTTCCACTGAGGAAAAAATTATTTTAAAATGTTTTAGTCTTTTTATTTTTGTTAGAAATGGCAAGTCATGGTTATACATTTTAAATATTTGTAAGGAAATTATTTTGATTGTTCTAGGCTCCCTGTAACTTTCAAGACAGCCAGCAACTAGTATTCTACAAGAGCTTTGCGTGGGTAGAAGTTGTCTTATGCAAGAATTTTCGTTCCTGTAGAAGGGGATATATATGTGGATGTGTGTGAAGGTATATAGATACCTCCTTCGTAGTAATGTTGTGAGGAATCCTCATAAGGCCTATCGTAGCCTTGTTCAGGATACGACGGTTGCTGATAACCGTAATCATTATGACCTACATCAATTCGACAAGAGACAGGAAGAAACGTTAATGGCCACTGAGTGAAAAACCCTAAATATAGTTAAACTTTCAGATAAAACTGAAAAAAAGAAAAAGAAATGGAAATACATAAAAAATAATTTCAATTGCATTAGCCAAATATTTACCAAATGTGATTGTTTTCATATCGAGATAACGTGCAAATTTTTTTAAAGCAAAAAACAGTTTTAGAAACATTACACTTAGCCTTAACTCTGATAATCCTCATCAAGGAGGGAAAAAAACTTTATCTTCCATTTTTTTTTAAAAAAAAGTGAATGAAAGCATTTAGGCCTTTCACATGTAAATAACTTGAATTAAATTAGAATGAACAAAGGAAGCAATTATCATATTTTGTAAAACACCTGTTCTGTTGGTCGACAATTTCACAGCATATGCTAAAACAATGCAAAATATAAAAGAGCTCCATAAGTTTTTTTCCCCTGAAAGAAACTGAAACAAACTTTTCACATTTTATGTTAACTTGCTTAGAGTATATGTACCTCAAAGTATTTTCAGATGCAAAAATATATTGCTTTAATGCTGCCATTCTAGGAGCTTTTAGAAAATACATCTAGAGTATCACAAACATGCACCTTCACAAAATTAATACTGTGTTAAGTGCTAAGAGTACACCTTTAATTTTAAAGCATGATAAATTACACCTGCAAGATGACTAGACTTTGATGAAATCAACACTCTAGTCCTTTTTGCTAAGTTGCTCAAAGAAATTGCAAGAAATAACCTTTCAGTTTGCTAAAATCTAACTAAATTTTAGAAGAAAACCTAATTAAGGAAGGAGGAATATAGTTATGAATAAACGTGATACTCATTGCTCTAGTATTCCAGTGTTCGCAAGCCACCTCATAAACACCTACATTACAGATTGGCAAACTATGCCTGCAGTCTGAATACAGCCAGTGGCCTGTTTTTGTAAAGAGTTTCACTGGAACACAGTCACACCCGTTCATATTTTCTATAGCTGTTTCCATGCTTATAACAAGAGTTCAGTAGTTGAGACTGAGACCGTATGACTTGCAAAGACTAAAATATTTACTCCCTGGCCCTTTAAGAAAAAAAGTTTGCCAACCCCTAATCTACACATTTACTGGTATAAGTATCTAAGCATAATAAGAAAACATCCAATGCTATTGAAGAAAATTAACTGCTGTTATCAATGGAATAAATACTCTATGTAAATGTCAGACAAATATATTAATGTACGCCTATGCAAAAATGACACCACTTAAATTTTAAAATTCCATGATGTAATAAAACGAATTATTTATAGCATCCTTAAAGTTCTGCTATTTAGAAAAATAACATTTTGGACAGAAAGTTCATATTTAAAACAATATAAATTTCACATTTCAGGAAATACTCAGGACGAAAATAAAAATAACAGAGTTAAATTCAACTCAATTACTTAAAATGTATTTTAAAAATTAAACATTTATAATCAGCAGCCTTCCTAATGTATAATATTTAACAACCTAGATTTCATTTCTTTTAAATATTGATAGTCGATAAATGTAGCTAAAGTTTTTACTTAAAAAGAACTTAATACAATGTCTACATGTGAAAGGGAAAAAAAAACATTCTGAACAATTCAGGGCAAGAAAAACAGATTTTAAAAAATATGTTGTTTTCTAACCAGAATTATCCATACATATCATTACCACTAACAAACATGTACTTTGTATGCAGAATTCTACAGGTGAGTGAGTGCTCTGCCTGTATGGGAAGAATTTCTGCAGAAAAAAGCCAGTGTCCTTACACCACCTATGCTTTACACACTGACAAAAAAGAGCAGACAAAATGATTTTTTAAATATATCAAATTACACCTTGTTGCTAGCTTATATGAGCTTCTAGTCAAATGGTCCCAACACCTTAGCTGCAAGTTCTTAGTTTCCTCAAGTTTGTGCTAAGCAGGTTACCTTAATTACATCAAGGGAGATTAATATAAATGAAGATTTTGGCAAATCCTTCCAGACAAGACAAATCATTTTATAATGTGAATAACTACCTCTAATTGATCCATTTTATCTGTTTGGATTATGTTTTCTTCAATGCTATATCATAGAATTTCCAAACATACAGGAAAATTGAAAGAACTGCATTGTCAAAGCCTACTTGTATGCTTGGATTAATACTAAGTACAGTAGTACATCTTTTACTGACCACTTTTTCACAAGCCACCTTCCCACTAAAAAATAAAAATACCGTTAAACTAAATAACTAAAATTAAAATCTGGTTTCCAAATACCTTTCTGTTCTACTAACTCTATAAACAGCCTTATTATGCATATAATTTAACTTCCAAAATCTTTCCCAAATGCAAATGCTGATGTACAGAAACCACAGTTCTTTGAGATGTATGCAACATTAACTAATGTGATGAAACTTGGAAAAATACTCAAGAACAATATTCTTTTCTTATTTATACAATGCATACAAGTAAACTGATGGGTAAACTTTATGGTATATGAATTAGCTCAATAAAGCCGTTATTTAAAAAAGTAAATCAGTAACACTTGCTTTTCTGGTTCAAATGAACAATTCCAAATACAAAAGGATCCTTTTTCATATAAGAAAGGATTCCAGTGACAGAACATAATTCCTGATGGTACTAATGTAGAATATCTAAACAAAATATATTTTAAAATAGATTATAAATTAATGCTACCACTGATGCTTTAGATTACTGAAGTGTTTCTAAATATGGAAGAAACATATTGTTAGTTTCTTCATTCTCATTGAAATGTTTTGAGTAGTTACCTACATTAATACTGGGCAGGGACAGAAAATGGGAAAGGTAACATTAGGAGAGATTACCATCAGGGTAATATTGCTGGTTCATGCCTTCTGGAGGACCTTGTCCACCATGACTGTATTGGTCCCCATAATAGTCTTCCTGGCCTGAGTACTGCTGTGGTGGGCCTGAAAAACCACAACCAGTCAAGATGTAAATAACTTGTTCTCTATGTCATCAAAGGCTTTCTTTCTAATCTCATGTTAGGAGAGATTATTTCTCAGCTGTTGATTCCCCTCCCAAAGCTCTGGCGTTTTAGAGACTTTTAACTGTTCTTATATACACACATACATAAAAACACAGCAGCACCACACACCACATTTCACAAGAATTAATAATGTTAAGACTATACATGCAATATTAAACAATACCAACTCAAAAAAACAAACATTAAATTCTTAAAAAGGTTCAAACTGATAGAAAATTAATTTCCTTTTTACTTTGGTATTAGAGCAGTTTGAAATAAATTAGGGTTTGTTTCTGATCATATATTTTAGTAACTACTCAAAAATAAAACAGTATTTTCTGCTGTAAATTCATAAGCTTTTGATATAGAATTTTATGATGTAACCTTTTTCCAGAAAAGACTAAATAAAACTATAAACCAGGAAGTTCATATCTACTTTATGACCCTTTGTACCTACTGTGCCTACTACCTTTTAAGAAAAATAATAAAATACAATTTTAAAAATCAAGAAACAAAAAGCTCTGACTTTATCTAGATAAAAAGTTCATTTAAACATTTAAAGACTTTCAACTACTGTTAAAAAAAATTATCCAAATGGAATCTTACCCTGTTGAGGTGGTCTGTAGGGAGGAATCTGTCTCTGACCCATCATATGATTCCCTTGGTTAACTTGACCCATCATTCCCATAGGTGGCTGCTGGCCTTGGTAATGCTGCCCACCTCCCTGTGGCATATTGTATTGTTGAGAAGGAGGCTGCTGATGCATCATTGGACCTGAAAAAAGACAAATATTATGCACATTTTTTTGCACATAATTTTAACATATTAAGAGAAATTCAAAAATCTTTTATTATCATCTAATCCCTGAAATATGTAATTTACTGCAAAATAAACTGACTTCCAATAATAAAAAGAAATCTTTGAATTAAACTTCACATGCCCAAAATAATCTGCAAACAAGGGAAAACAACTAATCCATGGTAGTTGATTTGAATTCCACTGGAGGAATATTTTAACAATTTGTGTAAAAACAGAGTAAATACAACATATGAACATCTTGAATGTATATATTTTTCTTTATGTAAGTACGGTATTTATCTATATAATCTTTCTAGAAAAGACAGAATCCTTACACCACATAAAAAAACATGCCAAAACAAAGTAAACCACAAAATCACATAGAAAATCAGCAGTTAAACCAAGGGAATGAAATCTGATTTCTGGATATCCACTTTTTTCCCCTTTTGCAATGCCCACTCATTATATAATGGTAGATAGAGAAACTACAAGAACATTTATAAATATACTACTTATACGGTGGAATTTCATAAAGTTAATTTTACAAACAAAAATTTAAGGGTCTTCTTTCCTTTTCCCAACTTTATAAACTAAAGATTTATAAACTAAAAAGGTCTTCTTGAAATCAAAGGGCTATACGTTGTTTCTTAATAAAGCTCTAACACACACAGACAAAATAAAGAAAAACACCAAGGCAGAGAACTACAATAATCCAAAGACTCAGAAACTAGAACTGCGCAGTTTCCAAAGTGAGCAATGTCAAGGTAGCCAAACTACCACCGGCATGGGATCACACTGGGAACAGTGAAAATATGTCACGTGGTGCAGTCAACAAGGGCCACAGAGCTCTGTGGTGGGCCTGAAAGCAAGCAGCTCCTCAGAGGTTCACGGGGCTAAGTCACAGTGTGGGTGGCTCACCCTTCTGCCATCATCACCACTGCTGTCTGAGAAGCGTGTATGAGTCCTCCCCCAGTTTACTGCTTACACAGCTACATACTCACTCCCCTTTTACTAACTTGGGGACAACTTAAGAAGAAAGAACAGGAGGCAAAGAACTAGAAAAGTTTTACAGGCAAACACTGACCAGACGAACCAAAAGCTCATTGTTTAATTACTGAAATAAAAATTTAAAACAAAACATGCCCACCTCTCTAACTATATTACTGACCTACAATAGCAGCAACAACGTAAGCAGAAAGAATTCACTCCTTTCCAACCTGAAGAACTGACTGGTTGGTTATCTACAGAAGTATTTTAGCGGTGCTCTCTTCCTCTTGTTTGCCTTCGCTGTTCTACTTCCTTCCAAATTCCTTTTTCCTTCTAATTTTATCATAAATATAGTCCTTTCAGTTTATGCTGGGACTTCTCTTTCAACAAGGAAATAAAGTCTCACTAGTAGGGAGAAGGTGGCTGAGTGGAGAGTGGAGAAGAGAACTCAACAGTGAATGCACTTAACACTGTCAGACACGCTTTCACAGTTATTTCGTGTAAACTGCTAACAACTACCAGAGGTAAGAATCCTAATTTTCAAGTTTTCAGCCATGGACTCCAAAGGTCAAGATTACATAAGCTAATAGATATCAACTGGGAATCAGACAGAACTCAAGTTTGATTTCAGAGCACGTTCATTCCATTATTCTTCACTGCCTCTATTCAAGCTACAGCAAATTTAGTAGTTCAGAAGCAAATTATGCAATAAAAAAAGATCCAAAACATTAACTACTTTAACTGAGGTTATAATTTGAAAAGTATATTTTGTATATAGTAAAGTACTGAATACTAGCATTCATAATATAATAAGCAGTATGATTGGTCATTTACAGGATTCATTTCCAGTAAATGAAGGTTTTGTCTTATCTTTCTTCTCCAATACTGATTAAAGACCTCTTGTCTTGAGATAACTATAAAACTAAAGCATATAATATGCACTGGAACTGAAATTTAAAATAAAGGAGGAAGAAAGCAAAACCATAATAGCCAGGGGAAAATCCAAAAGGATATGTAACAACAAAATTCTAAGCTTTGCTGTAAAGGAGAAAAGTAATTCTAGTTTAAGCCCGAGATAGAAAAGACCATGCCACTCGTGCTTTATCTTTTGGGACTGTCAGCAGTTCCAATCCCAGAGAGCTCAATTACCACCCTTCTTTTATTCTCTGTCACTTCTCTCCCTCTAAGGATCCTCAACATCATTCAGGATCAAGCCTAAAACCGCAGAGAATGGAGGGGGACAGCACCGCTAAAACACAATGCTTTCATCTTTTTCCTGGAAGCCTTATCCATTAAAAAAAATTATGACTTCAATTCTGATTGTTTAGGAAGCATATTGTTTTTCTTATGATAATGAAATAAGCTACTGTGGCAAATAAATGTGTCTTATCCCTTGAGATATAATGGAAATAAGAGAGCTGTATTTCAAAAGGTTACCCCAAAGTAAGTTCTAAAAATTTGTGCTACAGTGAAGATTACAAAATGAGTCTATTATAACCATTTTCTACAAACAGTGACATCACACATTACTATATCCTTAAAAGTTATTCTTTCTCTTTTACATAAATCATTCTGATGCTAAGACGTACTACCAAGTGTGATATCATATATACAAAGAACCTACTAATGTCTTAATTGTCTGTAATATGCTTTTGGAAGTGTTTTAAAAGCACATTTAACACATGTATATCACATTTTTTCTTCCCATTTGGAGCTTTATACCCAAACAGATATTCTATGGAAACAATGTCCTATATATTAAACACACATGAAATATTCCTAAATCACCGTATTTTATATTATTGGAATTCTTTGCTCCAAAGAGACAGTTAATACTTAGTTTTATCTCAAGTTACTGTTCAAAAAGAAGAATTTTTTTAAAGACTCAACTATAAAGATAACATTAAGTTTAAAATAATCTGTGAAGAATTTAGAATCATATAAAATTTCTATATACATATAAATATATATATATGCACATATATCCACATCTTCAGATGCAAACCAATACACTAAAACTCTAAGTCATATCGTTAATTGATGAATTATTTCAAATGAAGGTTAAAAAGGATAGCTAACAGCTAATGAGCACTTACTGTGGGCCAGGCACTAAGGGCTTTACGTCTATTATTTGTCTCCCCAAACTCTATGAAACAGATAGTATTGTTATCAACCTCACTTTACAGGTAAGAAAATTCACCACATACAGCATTAAGAACCTTACCTAAAGCTGCACAGCTCGGAAATGGTGAGCACTCTAAAGCCGTGCTCTTCACCATTATGTGCACCTCTTCTCCAAAGTCAAGTCACACTTCTTCCATGTAGCATCTCCCAGGAAAACAGTTCCATGTAACATTATCACTATAATATGAAAATCCTAGAATACGAGAAGTTTCTTCACCTCACCTGTGATCTCCGTGTTGTAAGACTGACCATGAAACCGCACAGATAAACCTTCCTCCAAGCCTATTTTCTTGTTCGTATCACATCGCCTACTGCTCACACTTTACTGCTTGTTCCTTAACCATTCAGTCTCAAACTAAACCATTTATAGCTCTCATTTCAATATATTACTAGTGGTTTATTTATAAGAAAAAAATTCTGATTCCAGTAAATTCAATTAGCTAACTCACTACCTATTAAATAGCCACTTAAAATGAACAGGATTCTTAACTTACCTAAAACATACATCCAACGTCATCAAGAGTTCTAAGCAGTTCAAAATTAGACATTTAGATACAATACCAAGGATGCTGTACCACAACTAGCACAAACTTAGCTGAATTTCCTAGCAACCAATGAAGAAAAAGAACCATGACTGATTTTAGCTAGTAAAAAGAACAGTTCATTAAGACATACAAAGAGATACTTTTCATAACATGAAGTTTTTAGAGAAATCTCATGAAAGTATTAAAATAGGGGGGAGGGTAGAGCGTGTGCCTAGCATGCATGAGGTCCTGGGTTCAATCCCCAGTTACCTCCCTTAAAAATAAATAATAAATAAACCAAATTACCTTCCCCCCAATAAACAGAATTTTTTAAAAGTTAAAAAAAAAGTATTAAAATATAATAGTATCAATAACTTTTGTTATTGTCGTTTGTTTTTCTAGTAACACAGACCATCCTTACATGTAGTTCCTTACAGTAACCACTTCTTAAAGCTCTAATTTTCAACCCTGGGTGATTTCATCCCCAGGGGAGATTTCAGTAAAGTTTGCAGACATTTTTGTTGGTCACAACTGGTCTGGGGAGTTCCTACTGCCACCTAGTGGCCCCAGGACAGAAATACTCCTAAATATCTCACCACACACTGGACAGGCCTCCACAACAAAGAATTATGCAGCTCAGAACGTCAATAGTGCTAAGTTAAGAAATCTTGGATTCTCAAGGGCATAATCCTAAATCATAGGCATCTCTGCAAACTAGTCTGAGAATCAAATTATGTATTTAGCTTTCTGGTGAGTGAAAAATTGGGAAAGGGATATTTTGTGGCTTAATAAATCTGGCAAAGTAAAAGCTAGGCAATTTCTTAGTCAACCCTCTTAAACAGTTTCAACCGTTAATATATGTATATGCTATATAATAATATACATATACACAATATGATAATATTAATTCAGAAACAAAGTCGCTGGTAAACATCTACTGCAGACTGAAAGGAATTCCAAAAGCTCTAGATTTATGAGACGTAAGTGGCAATTTGTTGTGAAAGTGAAGATCTTATCTTGCCCAAGGAGAAAACCATGGAGATGGGTTACACTAGAACTTATAGCTTTGTGTCATTTAGCAGGAAAGCTGAAAAGCTATGAATCATAAAGTACAGAAAAGATTACCCTGCCCAGAAAAATCTTCTGAGGGAATGGGCTGTAAATAAGCATGACTTGGAATACTTGTAAAATGTAATTTCTAAAATGTACCCTTAGAGATTCTGATTTAGCAGGTAAGGGGTGGAGCAAAAAAAAAAAATCTTGTTTTAACAAGTACCCCAGGTGATTCTGATGTGGGTAGTCCCGGTGTTATACACTGAGATAGAGTCCTAAGCGAAAGAGTAACCAATCATCCCCTTTTACCATAAAAGAAACTAAATTATGGTTCATACAGAAAGTTTAAACTGGAGTAGAACTGCATCCCATGAGGGCACCTAGGGTGTTACCTATAAAACGCACCCTAAGGAGTACATGTTACAAATCTGTCAAAATCCAGTGACTGATACACAAGATTTGTACATTTCACTGCATGTAAATATTACCTAAGAAAAAACTATTAAAAAAGAAAAAAGCAAAACTTTAATTGCGCTCTAATAATATGCAGACTAAGGTGTTCATGAGTAAAGTGTACTCATATCTGCAAATTACTCTGAAATGCATTTTGAAAAAGAAGATGCCATTAATGAATGAGATGGATGGACAGATGGATGATGAACAAATTTAGCAAAACATTAACTGTAGAATATAGGAGGCAACTATACAGGTACAATTCCTTCAGGTTTTCTGTATGTTTAAAATTTTGTATTAAAAAAACGGGAGAAAAATTTAAAATTAATCCTAGAAGAATATATAAAGACTTCTCAAAACTCAACAGTGAAAAAACAATTCAACTAGAAAATGGGCAAAAGACACGAAGAGACATTTCAACGAAGAGGATATACAGATGCCAAATAAGCACATGAAAAGATGTTCAGTATCAGTAGCCATTAGGAAGATGCAAATTGAGACCACAATGAGATGTTACTACACAGTTTTCGAGAGCTAAGATTAAAAAAATTGACAATACCAAATATTGGCAAGGATATGGAGAAAGCAGATCTCTCATGCGTTGCTGGTGGGACAGTAAAATGGCACAATCAGTTTGGCAGTTTCTGAAAAACCTGAATATATACTTATCATACAACCCAGCAGTTGCACCCTTGGGTGTTTATCCCACCCAGAAATGAAAACTTATTTTCAGATAAAAACATGATCATGTACACGATTGTTCAGAGCACCTTTGTTTGTAAAAGCCAAAAAATGGAAACAACCAAAATGTCCCTCACTAGGTGAATGATGAAACAAACTATGGTACATTCATACCATGAGATACTGCTCAGCAACAAAAAGGAACGAACCACTGATGACAACAACTTGAATAAATATCAATCATGCTGAATAAAAAAAAAAATCTCAAAAGGCATGATTCCATTTATGTAGCATTCTTAAAGTGACAAAATTATAGAAATGGAGAAAAGAGTAACAGTGGTTGCCAGGGCTTAAAGATGGTTGCAGGGAAGACACACAGGATCTCTCCACATTACTTATGCAACTTCCTGTAAACCTATAATTTCAAAATAAGAAGTGTTTCAAAATGACTCATAATCAAACTAAGTTTATAATCTGTTGGAAAGAAATTCACCTAGATTCTGTCTCCCAAATCCAAAAGGTTTTGGTATGACTGACAATCATCTGTTTTATCTGACAGTAACTGACAGTCTCTTCTTTGGTTCATTCCGGAAATGACAGTCTGTGGACGACAACAGTCTGTGGACGACACTACCACAGAGAAGGATGCTAGTGTTTTAATTTGTTATGGTAGCAGGAAATCTAACTAATCTATCAGTCAACAAATAGGATAAAACAGTGAACAAAACATGACAGAGCTCCTGAGTTAACAAAGCTTAAGACTCTAAGGGAAAATAATTAAACAGATACTCACAAATAATTATGTAATTACAAGTACTCAAACAAAGACCCTAAGTACAGGCTATTTACTATTCATAAGTGGACAGCACCCTGTCTGTGGAGTAATTTAAAATTTATAGAGCAACGTTATAGGTAATTTTTATTTTATGTTCTGTTTTTCTCTTTTTCTAGATTTCTCATATTAAACATTTTTATAACCAGAAAAATGTCATCATTGGGGAAAAAATTACAACCTTGAAAAACTTATCCACAACAGCAATAATAATCAAACGTATAAACAGAACATCTAATCTGAACTACAATGTAATGGCCGCACATACCTAAAACTGTAACAAACAGGAATCTGCAGTATCAGCGATGTTGCACAAATTTACCAATGTTAACAGTGAAGAGAGATGAGGGTATACACAATTCTCACTTTTCAAATCCACTGTATTTGAAATCTTTCATTTGTAAATTTTCTATGTTGTACTTGAAGGAGAAAAGTTCAGTATAATACCACAGTGCTTTTTTTTATATTGAAGAGTAACAAAGTTTATTGAGGATTCTTAAGCTCCTGAACCTGGGTGGAGGGAGCTCTGGATCGTGCCCAGAGGGACTGGAGACTGGAGAATGAGATCAACAATGTGAGCAATCAATCAATCAATCAAATCTACATAACGGATCCCCAATATAAACTCTGAACACTGGGGCTCGGGTGAACTCCCCTGGTTAGCAATACTCTGTGCAAACTGTCACACACCAGGACAGCGGGAGAGAAACTGTGCCCATACATCTGGATTTTTCCCTTGGCTGACATTAATTTGTATCCTTTCTCTGTAATAAATCATAAGTCTTGAGTATAACAGCTTTCAGTGAGTTCTCTGAGTCTTCCCAGCAAATTACTGAACCTGAGAGTGGCTTTGGGAACCCTAAAACTTGTAATTGGTGTCAGATTTGAGGCCAATCTAAAGGACGAGTCTCTGCAACTTTGCAGTTGGCTACCTTCAGAGGTGAGGGCAGTCCTGGGGACTGTGCTCTCAAACTCTTTGCAGCAGCTTTAACGCTGCCCCTGAAATTGTTCCTTTCCTCTCTCTTGCAGCATCAATCTCCTCCTTTCCAATGGATCATTCCTATCAGTATACAAACATGACTTAGTATCCTCCCGTCTTCAAAATAATCCTCAACCTTACATCTTCCTCCAGCTATTAATCCATTTTTGTTTTCCTATAACAAAAAGTACTGAAAAAACTGTCTTTACTCACTATTACCAATTCTCTTCCCATTTTCTCTTAAATACACTGCAGCAAGGCTTTTGCCCCATCCTTCCACCAAAACTGCTCACCAGTCATAAAATCCAATAATTAGTTTTCAGTCCTCATCTGAATTGACCTATTAGCAGAATTTGACATGTTTAATAACCCCCCCTCCCATTTTAAAATACTTTTTCCACTTAGCTTCTGACTACACTCTCCTGGCTTCTCTTCCCACTCACGGGCTACTCATAATCAGTCTTCTGAGTCCAGGAAGGAATCTGTTATCTTCCCAAAGTCAAAATGTCAGAGTGCTCAGGGATTGAATCCTCAGTCCTCCTCTCCTCTATTTTTATTCATTCCTTAAATGATTCCTTCTAATCCAATGACTTTGAATTACCCAACCTCTCCCCTCAACTGTAGACTCATGTCTCCAACTGCTTGCTATCTGATGTATCCACTTAGTGAATCATTCAAATTTAACATGTGTCAAACTAAAACCTTTTTATTCCCCTAAATTTGCCTTTCTCCTGGTCTCTTAATCTTAGTATATGGCAACACCATTCACCTGATTACTTTCACTGAAGTCATACTTAACTGTCCTGAACTACACATCCAATCCATTAACAAATCCTAGCAAACTATGGCAGCTCTACCTTCATATTATATGGTAAATATCCCCAAATGATTTCTCATTACCTACATAGTATCACTCTATTCAAAGCCACCATCATCTCTTACTCGAATACAGAAAGCCTTTTAACAGGGGTCCCTGCTTCCACACTTGTCCAACTACAGTCTGTTTCCTATACAGAAGCCAATGGTATCTTTTTAAAACATCCATTCAGATCATGCTATTCCTTTGTGCAAAAACTTTCTGGCAGTATCTCCACTTTCTCAGAATAAAATCTAAAACCCTTATGGACTACAAAACAAGGTCTTTCATGGCTTGGCTTTCAACTCTATCTTAGATCTTCTTCCCACCTGCACTCACTCACCTTCAGCTAGACTGCTCTCTTTGCTATTCCTCAAACACACTAAGTATGCTCCAGCTCAGGGCTCTTGCTGGCAATGCAATGCTCTTTTCCCAGGTATCTGCTCACCACCCTGAAATAGCACACATAACCCCATCTTTCTCTTTCCCTTCACTTTGCTTATTTTTCTTTATAGCACTTATCATTATCTGACATACTTCTATCTTATATGAGTCTTTACAAAGAACAGGAAGCTCTTCACCTGACAATATTAGAAACTCAATAGCCTTTCACAAAATATATTCTGTAAAACTTTGTAGTCCTTTTAAGTTTCAACAGGAAATTTTAAACACTATCAAACAATCGTACTTTCCTCATTGATTATTAAGATCATTTTGGCATGATTTCAGCTGGCAAGGTCATTTGTCCGGAGGAGAATTTTAAAAGACAGAGTCAGAATTTCCTCACTGATTAACACCCTATTCTCTCTTAAAAAGTAACTCTTATTTCTTTAAATCAGATCCCTATTTAGTCATTTTTATACAGTCCATTTTCTACTAAGAAAATCATAAATTATAAGAACAAAGCAAATATAACTGCTTTTATATAATATATTATATAAATATATAATGGCTTTACATAATATATAGTTTTATATAACTGCTACAGCAAAAGAAAAAATCATACATCAATATAAACTATCACATTTTTGAAAAGAACAGTTTAGGGGGGTACTGGGGAGGATGAATGAGATGGGGAAGAAGATTAAGAACTACAGACTTCCAGCTATAAAATAAGTAAGTCATGGGATGTAATGTACACATAGAGAATATAGTCAGTATTTAAAGAACTTTGTTCAGTGACAGATGGTAACTGGAGATGGTAACTTATCATGGTGATCATTTCATAATAGGTAAAAATAGCATATCATTGTTGTACACCTGAAACTAATATTCTATGTTAATTATAATTCGATAAAAGAAAAATTATTTTAATTAAAAAAATGAAAAGAATAGTTGGTCCCTATGTTTTGAACAAAAAATCCCTATAAACACCTCAACTCCTTTCTCCGTAAACAGTAATTATTTTCTATACACACATTGCTGCACACATTATTTTTTCTTCTTCGGATTTTATGATGTCATATAAAACCATGCTGCAGCAACATCCATTTTTGCACACATCTTACCCTTCCTTAACTATAGTTTCTAAGAAGTGTACTATCATTACTATAGTTGCTGGAAGAATCATTATCAATTTTCTTGCTCCCTTTCCTGGTAACCGAACTATGTGGAGAAACATCTGAACTCCCATCTAATCTAGCCCTGACTGTATCTTGCTATTTTTTGAACATTTCATTGACATAATAAAAAAAAGAAAATACTCCATCATGGGTACTAAACAACCTTGAGGGTAAAAAAATGGAGCAAGTGTCAGTTTTGCGAAATTAAATTTACTGAAAATTTGTTCTATTAGCTTCCTTTGTTTCTGGTGTATTTTACCAGTATTATAGAAGATACCTGTATTAATATTTTAAAATTATAATATACTATTTCATCAAAAGTAGTGATCAACAGATCACATTAAATAACTTCCTTTATCTGTGTGTACTTTAGTGATTTGTTTTTCATAAGCAAAATCTAGAAAATTTTATTGCAAATACATTTAATTCTATCGTGTACTCTTAACCTCACCACATTTCGTAATTGAAATAGCTTTAGGCTGGCAATAGGCCAAATGTTTTAACAGGCAATTAGCAGAACAGAGCGCCACTTATTGGTTTTTAGTTACTATTTACAAGAATACTTAAAAGAGAAACATGATAACAATTTCATTCTCTGAGATTGGTAATAAACTTTAATAAGACTTCACACTAAGAATACAGGAATATAGCAGCACCTCCACTGAACATTCTAATAACAAATTATGTTAAAATTACCTTTAATGCCAAAAACGTTAAATCAAGGTAAATTCATACAAATTAATCTAGCCTTCACAAGTGAAATGAACCACAGTGTAAGTAGATGTTTTTTAAGGAGTGTACTTACAAAGATAAAACTACATTTTCTCAATTTTCTAGCTCTAACCAAATGTTTGGTTACTCCTTGAGTAGCTTAAAAAAAAAATCCAGAAATATAGAATCTCAAATAAATGGTCCAAAAGACATCAAAATGAATAAGCTTAAAAAGCTAAATTAAAGCAATTTAACTTCTAAATGTAAAAGAAAATTATTTTAAGCTTGTTTCAAATAGTGTTCCTTTTCTATGGCTATAACTGTAACTCACTTTAACCTTTATTTTTGTAAATCAGCTAACATTTTGAAAAGTGTTCAAATTTCAAAGGCTAATATGGCATTCTAGTCAAGAATGATATAAAACATACTTACCCTGGTTCGGCTGCATATTCATATTTGGTCTGGGGCCATAGTTTGCCATTGGCTGCCCTTGACTCATCGTCATCTGGTTCTGTACTGGCAGGCTCTGTGATGATGGCACGGAATGGTTGTAACCTCCCATGGATCCATGGCTACTTGAAGGCATGTTCATGGAACTGTTTGTCATATTGAGTTGATTGGGTCCAGGTCCCTGCATAGGCATATGGTTAGGCCCTTTGAAGAAAAGTGATCAGAACCAAAATATGAAAGTTAAACAGATGATCTACACAAAATTACCTTAAAAAGCTTTTTTTTTTTTTGTATTAATGTAATACTAACACCAAACAATAGCCTGAGTATTTAATCAGCAGCAAACAAAGTAAATGCTTTACATGAATGAAAGCAAATACTGTTATTTGCTAGACGTTATTATTCTCATTTTATAGATTAAGAAACTGACGCTTTTGAAAAGCTAGGAACATTCTGAAAAAAAAAGTAATGAAAGAAGACTTGCTTTATGAGAGACCAAAACATATAAAGTTGCAGTAATTAAAAGTGTATAGTACTAACACATAAATGAATTGATAAAACAGATCAACAAACCCAGAGCAGAGTCTAAAAACTCACACAAATGCATAATTTGGTAAATGACAATTAGTGGTGATATAAAGTATCAGTGGGCAAAAGAAAGATAATTCAATAAATGATGCTGTGACGACTGAGCAGACATCCGGAAGAATACAGGTTGGATCCCTACCACTTTCTTTCCACCAAAACTAAGTCCAGATGAGCAGAAGAATTAAACATTACAAAAGAAGAAAGAAAAGGCAAAGAAACTATAAGAGTATTTCAAAACGGAGAATTTTAAAAATAATGTTGGAGTAGAAGGGCCTTCTTAAGTATGCCAGAACACCCAGCCATAAAAGATCAATAAACTTAAAATTTTGAGGACATAAAGAGTACATAAAAAGAGTATGTAAAAAGAAAACATTTGCACATATCCAAACAAAACAAAATTAAATAATAAAAAAAAAACTAGTAGAAAATTATTTACAAGAAATATCACAGACCAAACTAATCACTGAACATACAAAGTAAATAAAAGACCACCAGCAGTAAAAGGGCAAAGCACCCGAATGATCGGTGCACACATAAACTACAAAAGGGGTAGCAAGCATGAGGAAATCGCTCGCTTCACTTAATATAATAAAAAGGCAAACTGAAATTATAAGACCCATGTTTCATCTTTCAGATTTGCAAAGATCAGAAGTTTTGCTCCACCTGTATTATGAAGAAAGAAGCACTTTCACATACTGTTGAGAGAACATAAATACATAAATAAGTACTATTTCTATGTAGACCCACTTGGCAATAACTAACATATTTAAAAATGCATGTACCTTTAAACCAGCAATTTAAGTACTAGGAATTTATCATATAAATATACAAGTTTTTGTGTGCATGTGTATATGGATGCAAAATTATGTTTGTTTGTTTACTTATTTATTTATATTTTACAGGCATATTCACAACAGCATAGGTTTTAACACCAAAAGACAACAAATAACCTGTATTTCTATCACGAGGGAAAACTACCCAAATGAATTAGAGGTGTCCATAAAAAAAGGCATGTAATGCAGTCACCGAAAAGGGGCAGCTCTTTATATACTGAGTGGTCTCCAAATATATCTGTTTATACTCACAGTCTCCAAGATAAATCTGTAAGAGGTAAAATATATATATATAAAATGCTATCTAATGTATGCTACCATTTGTGTTTTTTAAAAAAATAAGAAGAAAGAAAAAAGAATGCATATATACATATGTTTTATACAAAGAGAGTATCTCTTAAAGGATAACTAGACAACAATGACTGCCTGAAACAAAGTGCCTGGGTGGGTAGAGACCATACGCCTTTTTGTACCTTTTGACTTTGGTACTACAGGCATGTATTACCTAATTTTTTTTTTCAATCAGTTAAATTGTTTAAGAAGAGAACCTGAGACTGAGAGGATATGTGACCAAGATCAAACAGCATGTAAGTAGCACTACAACTTAGATTATAACGTAAAATATTAAAAACAAAACTACAATAGGAAATTAAAAGCCTAGATACAAATTTGTATGCATAAAAGGGTTGGCTAAATGCTATAAGAAACCCACTAAAGACAACATGAGTAACTGGACTTTCAATTTCTCCTACACCTAACTGTAACTCTTTAACTAATAAACTGTTTTTGAAGTTCTGGACAACCTAGGTCATAAGGGGTTGAAAATTTCTGAGTCATAAAGAATATAACTTATTTCAGATGGCCTTACACAAAAACCAGTATGTTAACAATAATTATATTGCTGCTCAATTGCTTCCTCAGCCTTAGGCTTCAATGTTATCTGGAGAAGTTGAGTCAAAATCCTACTCAAAGGTACCACCATAAAAAGACACAAAAACTCCTTTAACTTGCTAACCTGCATTAGCACAAACCTCCTGGTTTTAAAAACAATGTGTCCTGATGTGCTAAGTGTGGACTGAGCAAGAAGCTTCCTCCCGACTACAACCTGACAAGTAGTTATGTCTTTACTTCCACCTCCACACGCGGCGAGGGCCGCAGTGGGTCATCGGAAGCCTTGGCAGGAAACAGAAGACTGCCAGCGAAACACCACCGCCCTCCTACGTGACCAATCACACATCAATCTGCTATCAACCAGGCTGCCTGGCCTCTTCTGCTCTGTGCTCTTTTGCTCCATTTTCTCCACCCGTTGCCCCTGGACACCGATGCTACCAACCAACATGATCAGCTAAGATCATGCTACCCTAAGGATACTAACTGCTAATTTTAAAAATAAACTGTTCTATTATTTTAATTTGCTGTCATTACTGTTATTTGTATAATATTTTCTTTTTTAAATGAGTATAGCCTTTGTCTTTAGAAAGTAAAAATATTTTTATATTAAATGTAGAAAATGCCCCACCAAAAATCATGGGTATGGGTTGTGGCTGTTGTTATAAAAACAAAATAGTTTAAAGATACTTTTCAGATTAAAGATTCAAACCAGCAAAAGGTAACTAAATAAGCATCCAATGGTCTGAAATATATTTTAAGTGGCTCTAAACTTAAAATGGATAAATAGTAAAGGGAATGGTTCATTATGTAAGAAAGCTAATACTTTTCAGCTTTTAATTTTACTTCAGTAGCAATATCTCTATTTATATCATGCTATTCATGTTATCTATATTTATATTATGCTATATGTATTCATCAAAATCCATGCTCAGTTTCAATAACATCAATGAGGAAATACTAAATCCATTAGCACTTTAGAGATTGTTTTGTTTCTCCCTCATGTGTTTTTTTCCAGGAACACTGTTTCTGAAATCAATAAATTTCTAAGTAAATACAAAACTCAGGGAAATGTTATAATACATTTTTATAAACAGATTTTAATTCTTAAGCCATGGCACAATGCCTTTTTTCCCCCAAAAAAGCTTCTAAAGCCAGCTGTATTGCATAGTTTCAGACGGACTAAATTTAGCCAGTTCTGTTCATCAGAGGAATGCTGTGTGTCAGCTACATCAAAGCCCAAGGGCAGCCTGATAAACACTGAATACAGGTCACGTAGCTCTGTAGCTAACAAACTCTAAGAGAGCTTGGACTCGGGGGCATTCAAAGCAGTTTTGTCATCAACAATCTAGTATCCCTTGAGCCCCCATGTCGTTTCAGTTGCTAAGCAACTCTGGTGTTAATGTCTTAGAGGAGAAAAACTTACCAGGCATCTGGCCGTTCATCTGGTTCTGCATGTGTGGTGCAGGAGGACCCCCACCTACCATTCCATCTGAAGGCATGTTGTGAGAGCGTGGAGGTGGGGGAGGGCCGCTCTGATTCATCCCTCCAGGACCCATAGGCATATTCTGTGTGGGTGGCTGAAAGAAGACAGTTTAGTAAAACAAGAAAAACAGTTAGACTAATACATTAAAGATGCATATGGTATAAGGGTTGCCTATATTACTCAATTGAACAGGAACAAAAACACAAATGCATTTCAACTTATTCTAATGCATTTTAATCATGAACTATTAACATCATATTTAATACACTCCCAAAAACTTCACAAGATCATTAGCATGAATATATCATCTGATCACCTTAGACACTGCAATTAAAGCGTATTTTACTCTACAGTGAAAATTAAAATTTTTAACATTCTAAACAAAAAGAATTCTTATTTATTTACATATAAGGATTTCTAAGGTGCCCATTATTGTTACTTAAATTATGTTTTAAAAATTAAATCTTCATTATTAATATGTTTGGATATATTTACTATTAGTGACAGATCTCACCTGAAAAGATGCAGTTACAAAAACCTATATAAAGACCAGAAGATTCAAAACATGATATATTTTATACTGTTGAAGCAGGGTGGGGGAGTAGTTTTGGAGGGGGAATATTTTAAACCATGAAGACTCAGCTGAGCGCAACATTTTTGTGCCGACTACTCCTATAGATCGGAAACATTACTGATGGCCTCCAAGGGTACAGAGACAGCTGCCTCAAAAGGATGCCTTTGGCAAATTTCCTAATGAAAGTGTGAAGACACTCACTGACTAACCTTGAGAGTTCACAAAAGGGCGAAAGGAAAAACACAGATATGAGGTGCTCTACAACACCTGACTCCCTTCTTGGGGCTATTTGGGTGGAGAAAGCAAATAATTTCTTTCTAACCCCCTATTTTTAAGCCTGCAGAAGGCCAGGGAAATATTGTTCTCTGCAGATCTATTTCTGCCTTCGTTCTCTACTTGTCTATGTTCTAAATATAATGTCCATTCCTATAACTTCAGTTATATAACTCCCTTCCTCCCACAAGTTTACTGAGTCTGTACCACCCGCAGTTTGTGAACACAATCCTTCCTGGCACACTTTTTAACAGATAATACATTGTTCTCTGGCCATCACATGTAAACACTCAAATCTCTAACCATCTAATAACCACTAACATTACAAAAATAGTCAAGTGCTACTCTAATAGTACCCACGTCAAATTCATAATCTGAATTTCTTCACTACTAAATCCAAACAATAATTGCTTCTCATTAAATATTTTCTCTTCAATTCTCATCTTAAATTCTTTACCCAATTTGCATTCTTTAAACACTTCATGACCTTTGTTCCATTTTCAAAAAAATTACCAAACATCAACTCAGTGTCACATATCTCACTTTTAAATCATCCCTTATCATCCTTCAAACATGGCTAACTCGAGCCTCTTGTTTGTAAATAAAATTCCTTTCTCCTATATTCTTGTCCAAATTTTCTGTTGAAAATTCATGTTCTCACTCTCAACAGGTATCAGTTTTTCATTTTCTTGTGATTTAATTCATAAAACATCAATATTCGCAGTTCCCCTCATAATAGAGTAGCATGTATCAAACCAACCCTCTTGTTAATAAGCGATAAAATCGAGACCAGTGTAGAAACTATTTGAAGGCACTGAAGAGTACGGCACACAGAGAGGCACAGGAGGGGCTACAACTCTTGCAAGAAGGGAAACATAGAAGATCAGCTCCACAGTCACCTTGGCTTCTCCTTGACTCTGCTGTATGACAGGAAAACAAAGCCCAAGGAGAAAGTGGCAGTCCTACTGGACGGAGAGAAGACAGAGTTCCTGGCTACCAGAGAGCTGGAAACTAAAGCCTGAAGTCCCAAAGAGGAAGAAACACAGAGAGGGGAAAATTCGAGAAAACCAACAGAAAACAGCAGTTTGGAGGCAAAAGGGCTGAGCAGAGAGAGATTTCAGCTTCCGCCCAGTTCAAGGGAGACAAAGGTAGGAGTGTCGGCCCCACAAAGTCAGAAGGGCCTTCATAACAACTCAGTCCCTCTACTGAGACTTCAAAAAAGCCTCTCCGTGGATTAAGGTCAAAATTGAAATAGATCAGCCCTAACAAGTCTACAAAGACTCAATCAGAAGTTACAAGGCATCCTTAAAAATAGGAATAAATGGCCAACACCCATTAGGATGGCTATATTAGTTTTAAAAAAAATACAGAAAGTAACAAGTGTTGGCAAGAATGTGAAGAAAATATCTCTCCTACAAGCTGATGGGACCGTAAAAGGGTGCAGCTGTTGTGGAGAACAATTTGGCAGTTTCTTATAAAGTTAAACAGAGTTACCATATGACCTAGCAATTCCACTCTTGGTATAGACCCAAGAGAACTGAAGACATACAAAACTTGTACATGAAATCACAGCAGCACTATTCATAACAGCCAAAAAGTAGGAAACACCTAAATGATGAATGGATAAACAAAATGCGCTAAATATCCACACAGTGGAATATTATTCAGCCACAAAATGGAATGATAATACATGCTGACAGACACATACTACAACATGGATGAATCTTCAAAACACTATGCTAAGCGAAGAAGTCAGACTCCAAAAGTCACACACTGTACGAGATTTTTTTAACTTAAAACTCATAATGAATTAACTGAAAAGCAAGATAAGCAACTCCAATTAACCATCAGTCTTCTTTTAAAATTAAGACATGCTTATACACTCAATATTAGTGAATGGCAACACTATCAGTCGAGTCTCCAAATTCTTTCCCTCATCCCTCATACGTATTCGGTAATTGAACCCTGCTAATCTTCTTTCAAATACCACTCAATCTGACTCCCCTTTCCATTTATATGCTCCAATTGTGTACTACCTTCATCTTCCTCACCATCAGTATTTACTAAGTACCTCCTACATGATGGACACTGTGGATTGTTTTATTGAATCCTCATTATAACGTTACAGAATAAGTATTATCTTTCTCATATTGTAAAAATGATCATGGTATGCAACAGGAAATGAAATTGCTACTATAGAAATAGGAATCATATTTTTCTAAAGTTTTGCATATCCTCAAACATTACTGGATACTATTTTAAAAGCACGGAAATGTAAGATCTCCAATTCCTAGCTACACAATAGAACCACCTGAAAAGCTTCTAAAATGTGCAGCCAAGATAAAGACACACTAGACTATGTGATTATCCAGGTTCTTTCAGCTCTAAAACTTTTGATTCTGTAGAAATATATCTAGACTGTATGCCTTAAAATGACCTACCACAGTAGAAAAACTATTTTCTCCCTAAGTCTTTTTCCCAAAGGAAAATTAATGGATGAAACTTTTCTTGACTTAAATTGTTCTCCCATAATTCTTTTCTACTTCATAATACTGGCAGATGAAAAAAATAAATTAATAACAACTAACACTTGGTCAAAACTTAGAAATGTAATTTCCTCAAAGTATGTTTGTAGGAAGGATTTATAGACACATAATGCAGTCATATTTTCTACTGGTAAAATTATTCCTAATTCATATGATGAAAATAATTATGTTAATAGTTTACTTCAGAAAGTAAACATCAGCTCTGAAAACCAATATTCCAATGATGCCTCCAACATTTACCAAGAAAGACAGGGCCTTATATACCTACATAAATGGAGCCAGAGCAGTGTACATTCTGCATCATGTCAGCTTTGTATAAATATGTGGTCTCTCTCCAGGACCCCTTAGCTGTCAGGTGACACTGCCTGTAAGGCATAGGATGCCACCCTATGCTCTGTCAGTTCTGATTTTTGATTGGCTGCTTCTTGCTATGGGCTTAAAATTGAAAAAGCAGACTTGTTAAATATGTGTAAGATTAAGAATAAATAGTTTCTGTTACAAACTTATAATGCTTCTAGCATAAGAAGTACAATGACTAAGTGTTAATATGCTGGCTTTAGAAGTTATTTTTCTCGTTTTAGGTCTTTTTCTATTTATGTCTGGTTTTTCAATTCCTGTGTTTCTTCCAAATAGGAGAAGCTTGCTAGATCTAGCCTCGTTCCAGATACAGCAAATATTACTAACATACATAATTCCTATTTTGGGGAGATATAAAAAACCTGAAAGTTGAACTTACATAAAATTATGGTCACGTTTCCAACTCCCACAACCAGTTAAATAAAACAAAAAACTCCATTCTGGAAAACTTCAGTAGAATCACACTAAAACATATAGTTCTTTTTTAGGGTCAAAATTTCTCCAACTACAGTTAGTAACTAGTATATTGTCCCTTCTGGCAGATTGCTTGTATTCATTATGTGTTCAGCTATTCTAGTTTTCCCACATTCATCTCTCTTCCTGTTTCACCTCCAATCCAATTGCTTCCCCTCTAGCTGATTTTTCCCCCTCTCCAGCCCTGCTTTTATTTATTAATTCAACCCTCTGCTGTTCCCCTACTATGAGAATCTATTTATTTCTGGTCTTTCTAAAACCCCTTCTCCTGTTAACTTACTTCCCAAGCAACTTAACCTTCAAAATACCCATTTTTTAAAATGAAAATTTGACCATGTATTTTAAATAATACTTTGACCAATATTAAGAGGGAAACATTTTATTTCAAAATATACTAATGGCAATGTTTATATTCTTTAGTAAAATATGATGTAGAATGGTGACTCCGTGTGAAATGAATCTGAAATAATGGTAGGTTTGTAATGAAATGTGTCTCTTTCCTTTTTTGGTGGGAGGATAATATAACACTGTCCCTGAATATAAACAGTAATCATTTTTACTCTCCTGTTTGATCTACAGGGAAAATTTTAAGTTCTATTTAAAAATACAAAAAATTCAGTAAGTTTATAACTTAGCAACAGGTGAGAATGGATTAGTAAATTCTGAGCTAGAAATTTTGCAGTACCATAATGAATTTCTATGGTAAGTTTATTTTACCACATTGGTTTCTCAAGAATTACTACCTTCTTGAGGACAGGCAAGAGAAATGAGAAAATAAATCTCAAGATACATGGTATAACCCAACATTTTTGTGTTCTTCATAAAAGCTAGAGAGAACATGGGACATTTTTAAGAAGTTGTAATGTTTATGACTTTAAGACATTTTTATATTTTATAAAGACAATACTTCAAGACAAAATGACAAAACCCAGAATTGCACAGTATCTTAAGTTACATAGAGAATCTCAATTGGCTGGGTAGAAGGGATACGAAAGGGGTAACAGAATCACCTGAGAACGCTTGGCAAACTATCCCTATTCCCCCACCACCCACAAGATTCTGGTAAGACTTTCTGGAGGGAAATATCCCCCCTCCACACTCAATGCCCTGACTTGAGAATCGCTCCCATAGTGCGTTACTGTTACTGATGAGAACATGCTCAGAACGTGCCACATCTGTCAGATGTACTAGAACAACAACAAAAAGAATCACTGAGTTATAGGCCACCATGGTGATAATAAGCTGAATTCTTAACCTGCCTCTTAAACCTATTATTATAGTCCCCAAACAATCAGCAGACCCATTCATTTAACTTTTTTTTTTAACTTAACACCTAAGTACAGGAATAATGCCAGACAAGACAGAAACAAAAATGATTAAGGCATTTATTTCCACAACACAATACAACAATCAAATTATTGCACGCTATAAAATTTAGATTCAAGCTCTAGGAAAATCTAACCAAGTCTCACCCTGATACACAAACTTAAGACCAAATGGGTCAGACTTTTATTTCCATTCCATCCAAGTAGCAACATGACTTGACAGCATAATGTATGAACTGTTTTCAGGCCTGGGTTCGAATCCCGTGCTACCACTTACCAACTACAAGTCTCTCGACACATTAATTAATTAATCAGATTTAGTTTCAGAACGGGACAAATATCTTAAAAGATTCTGGGGATGAAATAAAACACTGAAAGGACCCAATACTCAGTAGTCCTTCCACAAGTGTTTGTTCTCTTTCCAATGAAACAATCATATCTGAGAAGCCATAAAAATAACTAGTATTCTTTGGATAGCTAAACAGAATTCAATTTTAATAGTTAAAAGAATCACATAAGGTAATGGCAGATTAGGTCATTTAGGCCTCCACTGCAGACAACAGGAAAAACTGGACAAAATACTTTAAAAATATGGTTAAAGATATGGAAGAGCAGACAAAGTAGTAAAAAATGAACAGACCAAAATCCAGGAGAAGAAAAAAATCCAGAGACATGGGCTCAGACCCAGGGGCTACATTGGTTGTGGGCATGTTATTTCCCAAAACTGATAAAGTCATCAATCCAGAATGCAAAAATCTCAACAAACACCAAGTAGGATAAATAAATAAAAGAAATGCACACCTAGAGATCATAAACTGCAAAAAAACAAACTTCAAACAAAAAAAAAAAAAAACAAAAAAACTCCAGACAAAGCAAAAAATCTTCAACACAGTCAAAGAAAATAATTAAATTGCCTTCAAAATAGCATTTATACTGACAACTCAATTTTCAAAGATACAAGCCAGAAAACAGAGAACGATGAACTTAATATGCTCATGTCCCAACCTGAAATTTGTCCCTGGTAAAAACATCTTTTAAGAATGATAGTGAAAAAAGGGTATTTACAGATCAAAAACTAACAAAAAAAGGCCTTAAGGTATCTGTCACCACCAAACCAATGCTAAAATACTGAAATATGTTCTTCAGGGAGGAAAAAAGCATCCCCGGGTGAAGGGAGGAATGAAAAGCATCAAAAATGGTAACAATGATAACTCTAATGAATACTAACTTTAAAAAAAGTTAACTATCACTTGTGAAGAAACACCTACAGATTTAAAATGCGTAACAGCAATAGATAAGTTATTGAAGGAATGAATGGAAATAAAGTATCTAAGAGTCCTTGAATTATAAACTATATCATAACCTCTAAATTATTACTTTCAAACTAGCAAAGAAAAAAGGGAATAAAAAAATTAATTATAAAGACAAAGAACAGAAAAAAAGGAATATATGACAGATGAGACAAACACAAAGTGCATCATTATATGATGGTAGGTTTAAACTCAGATATATGAGTGATTATACTCAATATAAATGGATTTAATGTTTCAATTAAATAACAAAGATTGCTAGAATTGGATTGTTTTTTATCTACATGCTGTTCCTAAGACACATATCTCTAACACAAGGAAATGGAAAAATAGATACACCATGAAAATTCTAAAGAAAGCTGACTGAGCTACACAAATACAAATTTGTAAAAACTGACCATAAGCTGGACTGTAAAAAAAATCTCAAAGAATTCCCAAGAACTGAAATCATACAAAGTGTTACCTAACCACAATGCAATGAAGTCAGAAATCATCAAGAAAACAATAAATCCCCCTGTGTTCAGAAACTAAGAAATATATTTATCAGCCCACGTAAAAAAGAAGTAACAATGGAAATTAGGAAATATTTAAATAAATATGAATATACTAGATATTCGTAACTAAGAGGGAAATTTATGCCCTTAAACGCACATATTAATATGGAAGGATGAAAATTGATGAAGCAGGTATTCATCTCAAAACTCAGAAAAAGAACAGCAAAATACACCAAAAGAAAGTAAAAGGAAATAGCAAAGATAAGATCAGAAATTCATCATACCCAAAAACATACAAAAGAGCAATGGTTCAAAGTGTGAGTCTCAAGATTCTTTCAGGGAATCCAAAAGGTCAAAATTATTTCCATAAAAATACTACGATATGTTTGCCTTTCATGCTGTGTTGATATTTACAATATCATGGTGCAAAAGCAAAAGCGGATGTAACTGATGGACCCTTAGCATGAACCAAGGTATCGCTCTGCTGTAACGCACTGTATCACTGACTGCCACTGACCAGCAGTTAAAGAAAGGAAAAGTCATTTTCACTTCAGAATGTCCCTGATGAAGCAATGAAAATGATTTTTATTAAATTCTCCAAGTCAGTTAAGTATTGTATGTGATAAAATGATAAAATAATAAACATATCTGCTGCAAATCAAAGTCAAATAAAAACTGTGATTGAGCCGCTTGCAGATTCAGGCACTGTTTTCATGGAACACCAATCTTACTTGAAAGAACTATTTCTAGACAAATTATACTTCTCCAGGCTTGGCGACTTGGCAGGCATTTTCTCAAAACTGAACATAGTGAGCCTGGAAGACAACTGACAGTATTTGTTGCCAATGATCAAATTTGACTTTCCAAGGAAGAACTGGGAATTTGGCAAACCTATATCTACTGTCCTGAGCTTGACAGCATCCCAATACTTAAAAGAGACTTTTCTGATTAACCTGGGGGTGATTTCAAAAAGTGTGGTTTTTGGTATCATATAATGAAATATGTCAATATTTGGAAAATGTGAATAACTAAGTAAACTTACATTTTCTGAATGATGAAACCATGATGTTATGAAATTATGCATGAGTAGAAGATCCACCCAAAATGCAAGACAGAACAATGTACTCTAATGTACCAGAGTAAGAAATACGTATTGCTACAATTTCAAATTCCATACTGCGACTAATCCTTAAAAAAACACTTACTGAGATCTGCTGTTCTATCAAAGATTATCTACAAGCTGAAAAGGCTATTAAAATATTCTTCCCTTTTCACACTCCATGTCTGTATGGGACTGGATTTTCTTCTACTTCAAGCAACACATATTATGCTAGATTAAATTCAGAAGTGGATATAAGAATACAGATGTTTTCTACTAAGCCAGACATTTAAATTTGCAAGATCATTAAACAATGCCATTCATATCTCACTAAATTTGTTCTCAAAGATATACTTTTCCTTTTTCTTTAAAGAATGTTATTTTTATTAACATAAAATAGGTTTATTATTGTTCATTTTAAATGAACTAATATTAGCATAATAAATAACATAAAAAATTAATATATCAATATGTATCTATAACCCACATAAAGCTCCTCAGAATACCCAATAATGTTTAAGTGTACTGGGATTCTGAATAATAACTTTGAGAAATGCTGCAAAGAGAACTATCAAAGCCAAAAACTGATTCTGTAAAAAGACTAAAACAAGAAAAATACAATGAACACTTGGCAGCAGTGATCAAAAATTATTTTCAAAGAGAAGGCACAAATAAACTACGTTGAGAGTTAAAAAAGAAAATACCACTACAGAGCATACAGACATTAGAAAAAAGAGATTATTTCACGAACTTTATGTCAACAAATTTGAAAATTTAGATACAACGCTTAAAAGCACAGTTTACCAAAATAGGCAACTCATAAAATACAGAAATGTATAAACTCTCCTGTAACCATAAAGAAATTAAAGAAGTAAATAAAAGCCTTCTCGCAAAGAAAACTCCAGATCCAAATGCCTTTTCTAAAGAATTAGACCAATCATTTAAGAAATAGCTATATTATGCAAATTCTTCCAGGTAAGAAAAAGTGGGAAAATTCTGCAGCTCATTTTTTGAAGCCAGCATAACCTTAAAATAAAAAGCAAAGGCATTATAAGGAAAATTAAAAGTCAATTACTCTCATAAACAAAAACACAAAAATTTGATCAAAATTTTAAACTGAATACAGCAATTTTTTTTTTTAAAAACCTGACCAAGCGGGTCATGAGTAAGTAGGTTAATTACAAGAATCCAAGACTGATTGAGCATGAGGAAATAAATCAATGTAATTCACCACGTTAACAGATTTTAAAAAAAACTATGATCATCTCATTAGATGTAATAAAAGTACTTAATAAAAATTTAACATCCACTCAATATATAAACTCTAAGCACAATAGAAACAGAAGGGAACTTCCTTAATCTGATAAAAAGTATCTACAAAAACTACAGCCAACATCATACGTAATGGTCAAACAGTGCAAGCTTTCCCTTTGTGATCAGGAACAAGATAAGATGTCCTCTATCACCACTTCTATTCAGGAATGTACTGGAGGTAGGTCCTAGCCAGAGAAGTAAGGCAAGAGAAAGAAATAAAATGTGTAAGGACTGGCAAGAAAGAACAAAACTCATTATTCACAAGTGATACGTTTGTGAATGTAGAAAACCGAAAGTATCTACAGAAAAACTGTTAGAAACAAGAGTTGAACAAGACTGAGATTCAAAATCAACTGCGTTTCTATGTAAACAGCAATCACAATTACAAAATAAAACTTAGAAAACAGAGACCCCATTTAAACTTGCCTCAAAATATATGAGGTACCTAGCAACAAGTCCAATGAGAGATGCACTAATCCTCTGCAGGAAAATCATAAAATTTCACTGAAAGGTATCAAAGGACTAAATAATGAAAATATATGCAATGATCGTGATTTGAAAGACTCAATATTGTAGAGCTATCAATTCTCCCCATAGTGATTTAGAGTCAAAGTAATGTCAATGAAAATCACAAAAGGATTATGTTGGGCATACTGATGTTCAATGTATATGGAAATGCAAATGACCAGTAGCCAAGATATTCTTGAAAAAAAGTAAGGAAATAAGTAAAGAACTTCTCTAACATATATCAAGACTTCTTAGACTCTGACAAGTATGACAAGAGAGTGGAATTTATAAAAAACTAGCTAACAGCACAGAATGGAGAGATCAGACACAGACCCACACATATAGGGAAACATGATATATGATACAGATGGCATGACAAAATAGGAAAAAGATATTTTGTTCTGTTTTTCCAGTAGATAATGCTGGGAGCTGGTAATTAAGCACATGGCAAAGATCACATGAACATTCTTTCAGATTCAAAACAAAACTTACTAATTATATATCCCTAGTGAGATATATCTAAGGACAAGTATATTACTGTTAGTTGCAATCTTGGTGGTGTTAGACTGAAATTATGTTACATAGATAGTAGTATAAAGCAAATAAGCAGCTATAATAATATTAAGGTACCAAGATTTTTAGAATAACAGAAGAGAACCTAACACATTAAATCAAACCTAAGTAAAAAAAACCTTTCCTAAAGTGGAAATATCACTAATACAATATTTTCTTTCTTTTTTTAAAAAGTGTTTACTACCTCTGCCCACCGAAAATGCCGAGAAACAATGGAAGCTCAGTAATAACGAATGCCCAAAACATCCAAATTGTGGTCTCTAACATCAATTCCCATTGGAAAAAAAAAAGGCTGGTTGAAAAAAATAGTTGGGACAGAATAGTTCTAGGGCAGAAAATATAACCAGCCTGATTATCTCTCACAAATCCTGGAGCAGAGACGCTGTACCAGAACACTGGAATCATGTTCAAACAACACAGGAGCCAAATGAAGAGGTTCCCACTGACCAAAGATGAGACAATTTGAGTATCATAAAGAATGACTGCAATGGACTTAAACACATTAAAAATATAAAAATGTGTAACTTGAGACAATAATTTAAAAAAGCCAAAATCTTTGGTCATCCTTCTCAGATTGCTAGAGACCAACTTGTTATTCTGAAAATTGGTAAAGGAATAGAACCAAGTCTTTATCATGACTTTGCTATAGGGACCCTCTATTTTAGGATAACCAAATATCTGATGCAAGGAAATTTTTCTTTTTAAAAGAAGTACAGCTAATCCATGCAGGAGGAACTGTAAAATTAGAAACTCATCATTCTGAGATCCCAAAAATCAAACAACGGATCTGGTCAACAGGCACCAATGACTGCTCAAACCATTAACTGAAAGGTATATGGGCAACTTTATAATGGACTGATCAGACTAGTATCAACTGGGCACACTGATTAATCTTAACATCACTAAAAATAGAACAAAATATGTCCCTCCTGCTGAGATACAAGAGGCAACACACAGCACCACCAATAAAATACTGTACATAAAACTAAACCTAATTATAATCAAGCCTCTCTATCTATAAATTAGCAGTTTATAGGAAATAACAGATGAGATGGAGGAACATATTAAAGGACCATGAGGACCACTGTATCATCAGCCAAATCCAGAATGTAGGAAATTCTACAAAATATATGACCCAATTTCTTCAACAAACAAATGGACAATAAAAAAGATAAACTGATAGAGATTAAAAAAGATTTAAGATATATATATGAAACAATGCAACAGGTGGACTTGTTAGGATTCTGTGGCAAACAATCATTGAAACATTCAAGTTTTTTTTATTTTTAGATAACTGGAGAAAATTGAAAACATCCTGGGTATTATAAGACATTAAGAGATTTTGGGAAAAAAAAAAAGATTTTGGCTAATTTTGTTGCATGGGATAATGGTCCTTATCTGCTAGAAATATATATTAAATTATGTATACAGTGTTTAGGGATTTGCTTTAAAATATTACAAATTTATTCCTAAGTTATTTGTGCAATTCCAAAATTAAATAAATAAATACGTGGGTGGGTGGGTAGATAGATGGATGGATGTAACTTTCTGGGGGAGGAAATCAATGCTAGGTGAATTAATTCAAATTAAATACGAAGGCAAAACAATAAAGCTTTTAGATCACATAGGAGAATACCTTCATGTTCTCAGAAAAGGGCAGGATTTACTAAGCAAAACTCAGAATCATTAAACAAAAATGTGTTATTCTGTACAGAACTCTATAAAAATTATCTACTTCACACTGTTTTAAAGGTACTTACTGCTGGTAAAAGAGACTGCATATTTTGATTAGAATCTGCTATTGTAGCAAGGTAGACCAAGTTTGTATGCAACATCTGCTGATACCTATTAAAAGAAAACAAATACCAGTATTAAAAAGTAATTTCCTTCCTAACTGCTTACACACAAACAGTATTCTACTTCTCAAGTATAATAAAAGATTTGTTACCTGAACATCAAAAGCAGTTCAATTTTTTCCTAGTCCCTGTGCAAAATAATTCCAAATAATAAGCACAAAGATAATAACAAACACAAAGATCTTACCACATGCTAGATATTGCTACAGTTGTTTTATTTAATTTTTTAAATGTTTTTTCCTTTTTATTTTTTATGGGGTTCATTTATTTTAATGGAGGTACTGAGGACTGAACCCAGGACCTTGTGCATGCTAAGCACACACTCTACCACTGAGGTAGAGTGAGGTTAAGGTTCTTAATTTCTCCATTTCACAGATGAAGAAACTAAGGTTTAGACAGGTTAGTAACTTGTACAAGATTATGCAGCTCAGCTTACATGGAATAACTGAGAAAGGTACCGGCTCCATACAGACTACACATGCGTCTCTCAAATAGATCTAGAATGAAGAAATTCAGCAGAACCGATATGCTCATTCCCTCCTCTCTGCCATTTTCGTGTTGCCCACATCCTCAAAGCCAAGCACAGTTAACATGCTCTGCCAAAATGTCAGAGAAGGGGAGGAAACCATCCATTTCCTTCCTTCTCACTCCTGCAGCAGGGACCAGCAACTCATGCCTGCTGTGGTCACGCTGCCCACCTATCAGCATACACAGGACAATGAATGGTGTCTCTAATTACAAAAAAAGGAAAAAAATTATATGCTAAAGCATAGAGATGGAGGAAATAACAGGACACCAACACCATTACGAATTAAGTTTAAGAAATAAAGCAAATTCTCATTATTGGAGTTAAGTGAGTAAACATGTTATACTTATGAATTAGTTTTGCCTAGCCTCTCTTCACAATTTTAAAAATTAACTCAGATAAAACCAAATTAAAATTAGTAGTGATCCAATCACTAGTGTATGTTAAACCCATAAAATACAAACTTAAAACCTGTATCAAATTGTCAGGCTTTTAGAATCTCATTTACTAATAAATACTACAACTAAATTAAAATAATAAAAATTAGTCAAGAGAATTTTATTCAGCTAAAATAAAGCCTTCTAATACAGATGCCAAATGAATTAATTTTCCAAAGCAGACACCATAAAAGGAATCCTTTGCATTTCTTTGCTGCATTATGTTTTCCCTGTAGAAAAACTGACTTTCACTACTTTTTTCTTATTAAAGGGGAAAGAACCTATTACTCCCTGAACTTAAAGTTCCTTCATTAACACGATTATGCTTTTTCAGTTTGCCTGTCTGCTTTATTTATTGCGGTATAACTGATATATAAAGAACTTCACATAGTTAATGTGCACAATTTGATGATTTTGGACATATGTGAAAACATCACCACAACCAAGGTAGCAGACATATCCAACACTTCCCAAAGGTTCTTTCTTTCCCTTTGTTTTTGTTTTTGCTGTTGTTTAAAAACAAGTCTACGTCCTTAACGCTCCTCACATACACACTATGTTACTCAATCAGACATGATATATTGTTATAATGATCCTTATATAAACAATGACCAAGAATTATCATTTTGTACTAAATTATTCATTAAAGGTAATTATGTCATTGAAATTCTTCAAACAGCACTAATAGACACCACTAGCTGTGAACTATTTCATTATTCCGTGGACATCTTAAATGATACACAAACTTTACCATTTTTTAAAACATCAACCAACCATTTTTAATTAGAACATATAACCCATTTCAAAGTCTACTCCATCAAAGTTGCCTTTCCTTTTCTGAGTATTAGCGTGGCTCTATTATACATCCTCAGGTATTTGCTGAGAGTTGCTGAGTGCCCTATCAAAAATAAAAATGCCAACCATACTAAGAGACTGGCTTACTCATAACCCTGCAAGAAAAATGCTTATTAGTACTTAATAAGCTAGTGTTAAAATACTGTTAAATTTAATCTGCCACACTCTGAAGGCCTCATTTATAAAATAATGGGAGTTAGAAGACCTCTCTGAAGTCCATGGTGCTTCTAAATATCTATAAATACAGCAACTTTTATAAAATACTTTATTTTTAAGATATTTCCTCAGCTATCAAATCTTTTTCATTTTTAATCCTGAAATAATTTCACATATAGTTTCCAGAATAGTGTAACAACTCCCAAGTATCTTTCTCCCATAGCTTTCTCATCAGCATTTTACGTCTTATTCTATCTCTAAATACACACACCAACATACACATGCATGCACACACACTTTCTTCCAAAACCATGAGTCAGACATAATACCCTTTTACTCCTAGTACTTCAGTTTCAATTTCTCAAAAACAAGGACATTCCCCTAAATAACCACAATACAACCATTATAATGAGGGAATTAAAACTGATACAACATTACCATCGAATCCACAGAATTCATTCAAATTTCTACAGTTTTCCCAATAGCTCTAAAGCTTTTTACCTAATGTAAGGAAGTGGGTAAAAATGATCATTTTTAATAAATCTTCTCTAACTTGAATAGGTCTTCTTTTTGTAAAATTGCATTCTTTTTATAGCATTTATCAAATAAGCTTATTCTAAGATTCTTCTACAAATATTAAAGAAACATTTTCTTGATAAACTTTTTATTTTTTATTATATAAAAACTACTACATTTGTCACTGAAGCAGTTACTTTTTAATGCACATGCTTATTACTTCTAAAATGTATACATTAATAAAACAGTATATAAATTAAGGAGCAGATATAAAACATATTCAACGTTTTATGCTTGATGATGGTATCTTCCTAATAAATACTGGCAGACATTTCCAAATACCCTTAATTATTAACCTATTCAATGAGAGGCAATTCACTTCCCAAAGATTCCACTATGAGCCACGACATAGATTACCCTGGTTAGAGTAGAATAATCACTATTAAATTTATTGATGTAATTACAAGATGAATTTTAGAAAGTTAGGTTTCATTTTGAAAAAGAACCCTTTACCTACAAGCTATGAAGTGTGTATTTACGAGTCAACAGAAATACAATTTATAGAATAAAAGTTACCCTTCTAACTAGAGATTTAAAACTAAATTCCTTTACAATATTATGATGAATACAAATTCTTTGCTTGAGAATTGTATATGGCACACTCTGAAATATCTGCACTCACCCTGAAATACAAAAAAATAAGGGCTGATTTAAGCGAATACATAGGTGGATTTAGAAAACGCTCAAACCATACACCACAAGAGACTTAAAGGGAAGAGGATCTGGGCACAGGAGCGCCACAGGTGACTGTGCCTTACCTGACTACGCGAGGGTACAGGGTACGCAGATAAGGACAGAGCAATGCACACAAAGATGGTACCAGCGAAAAATCTTTGTGTGGCGAGAATATGGTGTTCATTCTCTAATTTTTGGATATCTGTTTTCTAATTTTCTACCACACGTATCTGCTTTCATAAAAATCAGGTTATTTTCAATTTTAAAAAACACTGCTTCAGGCAGTTCTCACATCTTAAGAAATCATTTAAGTAAAACTGAACTATCTACTCCCAGATGGCTGTCATTTATTGATGTTTCTCTTTATTTTCCTTTCACTTCTCCTACGAGAAACAAGAACATTTATTAAGGTTGAGAGGAGACATTTTTTTTCTCTTCACTCACAAACCAATTCTGATAAGAACATCTGGGAAGAACTCTAAGAATGAAATTAAATGTAACAGAATGGGCAGAATTTAAGATTGTACTTAAATCAATTTAAGCTCTTATTATACCTAATACACATTCGTGAGAAAATGTGGTCTATTCCAATATGTAGAGAATGAGGGAAATGATCATACACACAAAAAGGCTGAGAATATAAAGAATAAGACAGTATAAACGTTTGCTGACAAGTTGGGCAAGTGGGTTCTAGATCTGGGTATGTCTCATCCATGTCATATACTGTGAGGCCCTGTAGGAAACTGAACTCTCCTATGCCTCGTGGCTCTACCTGGCATTTTAAAAAGCCACAGGTGTGGTGATCATTTTGTAGCATATAGAAATATCAAATCACTATGTTGTGCACCAGGAACTAACAGTGTTGTAGGTCAAATATACTTCAAAAGCAAGCAAGCAGACAAATTCACAGAAAAAGAGATCAGATTTGTGGTTACCAGAGGTGGGAGGTGGGGAGGGGGGAGATGGATGAAGGTATTAAAAAGAAAAATAATTTTTTTGAAAAACCATAGGTGAAAATAATTATTCTAATCAGTGTCTCTAAACTTGCCATTCCATGGCTGATCTGAGGCAGTGATCTCATAACACTGATGATTACCCACAGTTGTGTTAAAGAAGTACGTCAACTAGTTAACTTTTTTTGAAAGACTTGTTTTCAAATATAAGCAGGCAAAATTCATCAAAGGAACAATATGCATTTTAAAAAATGGCAATGGTCATAAAAAAAGCAAAATGTACAAGTGATCAGAAAATAAAATACCCTCGCATTCAGGTCTTAATTTCTAAATATCATTTTTCAAAAAAAGAACTAGGGCTTGGAGAAATGGAATATTCCAGACTGGGGCAGAAAAAAATACAAGCTGAGCCCGGAATATTCCAGACTTGGGCAGAAAAAAGTATTTTGTTGTGCAGAAAGATAAGAGCAGGGGTTGGGAAATTTATTCCTTACAGTAGGATTCCAAAAAGCTGCAGAAGGAAAAAAAAGATAGATTCAGTCACTGCTTGGCAACCACCACAAGAGTAACTGTTTTAGTCGAGAATCGCTGGTGGATGCTAAAATGAATATATGGAGATAGGATAAGAAACAGCATTATGTGTGCCCCAAGGTACCTCCCCAGCACACACATAGGAATTATAAAGGGAAAAGCAGTAACTGTACAGTAGAGAACCAGGCAGGCACCACCTTAACAAAGTGGCCAAAGTTATGAATATCAGGACAAACTGCTATTACACGGCTACTGAAGATACACTGAGGTCACAGCATCTTGCCTGTGGTACTCCTGCTGAAAATGCAAAACGTCAATCCACTCAAGGAGAAACACCAATCAAACCCAAAGTGAGGGACATGTCACACAATAACTGGTCTGTACTCTTCAACAATGGCAACATCATGAAAGATAACAGAAAAACTGAAGAACAGTCGCAGATTAAAGTATGCTGAAGAGACAGAACTAAATGCAACATCTTCTTCTACACTGGATCATGGAGTTAAAAAAACACACTAATGGGACAATTGGCAAAATTTTTAAAAGGTCTGAAGATTAGATAACAGTACTGAATTCTTGATTTTAACAGTTAATACTCTAGTTAAGAATGTGTGCTTGTTTTTATTAAACTGAGGTTATAAAGGTAAGAGAGAATCATGTCTGCAATTTTTTCTCAAATATTTCAGTAAAATACAAGAAAGAAAAGAATGATAAAGCAAGTGGATGAATACATTAACATTAGAGGAATTTCAGTGAGGGCAGATAGGAATCTCTTGTACTACCTTTGAAACTTTTTTGTAAAACTGAAATTATTTCAAAATTTTAAAAGTTTTAAAAAGAGATACCAAGTTTCACCAACCAGATGTGTAAAAGCTTTTTAAAAGATGGCTAGGATCCACTGCTGGCACAGGTAGTTGAAAACCAAGACTTTAAAACCCGCTGGAGGAAAGCAAACCAATATAATATCTTTGCAGGGTAATATGGTAATTCAACATAGTCTTTAGTCCAGCCATTCCATTCATAAAACTCTAACCTATTAAAAACAAATATTTGTCTAAATGTGTTTATACAGATATGAGCACTTATGTGCAAATATACAGAAAAATGTTTGGAAAGATAGGTACTACACCACTGTAAGCAGTTACCTCTGTGGAGAGGACAGAGAGATGAGAGCGAGAAGTAAAAAATGACTTACTTTTATCTCTACAAACTTCTATGCTTTATGATTTTCTCAGTTCAAAAATAATTTTAAACAAAGGGGAAAAAGACAAAGTAATTCAAAGGGACTCAAAATTAGGTAAACGGTTAATCAAGTGATAGCAAGAGAGCAGCACAGCACAGAAACCAGGCAGAGAAAGAGCCAGGGTTGCTGAAAACATCTGCCTGAGAGCAGACCAGTGCGATCTCTCCGCAGGACAGGAGTGTCCCAAAGCAACGGTGAGGGTGAAACATTCTAGAGCGAGTTGTCTAATACTTGAGCGACTAGACACATTGAAATTGTGGCTAATACAAAACGAAATGTTAGTAGAGTAAGGTACATAATGGATTTCAAAGACTTAGTATGAAACAAAAGTATGTAAATTAAAGCATTGGTATTTTTATACAGATTACATACTGAAGTTATAGTATTTTAGAAATATATATTGAGCTAAATATATTATTAAAATTAATTTCACTTGTTTGATTTTACTTGTTTAATTTGTCTACTAGCAAACGTGGCTCACAACGTATTTCTACTGACAGTGCTGTTCTACAGACTTTTGATAAAATATTCAACTTTTTTCACTGTATCAGATTTTGTTGATGGATAATGTTTACTTCAGACACATCATCACTTCAAAATAAGAAGTTCGGTTCTTATGAGTAATAATCAATTTTCTGTTTATTAGATATAAGCCTTGCTTTCTCAACCACATACAGCTGACCCTCAAACAAGGCAGGGTTAGGAGGCACTGCGCCCCCCCACAGTTGAAAGTCTGAATATAACTCTACAGTCTGCCCTGCGTATCCATGGTTCTGCATCCACATATTCAACCAACTGCGGATCATGCAGCACTGCAGTATGTATTCACTGAAAAAAATCAGCATGTAAGTGGACCTGTGTAGTTCAAACACATGTTGTTCAAGAGTCAACTGTATATGGATGTAATTAAACATGTGAGGATTTAACTTTTCCACAAATGAGACTATACAAATCTCAAGTTTTTATACTGTATTTTATAATGTAAGATAAGTTTAAGAAAAAAACTGATATCCACTGAGTCCCAAACAAGTTTTTCTTTTATAAAAGTCAAGAAAAGTCACACAAAAAAATTGCACACAAATGTTCACAGCAATATTCATCACAGCCAAGAATAACAAGCAACCCAAATGTCCATCACTAACAGATAAGTAAAATGTGGTATAGCCACAGATTATTCAGCAATAAAAAGGAGGGAAGTACTGACACTATTTCAAAAACATTATGCTAAGAGAAAGAAAGCAGTTAAAAAAGACCATCTATTATGTGAATCCATTTATATGACATGTCCACAATAAGCAAATCTACAGACAGAAAGCAAATGAGTGGTTACCAGAGGGTGTGGGACTGGGAGGTGAGAATGAGAAGTAACTGCTAATGAGTATGAGGTTTCTTTGGAGATGATAAAAATGCTCTAAAATTGATTAAAGTAATGGTAGTACAACTCTATAAATATACCAAAAACAAAACAAAGCAAAAAAAAAAAAATACCAATGAACTGTACACTTTAAAATAAGTGAACAAAGAAAAGTAAAAGATTAACACAGAAAAAGAAATACAAGAAAAATTCCATATCAATCTTACTGAGAACACTCCGAGGTCTTTCCTTTATTCTGATAGTCCATTATACACTGAATAAGATGGTTGTTTTCATCCAACATCTGAAATAAAATTAGAAAAAGTTTACTGTAAATCTAGTGCATCAAGTAAAATTAATTAAAAAAATTCTTCAGATTTCTAGAAATGTTTATCCACATAGGACATGAATCTACACAAATCTTTTTTATACATACTATATAGCTCAGCACAAAATATTTATTTATACGTCTGGAATGTTTAATCAACATTTTTAATACCTCTATTTCAATTATTCTCCCTCTGAATATTACCTGAAGCCCAGCACAGAGAATTTGCTGTTTCTTTTCTATTCAAACATTTAATTACCTGTACTATCTGTAATAGAAGCTCTAGCTCATTAAGACTAAAAGTTAACAGTCCATGTTGGCTTTACATCATTGTAATGCTTTATCTTACTGAAAAATTCTATCCTTATCCAAAATGAAGTAAATACATAAAAACTTCTGCTCACGAGGCTTGAGATAGCTGGCGAATTTCCACGTTTTATACAGCATGGTTTTGTGATTCTCTAAATATGCATTAATCAACTACAATAATTTCTATACATGTACTGTAATATTTATTGCAGACTCTATAAGCTTACCTTACAATTACCTCCCAAAAGTTTAAAAACAAGAAACTTATGGATTTATCATACTGTCATTTTATGACAATTCAAAAGCAAACTGGCTTTGAGGGTTAAATAATTCACCTAAGCAAACTGGCACTGAGGAAAGAGTACTGATGTAGCAATTAAAAGGCCAGTTAGTTTTAGTGCCAGCTTTGCTATCCTGTCTGAACTACTTAAGATTTCAGGGGCTCAGATTTATTAAGGGACAAGAGTAGCTGTTCCTCCTGAAACTGCCCCACCCTTCCAGGATTCAGTGAAAGCATTAAGTGTAACACCCTAACCACTCTTTCTCCGTAATTTAGCGTACGTAATTCTTTTAATTAAAAACGAAGATCCATTTAGTATTGTGACTTTTTTCTGCATATGAATCATAATTTTCACTCGCTGGAAAAAAAATATTAACATGCCCGTCTAAAAAGTGGTTTTTCTTACAAAAAATCATCAGATGCGCAAAAAAGTCTTTAAAATGCATTATTCAATCTCCAATCTAACAATTTCACATTATCTTCTAAGTAGATTCCCCAACCTAATAAACTTCACCATTAGAGTATCTGTCTCATATCTTACATCAATCTTTCATTCACACTATAGAATGGGGTACTTTATTTGGAATTCATTTTCTCTCCTCATTTGAGAATGAAAACTTTTAACTGTTCAGCACTTCCTGAATTAATCACCCATGATAAATATCTTAAGATACCTATAATAAAAATTCTTTATTGGAAAAAAGAAAAACACAGAACTTTCTACAGTCCAAAAATGAAAAAAGTGAAGCCTATCCAGAAACAATTTTACATACATGTACGTGAAGTTGTTTGCTAGGCAGCAAACTTAACCCAGATGCTGTATGAAAGCACTGCATTTTCAGGTACTGCCAAGCGGTTTGTTCATAAAATAAAGCAAGTTGGGCAAATGTCAAATGCCATACTACAAAGAAGCTGAGAGTCAACTGAAGCCCAATTAACATAATCTACTGGGCACAGGATGCTGTCCTGAGTGGTACTAAAAACTGACTTTTCTTCAATTTTCATCCTTGTTCCAGTGCATAAAACAAAATCGAAATATTTAAGGTAAACCGTGAAATTTAGCGAGAAACTTTTCAAAGGCTGGTTAACTAAAACTGCCTTGCTCACAGGCAACGAGGGCTAGAGGACAATAATGAACCTTTGTGTCCCCAACTGGCAAGTAACAGTAGCGGCAGCGCAGCTCCCTGTGTATTTATCAGGACTTGTGCAGGGGTCACGGCGCTCAGACTGTCCCCACCTCACAGGGACTGTAAGCTCCTTGAAGGCAGGGGCCACGGCTCACCACTGCAGCCGCCGCGCCTATGCTAAGCGCTCAGGGAATATTTGCTGCGCATGTGAACGGATAAGGGGTCCCCAAGAGTAACTCCGAAGTCCAGAGGGTTTTGCCTCGCCCGCCCTTGAGCCTCGACCAGGATTCCCGGCAGCGTCCCCCAAGTTCTGCTGAGAGCTCTCCAACGCGGCCGGAGTTTGCAGCGTGACGCGGGGAGCCAGCAGCGCGCCGACTTCCCCTCGGCCCCCCGCGACCCGAGATCGGGGCTGCGCGAAGCCGCCGCGGCGCGCGGGGCGGAGCGACGCCAAAGTAACTCCGGAGCGACACGCGGGGCCGCCGGCCCCCCAGAACAACCCTTCCCCGCGCGGCCGCCGCCGCCGCCGGGCGCACGCGCCCCGCCGCCCGAACGCCACCCCATCCCTAGAGAAATCGGGCAGCGGTTACTCGGGCTTTTGTGCCTGTAGGAAGGAGCCCAAGCGCGCGAAGGACTCTGCGAGAGAACCAGTTCGCCCCCTTCCGCCACCCACTCGGGCGCAGCCCGCGGCTCGGGTTCCCACACCCGCCAGCCTCCCAGCAGGCCCTCCTCCGCCCCCGGCCCCGCCGACTCCCGGCCCGGCTCGGCCCCCGGGTCCCTCCCAAACACGGGCCGGGCCTGGCATCCCCGACCCCACGCGGTTTCACCTTCTGAATCGCAGCGGGAGTGATCTCCCCCTTGCCTCGCTGCCTCGGGGCCGCGAATGCCACGGACATGTTGCCGCCGTCACCACTATCGGCAAGTCCCGAGCGCTCCGGGTGAACGGCAAACTGGGGGAAAGACGCCGGCCTCTCGGGCCGAACCACGGCGGGAACGCGGGGAGGGGGGATGCTCCAGCGCCCTGGACAGACGGCTGGCCAGCCCGGCCTGGAGGAGGAACGCTGGCCCGTACAAGTCCAGTTTCCGCCCGACACTTGGGAACCTCAACCCTGGCAGAACTTCCTGGCTCTTGATCGGCCTCCTGTCCCTCCACCGTTCTTACCCCGCCACCCCCGGCCCTTTGCGCTCGTGGTAGGGCCGCGCCCCAGCCCTCCCTCCGCCTCAGCGATTCAGGAAATGGTCCCGCCGCCGCGGGAGAGGGAGCGGCTAGGACAACCCCTGTCACAGGAAATGCGAGCGCCCGAGCCGGCCCGCCCCCTTCGCGCGGGGCCACTTGCCTCCCTCTGCGACCGCGGAGCGCCCCTCCTGCTGCGTTTCGGCGCTCTGCTCTAGACCTCGTTCAGTTTTTCCAACTTCAGCCTCGCCCCTCCTGGGAAGAAGTGGCCGCCGGGAGCTGTCCGGGCACCCGGGAGAGGGGAGGAGGAAGGTCAGGACCCGGGAGTTCGTGCAGACCCTGGGAGCATCGGCCGAGACGAGGCAGACGTGGGAGGACTGAGGGAACGCGGATTCGCTGGTTTGAATGGCTGGGCTACGCCCCGAGTGCGCACCTCCGAGTCCACGGTCTTGCGCGCACACACACTCGTGCCGAACAATTGCAAAGTAAACGCAACCCAAACTCGGGAGACGAAGGCTGTGTCCCGTACTCAGGGGCAGTCGGCCAGCTCGGCTGGAGCGGCCAGAGTTGAGGAGTTCGCCTCTTAGGATGAACCCTTGACAGAAATGTGGGTCGGTTTCATCTGACTTGAAAATTTGGAATTAAGTTTTGAAACAGGGCACCCTCGCTCTTTTCTTTTGCAAGTATGTGTTTAGTGGCTTGTAAATTAGGCTCAAGCTACTAGGCTTACAATCAGTGTGAGGAAAAAAGCCAAAGCCTTCAAGTTATGGAAGGAACATGGGCAAATGTGGCTAATGTGTTGGTGTGGGGTCTTTGATTATTAATGCTGTAGACTTAGACTTCTCTGTAACACAAAGGAAAAGTTTATATAAAATGTCACGCAACATTATCAGGCTCAAAAATCAATCCCTCAGTTTATTTATAAGATAGACTGGAAAAATACAGAAAAAGGATTATTTTAAAATTTATCGTTCAAATAAATGCTCTTCACAAAAAAAAGCTTTTGAGTTTCGTTCATTCAGCAAATTTGGGTGCATTCTATGTGCTAGGCTTTATTCTAGGCACCTAGGATACAACTGTGAACCACCTGGACGTGGTACCTGCTCTCAAGGAACTTATATTCTGAAAGGGCTGAGAGATCAGAAACAAGTAAGCAAATATGCATGTATGTAAAGTGCTTAGAAAGACTAGCAAACACAAGGGGCTGATAAAGAGTGAAGGGCACTCATGTGGTTTAGGGTGGGAAGTCATCTCCGTTTTATTTAAACAGCTAAAGGATGGAAAGATTCAAGCCACCCTAAGAATAAAGGGAAGATAGTTTGTACTTCTACAAATAGTAGTTATTCTTAGGAATTTAATTCTTGTCTTTCACCACCCTAAGCCTTGAAAAAACACTCTGGTATATTTGGGCATACTGTAATCACCTCAAATTAGAAAAACTCCTATTGAATTCAGAACAGAAACTTAAGTCTTGTCCACCAACACTGTCTGACACCTGGCTTCCATCATCGTGTCTTGATGTTTACACAAATGTGGCTTCATAGTTAAAAACAATACTTCAGTAGGAGAAATGAAAAATAGTCTGCCTATTCAGTTCTATCTGCTATCTTAAAAGAACAAAATGAACCAGCAGGAACACTCTGAATTTCTATATCCCAGAAAGAAAAAAAAAAAGAAAAAAGTGCCAAGGAGACTCCTATTCCAAGAAGGTAACTAGAGATAGGTACCTTTTTTGTCTAAATTATAGCTTCCCAACAGCAAGAAGGGAAATCAACTGAGAATAGGTAACAGATCCGCACAAGACATATATTCCTTCAGAGTAGCAGTGTAGGACCCTTGGGCACCCACAGCTTCTGGGCATGGATAACCACACTGGATTTTTCTGTGATACCAGGTGTGCTATAAAAATACCATTATTTTCTGTGAGTCCACCACATGAAATCAGTTGGGAAGCAATGGTGCAAAGGTCCAGCCCAAAATACAAATGATCTTCCCAAGAGAAGACACTGAAAAGGTACCCTACCTCACTCTTAAGCTTCCTTAGTAAACCCAATCAGTCAACTTGACCTGGAAAAGTATGATTCAGAGAGTGATAGGGAAGGTTTTAGCCTGAAAGAATTTTCCTAGAATTTTAGAGTGTTTGTACCTGTAAGAGCCCTGAGTTAGGGAAAGATAGAGGCATCTAGTAAACCCTGTTTCACTTCACCATTAGTTAAGAGAGAAGAATCCCAAGGTACAGATGGAGTGATAGCAGAACTGGGAGGGAAAAGGAAAATATAGAGTCCCCAGCATTTAGTGAGAAAACAGAGAATGAATACAGGCAGTTGGTCCAAGTTTCAGAAATGACTCTGGAAACTTAAAAATGAGCTACCCAGGCAACCATTTCCCCAACCAGAAAAATCAGTCCCATTATTTGACTGCTCTTGGATTGACACATCTGAAAAAGAACTGAGGTCACATAATGAAGAGGTGAAAGATTTTTACAGAATATACAATAGCTCAGAATAAGTAAAAAAAAAATCTGCATGATCAATTATGTCTTGATTATTCACACTAATGAATGTAGATATGCTTAACAAAAAAAAGGTGATAAGGAAATTGTCCATGTTTAATTTTCAAATATGTTTGAATTTTTTATTTGTTTTACATGAATTTGTATTCCTTAATGTATTTCACCAAAGTGATAAAGTGATATGCTCAATATTTAATGAAACTATATAGTCATGGCATTAAAAATTATCTTAATCCACAAAAAAACATATCATGCATGTGCAGATAATGCAATAACTTTTGTTTCATACTAGCATTTACTTAATACTTAATGTTTTATAATTAATAGAATCTCTGTAGTATTAAATTTGTTGATACTTTAAGCCCCTGTGCTGCCATAGATTCTTATAATACATTGAGAAGGCAGAGACCAAGCCTGTCTGGTTGTAATTGGGCCCAGAGCAAAACCCCTCAGGTAATATCTTTCAAAATATTTCTGCTCACTGTCACTATGGCATTTGATGAGTCATTCTGAGTTGTGGCTTCCACAGATTTCAAGACCATAAGGAGAACAGCATCCATCTATATATATATATATAATTATTCTAGGCAAGAAAAAAATCACCTTTACCAATTCTCCATAAAACATTCTCTTTTCAATACTCCAGAAGATTTCATTCCAAGTCAACTATAACTTAGCCTCTCTGGCGCATTTCCAACTCTTACAATATCAAACAGAGAATGAATTAAGGAGGAGATGAAGCAATTATATTTGGGGGTTTAATGTTACAAAAAAAGTATTGCTTCAAAAAATTAGTTTCTATGTGAAGCTCTATGCAATCTTAACTCACTATTTTGGCAAATGCTAGAGTCTGGAGTTCCTAGTTCTTCCACCTATGGCATGATACCCAACAGCACATTCCATATGTCATTCATCTTTCTGCAAAACAGCCTCTCTATCTAAAAAGCTATTAGAAATAACAAGATGTTTAATTACTTAGTGAGCATTTATTATGCAAAGCCACTGTGCTAAGTGATAGTCTTACATTAGATTCTTAAGAATGCCCCAATTTTAACAGGTAAGAAACATGTGACATTACAAATTACTAAAAGATTTGTACTTAATAATCTAAGGAGAGAAATACATGCTTTAAGACTAGGAATGATTGAAAATACCTGATAGTGCAGTCTAACCTTGAGATATTTTCTGGACATTATTTAGAGATCACATTTTACTTTTTCATGTTCTCTGACTGATGTGCAATTACTCTGCCTTTAGTAAAAGAATATAATAACTGCTCTTAAACTACTTCACAATTTATAGAAATGATTATAATATGCTAATTTCCCTATGAATTGTTAACTAAGTTCCCTATGAATGGGTGAGGTAGGCAGAATAATTTCATCCCCACAAAGATGACTACCCCCCAATCCTCAGAACCTATGAAGATGATAGCTTTCATCGCACTGTGGAATTAAGGTTCCAGATGGAATAAAGGAGGCCAACCAGCTGACCTTAAAACATGAAGATTAACTTGGATTATTTGAGTGAGCCCAGTATAATCTCAGATATCCCTAAACAGAAAACAGTGAGGTTGAAGAATCGTAACCAGAGAGATGGCACCTTGAGAAAGACTTGACAGGCCGTTGCTGGCTTTGAGTATAGAAGGGGATCATGAGCCAAGGAACTCGGGTGGCTCTAAGATGCTGGAAAAGGCAAGGAAGCAGATTCTCCCCTAGACCCTCCAGAAGGGACAATCCCTGCTAACACCTTAAGTACAGCCCAGTGAGGCCTATTTTGGACATCTGGCCTCCAAAACTGCAAAGTGAAAAATGTGTGTTGTTTTAAGCTATTAAGTTTGTGATAATTTGTTCAAGCAGCAATAGGAAGCTAATACAATGTTTTTTCCCCGTCTAACATTTATGGTTGAATTATGCAGTGTGCTCTAAAATATCAATGTTATTCAATATGTTATGAACTACTGTCCTAATTACATATTAAGCTAACCTATCAATCATATTTATTGTATGTTTTCTATAAAAGAAAAATAATAGCATAATATTATTGTGCAGAGAATACATTTCTGTTATTTTAAGCCATCAAGTTTGTGGTAATTTATCAGCAGCCATAGGGAACTAATATAGATGACAAGATAATTCAATGGAAAATAATAATAATAATATTTAAACTTACCTGGCTATTACTATCCACTATGCACCATTTTAAGTTATTTGTACCTGTAAACACAGTAACCCTCAGAGCACCATTTTGCTACCAATTTTTACACAGGTAGTAATGTTGTACCAGGTTATACAGACTTTCTAGCATAGTTAAATTTGCAGATACTTTTCAAATGGTATAATTTGGGCCTTTAAAAAAAGTCTTTTATTAAAATAGTATTATCTTAATTCCTATTATTAGCATTAGTTTGATGGACTATTTGCTCATTTGCTCTACTTCCATCATGATTCTATCTATCTATCTATCTATCTATCTATCTATCTATCTATCTATCTATCTATCTCAAGGAACAATGAAAACTCGTAAGTTACCATTTCTTTCCTCGGGTTAAAACAACATAAGATAACAAGAGAGGGAGAGGAAGAGTGGGAGATAGAAGAAAATTTAGAATTTGAAGCCAAAAGGAAGAGGTGGAAAATTAACTTACCACTGGTTCTCTAACAGGTTTGGGAAAACAAAACTGTCTGATCTTGAAGTTCTCGCTGTTAAGCACTAACTTTGAGGTCATTTTTATAACCCCACCCGCTGGGGCAACACCAGGGTGAGAGAAGTAGGACACAGGCGCCAGGCCCTAAGGGTAGCGGAGGAACACGGCCAGCTCATAGACACAGCCTCGCAGCAGCGGATGGGCACGTGGACTCCTGAAGCACCGGCGAAGAAGGACACGACACTTCCTGCGGCGCCTTGAGGAGCGTGCGCAAGCACTTCCGGGTTGTGCGTAGCCCCAGGCGCGACCCCCGTGCCCACGGCCTGGAGGTTGGTGGCGTGCGACGCACAGCGGGAATCGCTGTAGCCCTGCGCGATGGCGTCTCGGTACGACCGGGCCATCACTGTCTTCTCCCCAGACGGACACCTGTTCCAAGTGGAATATGCCCAGGAAGCGGTGAAGAAAGGATCCACAGCGGTGAGCTAGCAATTTCTTGACCGCCCCCTCCACCCCCCGCCCGTTGTCAGGTCCTTGTTACCCGCCTGCTCAGCCCACAGCAGAGGGGAACAGGAGACGAGTCTCCCACTTGTGAAAACTGCTTCCTTCAATTTTTTGAAGGAGATGCTGTTTCTGAAATTTGGCCTGGAAGGGGCGGAGTTAAAAGTTGGTAGATAAGTTTCTGTCGTGCAACTGCCTTTAACAATCGTCATAGCAGCTTAACTGGGAGTGTATGTATCTGTGTGTTGTAGCCTTGACTCCACAAGAGATATGAATGCTGTGTCTGACAGTAAGGAACCAAAACACTTCTTTTAGCCTCTGACAGCTTACCTGAATGCTGAATGCTGAATGCACACGGCCCACTTCCTCGGGATTTGGCAGACACACGGGAAAGTTTCTTCTTTGGGGAGCTGTTGTTTGATAACAGTTACAGTAAAATTAAAAATTGATCATGGCTGTTACTGAAATATGGTCTAAATTGATGTAAAAGTAAATCTTTGTTGAGGAAACAGTTGAAAATGCTAGTCCACTCAAACACTTCAACCTGTTAGAAATAATTGTCCAAAAATTTGCTCCCGAGTGTTTGGCCCCAAGAATCTTCACTCTTGCCACTTTCCACATCTTTTTCTTTGGTTTTTAAATAATACTGAAATTTCTTGAGAGCTTATATCCTCCTTTAAATATCCGCATTTCTGAAAAACTTTAAAATACTCAAGGGTAGTAGTAATACTCTTGCCAAATTTTAATTATATTCAATAATCTTAGTGATTTATAAAAGGAGAAAAATGATCTGAAGACCAAAGATCTATTACCCCAACCTTCCAAATTCTAGCCTTTGAATTCAGAAGAATCCGATTTTTTAAAAGCTTTCAAATTTCATGAGCATGTGTATTGTGCATGTTTGAAATTCAGACACTAGCTATGAGAATACACAGTTCATTTGTAAGACTGTATTTTCTCTTGCTTTTCATACCAACTTAGTTATGGAAGGAAATAATTCACTTTTATTATAAATCTATCAAATGTAAAGTGGTAAAAAAAATTAGAAAGAACCTTACCATCATTTTTTAAAGTATTTTTCTATTTAATTGGACCCTCTAGTTTTACTTCTGTTTTGTAAGTAATTTTTTTTAGAATTGTAAATTTAAGAAAAGCCTGATGTAGCTTAAACCAAAAGGGTACCATTTTGATAAAAACAAAAAGTTATATAATCCCCAGCATGGCATGAAGCATATGGTTAGAAAATAATGCCCAAGTTTTAGAGCCTAAAATAAAGGGAGTAATGGGAGAAGACTGAGGTGTAATAAGAAACCACATGGCTATTTACAATGTTTTAAGAATGCTATAGAACTGATTGATAGTTCCTTTGTAATGAGCTGTAAAAGGGTAAGGATATAAAAATACCTATAGTGGGCATTTTTAAAGATACACTGGAAGGGTGAGACAGTTTTGTCTCAGGATTCTGAAATTATAATTTGCATCTTTGTATGGAGTTATTCATTGTGTTTCCTGGAGGGTGCTATGACCTTTTACATGAGGTAAAGTTTATAATGACACTTGTTCATTAAAATATATAATGGAATGTTTGTCTAAGTGACAGTTGATATGATGAGTTATAAAGAAGCTGAGTTGGGCCAGTTTTAACCAGTATGTAGTGGCGATATTATAGTAATACAAAAAGTTATGTGAGCCACAATTAGAGGCCTTGGCTTCTGCTTTCTTCTTGATGATTATCTTACAGCATGAAGTGAGGCAAGAGGCCTGTTTTCTTTTTGTTTTAGTTCCCTTTTATTTAAATGAAAAAGATGTTTGAATAACATTTTGGAGAGGTAATACTTTTCTTTTTAAGGAAGAAAAAAATACATCCTTCACAATATTCCCATGAAAAAGATAAGATTTATTATCATTCTTCACTCTGTCCTTTTCCTGACCCCAAACTGTTATTAGCTCCGTATTTTCTACTTTATCAAATCTCAGCTCCACAGTCTGGCCATCAAAGTCTTCCATGATCCACATCCACCCTCTTTAACTAAGGGGGCAGCTTCATGGTTTTACCAATATATGTTTGTGCCCCCTAAGGTAGGGAGAGGAGACAACATGTCTCTCTCACTCTCCATCTTACTTATCCTCTAAGACTGCACATTTCGCCCTCTTTGTGGAGCTGTCTGATCCCCTCCAGTCACTATGGATCTCTTTTTTCTAAATTTATCATCTCTACCACAGAGCAGTGGATAGTATTTACTGTTTGGCCTCATATTCTCTTTAACTTCAGATATGCTTAGTAGACTTCTCACACCAACTAGATAGTAGGATTTTGAGAATCTGGATGGTGTAATTCCTTTTGTATTTCTACTACGTGATACACTGTGGAGGGGCTAGGAAAGAAGTAAACTACCATTTAAGTAATACTTATTTTGTACCAAGTGTTTCATGTACCTTAGCTAAAGTTAAGAATGGTATTTAATCCCCTTTTTAATGATTCAGAAGCTTTCATAGCTTGGTGAAGGTACCCAGCTGGAAAGTGAAGGATCCCATATTCTCAGTTAAATTTTTCTCTCTGCTCTTTCCATTGCACCATGCAATTTATTCCAAAATATTCATATGTTAATTATCTATCCGTAACATAGATATCAAGACCAAGCAGGAAAAGACAACTACGGTGTACAAACTTGAAGGCATTCAGAATTGCTGAAGCAATGGAAAAGTGGGAAGAGTCAAAGCTAGAAACGGGAGCCAGATCATGGAATGCTTTTAAGGGAATAAGAGACCCTGAAGGGTTTTGATGTGGCTGTTGCTGTTTTCTCTTTCTAGTAACAGACTGTATCTGTCCCACCACAGAGGTACTCACATGACCAGGCAGAATCACTCATAGTTTCTGTCCTCCTGGACATAGTGATGAGCATGTGACCCAAACCTAGCCAATGTAAGTCCATCGTTAGGACTTTGCTAGCCAGAGATAGTGGTAGGTTTTTTCCTCTGGGAGAGTTGTTGGGATGTGAGTCTAAGGTTGCTGAAGGCTGTCTTTTTTCCTGTACAGATAAAGTCTCTCTGCGTTAAGAGAGCAGAAGGCCAATGTGCAAAAGTAAATACTATAATACCTCAGTCCTTCTGTCCTAGGTCCAGCTCTGTGCTGTCTTGATTTGCCCAGTGAGAAATGTTCCCTACTAATACAAGTTTTAAGTAGAGGAATGACACATTCAGATTTTATTTTCTTTTTTCTTCATATTTTTATTTTTAAGAGATTTCGCAGACTGCATTGTGGTCAGTGGATTGGATGAAATCAAGAACTGGTAGCAGAGAGACCATACAGGAATCCCTGAAAGGGTGAGATTTAAATTGAGACCTGAAATAAAAAGAGACGCATTCCAGGCAGAGGGAATACAACATGTGAAGGCTCAGAGGACGGAAAGAGAAGTGTGTTTGAGAAAGCCTTGAAAGAAGGTAGTGTAGCTGGTGCATGATTAATAGCAATGGCATATTGGAGAAGTAGCCGGAGCTGGATCATGCCCAGCTCTACAGGCAAGACTAAGGAGTTTGAAAAAAGTTTCTAAGTGCAGTGGAAGGGTGTTCAACCAGAGGGTAATCTGACCCTATTGATGTTTTCCAATGCTCATGCTGACAGCTTTGTGGAGACTACGTGGGGTTACGAGGAGCAAGGAGGATGTAGGAAGGAGGGTACGAGAGGTGGGGAGCAAGAGAAGAAACTGGAAAACCTATTAGGCTATGCAGTAGTCCAGGCAGGAGAATGTGGCTGCTTTTAATAGAGTGGTGGTAGGGGAAGGATGACAACCAGGTTTTCGGATTGAACGGTTGAATGGATGGTGATATATGTTATTATGGCTACTGGTTTGTGATACTTTTAACAAGTTGTGAAATAGTCTTCACAAATGATCTTCCTGCTTTTCTAGTGTTATTTTTTAAATTTAGATATGAATGTTGAATTTTATCATGTCTTTGTAGTTTCATCATTTACTTTTTTTCCTTTTTTAAAAAAAAATTCTTTTTGTTTGAGGGAGTTAGGTTTATTTATTTGTTTATTTATTTATTTATTTAATAGGGGTATTGGAGATTGAACCCAGGACCTCATGCCTGCTAAATGTGCACTCTACCACTGTGCTATACCCTTTCCCCCATCATTTACTTTTTATTTTTACTGTTTAATTGTTTCAGTTAGGACTATTTCAGTTGCAGGTATCAGAAATCCAACTCAAACTAATTTAAGCAAAAAAGCAAATCTATTGAACCGAGTGCCCAAAGGGAGCAGTGGTAAACCTTGCTTTTAGGTTCACCTGTGTGGCTGCTAGGGCATTAAATGTCAGCAGGACTGGTGTGTCTCTTGCTCCCTCTCCCTTTCTCTCCTCTCTCCCTTTCTACCTCTTGCTTCCTGTCCATATTACTTTCACCCTCAGACATGACATCTCTTAGTGGTGCCTCCTAAGTAGCTGGAGGCTCCAGGCTCCCAGCTCTAGGTACTACAGAAGGGATTATCTTGGCTCCAAACACTGCCAGTAAAACTTCAAGGATTTACCGTTTGGCTAGCCTGGGGGTTACATTACAGCCCCACCTAAAGACTGGTATTTCTCCAAGAACAATTGAAGTGCTGCTGTTATGGGAGGAAGGCCAAAAATAACAGATCTCCACTATCCAGTATATCCAATATAAATAACATTTATATTAAAAGAGTTACTTTTATTGATGTTCCTAAAATTCCTGGAATGAACCATACTGTTTATGGTATATTGTTGTTTTTCTGTACCTCTGGATTCTATTTATGAGTATCTTTTTGAATTTTTGGCATTACGTTTCCTAAGTGAAAATTATTGGTACTTTTCACCAGATATTAACATTGTTACATAGCTTTCCCCAAAACAATTAGAAGCATTTCAATTTTGATCTGCCCCATAGAATGATTTAAATATCACAGAAGATTAGATTAATCCATGAACCTTCTAGGTCTGACACTTGCTTTTAAGGAATAGTTCTTTTCTGAAATTATCCCATATTTGTTAATGAGAGTGAGTCTTCTATCTTTTCTTGTGTAAGTATGGGCAGTTTAAAATTTTTCTGATCTGTCATCTTCTTCAGGCAGGTTTTTAAATTTATTAGAGTTAGAATTTTTAAATTCCTACTTTTTCACACTTACATATATTTATTTTATTCTTTCCCTCTCTTGGCTTTAGTAACTAAGATAACTGGTTTTAATCATTTCTTTAAAAATAAAAACTTGGTATTATTTACCAATTGTATTATTTTCCCCCTAACCATTAATTTCTGCTTTTGCCTTATTTTGCCCCTTAAGTTTAACATAATATTTTTATTCCTTTTTGACTTTCTTGAATGAATTCTTAATTTTATTTGTTTTATAAAGTGAGATTATGAATTCTCTTCTGAGCATAATTTTGTCCACATCCAAGAGACTTTGTTTGTTTTGTTTTGTTTTGCTTTGTTTTAGTGTGGGGCTTTTTTTTTTTTGTATTTGTCTTATTGTATTTATTTTTTGAAGAGGAGGGTAATTAGGTTTATTTATTTATTTACTTTTTTTTTTTAACAGTCACTGGAGATTGTACCCAGGACCTCGTGCATGCTAAGCCTGCACTCTACCAATGAGCTATATCTTCCTCACATCAAGACACTTTGATATTAGGGTTTATTATAAACATTTTCTAAATAGTCTGTGTTAACAGTTTTATTTACTTTATCCAGTCAAAAATTGTTTAGATGAGAGTTATAAAAATTATTATGTTGTCTTGTGATCAGTGAATTTAATTTGATTTATTTCAATTTGGGGGAATACTGAGATTTTCTTTGAGTCCTAACATATGTTAAATTGTTATAATATCCCATGGCTTGATAGAAAGGCATATTCTCTGTAGGGCATAAAGTTCAACACGTGCTTATTAGGTAAGGATGGGATGTGGAGGGAGGGTTGCTGGTTTTAGACAGGATAGTAAGAGAAGGACTGTGGGATAAACTGACAGACTTGAAGTGAGGGAACAATAAGAGTAAAAGCCTTGATAAATTGTCTGTATTTTATTTAATTGAAGGATGTAATCCCAGGTCAAATTCTATATATTTAACTTGTTCTGTATTTTTACTTCAATAATACTAATTCAAGCACACCTTTTTGCCTACTTATGTTGTATAAAACTACTAATTTCACATTTAGTCACAAGGCAATCATAAAACACTAATGCCTCTCAAAGTATTTAGATTACCATTTTATACAGAATTAAAATTCTCATAGATTTCTCTTGAACCCCTGAGAAAATAGTCAGATTCCCCCAGAAGTCCCTGTCTGAGAACTACTACTCTTATACATTATTCATCAGACTTTTTCCTACTTCCTTCCCAAGGGGAGAAATGGAGGGAGGAGCAATAGTGATTCTTCTTGCCATATTCATGTTTGAGTTGAGGTTCTGTTTATCACTGACCTAGCACGAGGGCATTCAGTCTTTTCTCTTGGCTGTTTATGGCCCCTGATCCTCATCCCTCCAAACTGTGAGAAACATGAAAGAGCTTTCAGAAGTCTGTCTACTGACTTTCTGTACTACTTCTGCTACCACCAGTACTGGTACTGCCCATTCTGCAAGGAAGCCGCGTGTATTCTCAGCATCTTCTTTCATTTTGGTTAAAATTGTTCTATATTTAGATAGTACTTCTTTAGCTGTATTGTATGAGATTAGGACACTTATGTAGCTTCAGTATTGGTGGTATCTTCTTCTAATTTGTATCTATTTGTCATCTTTGCTTTGAGTTTGGGGAATGGACTTCCAGTAAGCCTGTATGCATCTGTTTTCTTAGAAATCTGCTTTTCTCATTTTTATTGAAGGCTAAAGAAAAAGCCTTTTTTGTAAGCTGTGTGTTAGAATAATTTGATTTTTGTGTTAAAACTGACAACTCACTATTTTTTTAATGACATAACAGGTTGGAATTCGAGGCACTAATATAGTTGTGCTCGGCGTTGAAAAAAAATCTGTTGCCAAGCTTCAAGATGAAAGAACTGTGAGGAAAATTTGTGCCCTTGATGACCATGTCTGCATGGCTTTTGCAGGTACTTTGCAACCTACAGTAATGATACAGAGTATCTTGGTGCAGTAGGGTAATGCAGTTTGGCCTCACGATAGCTATTATGCTATATCTGTATAACATATAGAGTTATACTGCATTGCTTATTAAACACAAATAGTATGCCTTATCTTTTCTGGGAAGTCACAGTTCTGTAAGCCAGGATTTCTGATAATGAGCTTTACTAAAACATAAATGTTAAAAGGTACATATTACCCTAATTATAACTTTCTCCCTGTTTTCTTTTTAACCTTTTTACTTTGAAATAATTATACTCAGAAAGTTACAAAAAAACACAGGGAAGTCCCCTTTACTTGTTAGCCAGTGACCTCCAATGGTAACATCTTTAAAAACCAGTAAGTTGAGATTGGCACAAACCACAGAGTTTATTCGGATTTCACCAGTTCTGCATGAATTGATTTGTGTGCACCTGTGTGAGAGTTTACGTTTAGTAGACTGATTGTGTACGTTCATGTAGCCATCACCAAAATTGAGATATGCAGCTTTTCAGTCACCACAAGGCTGCATCATGCTATTCCTCCTTCTTGTTTCTGACATTTGGCGACTACTAATCTATTCTCCATCTCTGTAACTTTGCATGAAAACGTTATATGAATAGAATCACAGGGCATATAACCTCTTCATATTGGTTTTTCTTGTTCAATATAATTCTCTTGCAGTCCATCAAAGTTACTGCATGTATCAGTAGTCCATTGTTATTTATTGCTGAATAGTATTCTGTGGTATGAGATATACCACATTTTGTTAACAACGCATCAGTTAAAGGATATTTGAATTGTTTCCAGTTTTTGCCTTTTATAGATAAAGCTGGTGTGAACATTTGTGTACAAATTTTTGTGTGAACGTAGGTTTTCATTTTTCTGGGAAAATGCTTGAGTACAATTTTTGGATCATATGATACTGCATGTTAAGTTTAATAAAAGAGTGCCAAATTTGTTCCAGAGAGGCTGTACGACTTTATATTCTTTCTAGCAATGAATGATTCATTTTCTCTGCATCCTTATTGATATTTGGTGTTGTTACTGTTTTTTATTTTAGACATTTGTTTACGTGTGTAGTGAAATCTCGTTGTGGGTTTAATTTGCATTTGTCTCATGGCTAATGATTTTGAACATATTTTCATGTGTTTATTTGCCTCTGTATAGCAAAATTTACAAGCCTTTAGCTACATGGACTAAGAGTAAAAGAAGACTCAGCTAAAATCAGACATGAAAAGGGGGACATTACTAATGATTTTACAGAAATAAAAAGGATTATAAGAAAGTATTATGAACAATCAGATACCAGCAAATGAGATAAATGGATAAATTCCTTGAAATATACAGATTACTTGAAGTTACTCAAGAAGAAATAGAAAATCTCAACAGATATATGTTGAGTAAACAGTGAATCAGTAATCCAAAACCTCCCAGTTAAGAAGAGTTTAGGACCAGATATTTTTACTGGTAAATTTTACCAAACATTCAAAGAATTAGTACCAATACTTCTCAGACTCTTCCAAAAAATTGAAGAAAGAACACTTCCAACCTCATTCTGTGAGGCCAGCATTACCCTGATACTAAAACCAGACAAAGACACCACAAGAAAACTACAGATCAATATCCTTTATAAATATTGATATAAAAATCCTAAACAAAGAATACTAGTAAACCAAATTCAGCATATTAAAAGGATTATACATCGTGACCAAGTGGAATTTATTCCTGGAATGCAAAGATAGTTCAACATACGAAAATCTACCAGCGTATATACCATGTTAATATTATGAGGAAAAACTACGTGGTCATCTCAGTTGATTCAGAAAAAAAACATTTGACAAAATTCAACATCCTTTCATGATAAAAAAATACTCAACCAACTAGTTGTAGAAGGAAATTACCTCAACATAAGAAAGATCATATATGAAGAGTCCATAGCAAATAACAGTCATATTCAATGATGAAAGACTGTAAGCTTTTCCACTAAGATCAAGAATAAGAAAAGGATATCTGCTTTTCCACTTCTGTTTAGCATAGTAATGAAAGTTCTAGCCAGAGCAGTTAGGCAAGAAGGAAAAAAAAAAAGGCATCCAAAGTGGAAAGAAAGAGGTAACATTATCTCTCTTCATATACAGCATGGTCCTGACTGTAGAAAATCCTAAAGATTCTACACAAAGCAAGTATTAGGGATAATAATTGAATCAAACAAAGTTGTGCAAAGTTTGTGCAAAATCAACACACAAAAATGTTGTGTTTTTATACTGAACAATCTGAAAAAGTAAATTAAGGGAAATGAGAAACTAGAAAGACTTGTCCCCTGAAAACTATAAAACATTGCTGAAAGAAATTAAGAAGACATATGTATGGAAAGACATTCCCTGTTCATGGATTAGAAGGCTTAATATTGTTAAGATACCAGTTCTACCCAAAGCAATCTACAGATTTAATGCAATCCCTGTCAAAATCCCTATTACTTTTTTTTGCAAAAATAGGAAAATCCATCCTAAAATTCATATGGAATCACAAGAAATCCTGAATTGCAAAAGCAGTCTTGAAAAAGACCAAATCTGGATAACTTACTCTTCCTGGTTTCAAAACTAACTACAAAGCTACTGTAATCAGAACTGTGTAGTAGTAACATAAAGAAACACACATAGACCAGTGGATTAGAACAGAGAGCCCAGAAATAATCCTTAAATATGTGGTCAATTTTTGACAGGGATACTGAAACATTCAATGGGGGCAAAGAAAATACTTTTCAACAAGTGGTGCTGGGGAAACTGGATATCCACATGCAAATGAATGAAGTAGAACCTTAACCTAATAACATGTGAAAATTAACTCAAAATGGATTAAAAACTTAAACATAAGACCTAAAACTTTAAAACTCTTAGAAGAAAACAAAGGGCAGGCAAAAGCTTCATGAGATTGGATTTGGCAGTGACTTCTTGGATAGGACACCAAAATCAGAGGATAAATAAATAAATAAATAAGTCTATCTCAAAATAAAAACTGTAATGCATCAAAGGACACAGTTAACAGGGTGAGAAGGCAATCCATGGAATGGGAGAAAATATTTGTAAAATCATCTGATAAAGGATTAATGGCCAGAATATATATATAATGAACATTTAACAACAACAAAAAAGGAAACAACCCAATTCAAAAATAAGCAAAGACTTTAAATGGATGTTTTTCCAGAGAGGATATAAAAATGGTCAATAAGCAAATGAAAAGATGCTCAGCATCACTAATCATTAGGGAAATGCAAATCAAAACCACAATGAAATATCATGTCACACACATTAGGATGGCTATTAACAAAGAAACAAACAAAATAACAAGTACAGGCAAGAATGTGGAAAAATTTTAACCCTTGTGCACTGTTGGTGAGAATATAAAATGGAACAGTCCCCCTTTTTTTTTTTTGTAGCAAGTATTATCATCAAACTCTGGAACAGTCACTTTTGAAAACAATATGGTAGTTCAATAAAAAATTAAACATAGAATTGCTGTATGATCCAGTAATACCACATCTGGATATAGACCCCAAAGAACTGAAAGCAGGGACTCAAACAGGTATTTGTACACCCATGTTATTCCATTAGCCAGCATTATTCACAGTAGCCAGAATATGGAAACAACCATCTCTGGTTGGATGGATGAACAACATGTGCTGTATACATACAATTGAATATAATTCAGCCTTTAAAAGTAAGGAAATTCTGACATACTGCAACATGAATTAACCTTAAAAGACACTATGCTAAGTAAAATAAGCAGTCACAATAGGACAATTACTGTTTGATTCCAGTTACATGAGATACCTAGAGTAGTCACATTCATAGGGACAGAAAGTATAATGGTGGTAGCCAGGGGCTGTGAGGGAGGGGGAATGGGAAGCTGCTGTTTAATGGCTTCAGAGTGTCAGTTTGGAAAGTTAAAAGTACTATAGATGGATGGTGGTGATTTCCCAAAAGTGTCAATGTACTTAATTCCACTGAACTTATACACTTAAAATGGTTAAAATGGTCAATTTTATGTTGCATGTATTTTATCATAATAAACAAGAGATTGTGACTGCAAAAGACTGATGGTTATGTGAGAAATAGCTGTGTCAGATTTTGTGAATGAATTTTTTGGGCAATGTAGTATTAAGAGTGGAGAAAGAAAATGGTGATGGAAAAGTCAAATACTAAAGAAGTCTTTAATAGAAGTGTTTGCAACCATCAAAATCTGTTAAGTTTTTGGTCAGTTTGTTTTTCTTTTGATATAAACACATTCTATCTCCTTTTAGAAGTGCTGAAAATTAATCACATGATATTTTGGTATGATAAAAGCAAGATGAAGTGGTTTTTTTTTCTGTTTTAACATTCTTGATTTTCAAACTCTTAATCTTGGACAAAAAGCTGTGAAGTGACAGGTCATGGTTATATTGAATGCAGATTGAATTCAGTAGGTACATGTTTGATAATGAAGTTTCATAAGAAGAAATCCAGTTTACTTCATGTTTTGTTTTGTTTTGTTTTCCAGTTGGCGGTTGGGGGTAGGGGAATTAGGATTGGTGACATACATCCAGCAGCTTCATGGTTTAGATAATAAGTATATTGGGGGAAAAAAAGGTATATTGGTTCTGGAATCAGGATAGACTGTCAACCTTTGAACAGTCTGCTATTGACATCTTCTCAAAAAAGTTTTTAAAAATATGACTGCAGAGGGTTTTTTTTATTTAATAAAACCTGGTAACCAAACCGACTACTATGAATTAAACCATTTTGATCTTTGGGAAATAATTCACTTAACATTAGTGTTTAAACATTATTCTTTAAAACCATTTTCTTTACGAAGTAAATAATGGATCAAATGAAGGTAACAAATCGAGTTAGGATGAGTAGTGCTCTATTTTACAAATTGTTTTTAAGAGATATGTATTGGGAAAAACAAAGGATGTTGTAAGACAGATATCATGGTGGCCAAAATCCTTTTGACAAGGAAAAAAAGTCATCCTTTTTCTATAATGTTTCAACTACTTTTATAGGACTAACTGCTGATGCTCGAGTAGTAATAAATAGAGCCCGTGTGGAGTGTCAGAGTCATAAGCTTACAGTTGAGGACCCCGTCACTGTAGAATATATAACTCGCTTCATAGCAACCTTAAAACAGGTAAGCCAGTATTCCAAAAGATTTCTTCACGTTTTCTCCTTTTCCATCATTATGGGTCCTATCATGTGAATATTACGGTCACTCCAACCGTTTAGTCTTTTAAATCTACTAAATCTCTTGTTCTTTCTCACACTTACTTCATACTCACGTTCTTATTCCAATGGAATCGATTGATTTTATCACTAGAAATCTCAGTCATTATCAGTTCTAGTAATTATATTAAATTTTTAAAAAGCATAAAGTCTAACCTTTAAGGACATTTCTACACTTCTGGAGATACAGTAGTGAGAAACATTTTTTAATGTTTAATATCTGTGATTCTTTCAGTTACAAAGCTAAGCACAACTAATGAGGTTTAGATATGACTTCTGAATCCATGTGTAGCTACGTGATTTGATATTAAATATAATCATGATGCGTACAAGTATTTTTCATTTATTATAATTTTCTATATTCTTTATATATATTAACATAGTCCTTGTACTTACCATTCTTACTATGTAACTATTTCTTGTTGCTATCTGGTAATTATTTAGATTGTTTCCAGTTTCTTTCATTATCCCTTCTCTTTCTCTTTCTCCCTCTCTCTCTCTCTCTCTCTCAATTTATTACTTTTAATAACATTACTGTGTCTTTGTCACAGCTTTCATTTTTCTTTTTAAAATTATATTGTTAAATTCATTTTCAGTATGGGAGTAGTAGATTAGAAATTGTAATTAGTTTTAAGACTCTTGTTATATGTGGCTAAATTGCTTTCTAAAAAGATTGAACGAATTTTTATTGTGCAACTAACAATGCATAAATGCATCCCTGAAGAATCATGAGCATTGGGTTTTTCATTTTTCTTTTATTTTGCAAATAAGTGTAACAGAGTACTATAATAGTTGTTTTAATTTGTATTTTATAATTAGTGGTGAGGTCGATTTTTTTTCCACATGTTGGTTTGCTATTTTCATTTCTCTTAGTGTAAACTATCTTTCCTTTTGACAGTCACTCTGGTGGTTAAGAATGTGCCCCCAGGAGCCAGAATTTTGGGGTCTGAATCCTAACTTTGCTAATTCTTATTTTAGTGCATTAGGCAAACTGTTTAGTGTGTTTTGCCTTAATGTTTTTATTCATAAAATGAACATTACAGTAATGTTTATTGAGTTGCAGTATGGATTAAATGATTTAGTTCATTTAAAGGATTTGGAATACTTTCTGGCATAGATTTTACCCTTTGTCTATGTAGAGGTTTTTTATAGATTCTATATATTCTAGATATTAAAGCTTTAGGTTACATACTTATAAGAAAGTATCCTATTTTTTAATTTATGTTGCAAGAAAGTTCAACATTTTTATGTTGTTCTACTTTTCATTTTTATTTGCTTTGATTTTCCCAGTCATTAAAAAGTTACCTACCAAAAAACAAGGTGCAGAGCACTGTGTATACAAGGTTCCCAATTGTGGTTTTTATATTTTCTTTTGGAAATATAAAAGCTATTATGTGTAGAACTTTAATTGAAATATACATTATAAATCTGTAACAGTAGGGTTGCCACTGGGGAAGGACCTGAGCCTCTGGGACAAAAGAGAATTATCTTTCATGTACACCTTTTGTACTTTTAAATTATTTTAAGCTTGTACATGTATTACCTTTTCATTAGAAAAAGTGGTTAAGCAAGTAAAGTAAAAATATCTCTTCCCTAAGGTATAGTTACAAAACATCTACTTCATATCTAAGTATGAACTAGTAACATTAGGAAATACAGAGAAATTAAGACAGACCCTATTCTTTAAGACTTTATGTTATAGCCCAGCTGGCATTCAAAATTTAAAGTGGCTTGTAAAATACATATAATAAAATTAAAATTAAAAAATAGATTGTTACATAGACAAATCCAAGAAGACAGAGAGTATAAAGTTGTCTCAAGCCACAGACTTGTATACGGTTCCTACAGCTGCCTACAAATGCAGTCCTGAGTTTTCTGCCAGGGCTGACTCTTTGCACAACTTCTAGGGGCACTAGTCTCATAATTAGTGTGAATTCTTCTCCCTGGACCACAAATCTAGGAAGTTCCTGGCACTAAAGAAAGAAATACAATTAGTTTCCAGTGCCCCATTGTCAGTGAGGGAAAAACATGCTTTTTCTTCAAAAGAAACAACAATTTCCTTGTCGTAGGACTGAAGGAATGTCTTGGTTGGGTTTTTATGTGAAGGTAACTTAGTATATAATGAACAGAATATACTTGATAATAATATTGTCAAGTAAGAATATTTGATGATCATAGTAACAAAGTGTCCCTCAAAGTAAACCAAGGACAGGCTTCCAAGGCACCGCTCATTGAAATCAGCTTTACTGGGAACCAGAATGGTGTGACGTACACAGTTCTCTGCTATAACAAAAAGATCAGCCTAGTTATGATACCAAAATGTACATAAGGCAACAAGAAAACAAATTTAAGACCATGTATAAGCAAACTTACGATTGTATTTTACATACTGTGTACATTAACTTCTTAAAAATTTCATTATGGATCGAAGTTAGTCCAGAAAAGATCAGGAAGAAGATCTTGAAGTTATAGAGAATACGAATTGATAAAGAAGATTATTTTGCCAGGAATACTTTACTTATTGTTAGAATTTGTTACTTGATAAATAATAGTGTTATCCTTTCTTTGGGCTCATAGAAAGTAGTTATGAAAACATTTTATTTTTCAGAAATACACTCAGAGCAATGGACGAAGACCTTTTGGTATTTCTGCCTTAATCGTAGGTTTTGATGATGATGGTATCCCAAGACTGTATCAGACTGATCCCTCTGGTACTTACCATGCTTGGAAGGTGAGTCATGAATTTGTTAATATATTATAGAAGTTGAGTAAATGTACTCAGTGTAAATGCTCTATCACTTTCAGGGAAGTGATAAAAAGATGATGATGTATTAAAATATTGATGGTGGTATAAACTTTAACGATTTAGCTAGTCAGAAACTATGATGGTTTTTGATGTTAGAGAAACATTTTTTATTAATTACAGCATCTTTTCCTCACTTTTGAAAAATGTGACAAACCTAAATGTGTATAAATGGCCAAGTAATGTAAATACTCAGTTTCTATTCGTTGTTCATTCTTCTGTGTTAGTATTGCACGTATGGATGCCTGCTTTGAGTAAAAATTGTCTTTTTGCTCTTAATAAAGAATTAAATGAACTTTTATGGGGGAGGATATAGTTCAAGTGGTAGAGCACATGCTTAGCATGCACAAGATCCTGGATTCAATCCCCAGTACCTCCTCTAAAAGTTAAAGTAAATAAACCTAATTACCTCCCTCCCCCCAAAAAAGAAAAAAAAATAGAATTAAATGAACTTTTAAACCCCATACTGAAATCTTTAATGCATCCTCTACTCTAGGAGAATCAAAGCACCCCAAACTGTGAATCTGTACTTAGGTGTTAGTGTATTACAATTGTATCCACCTAATTCCTGGAATATAGTTTGTTTTCTGGATAAGTTGTTATTCTTATTTCAATACCCAACTACTAACTTTGTTTAATGGTGCACTCAAATCTAATACAAAATTCTAGGGTCTAGGGAAACTAGTGGCAGTTTCCAGAAGTGAAATTTTGTATATTCTCATACATAAGAATAAAATTACACTATAGAACCTAAGTGATTTTGACTTTATTTAAAGTTTAAATACTCAGGCTTTAAATAACTTTATGAAATTTATTTTACTATTACTAAGAGCCAAATAAATTAATGGGAAATACTGCCTTTATCTTTAAGTCTCTATTAACTAAAGGATTTGATTTGAGCCGACTATATTCAAAAGATGCTGTTTTATGGACCAATTAACCAGGCCAATAAAAAAGTGGATTAAACTGCCCAGAAATATGAATACTTGTGTTATTAGCTACACAACTTAGAAAGCTGCCTGGACAATCTAAGTGCTAACCAGAAGCTATTAATTTACCTGATGCAAATACCAGACTTTTTTTCTGCCAGTTGGAAATCTTTTACAGGTACTAGATTTCTTGTGCCTCCCGAATTCCTAAACAAAGCAAGTTATTACACTCAGTCTTTCTCTAAATATTTTTAAGTCTGTCATCTTCTATTTGCATTTATCATTAATGTTGTGACCTTTCATTTCAATGTCATAACCCAGTTCAAGTTTATGTAATTTTCCATTTTAATTTGGTTGCTCCCTGGAGGTTATACAGAAAACCATTTCCTTTTTATTTCAAAGTCAGTTAGTTAGGTAAATCATGGTACTTTTTAATTGTTGGGGATTTCATTTATCATCTAGGTCTGAAAGTATGCTTTGCTGTGGTGTGGTATTACATGTGGTGGAGGTAAGGAGGGTATGAATGGCGTGCGCATGTGCAGACACACATGTATGCTCTATTATCATTTTAGTAATACTACATATTGTACTTTCTAATAAGATTTTGCTAAGAAATATTGGAGTAAACTAACCCTCTAAACTTAGTAACCATAAATTTGTTCATATTGCAGTGATACTAATAATTGTCTTCTATTTTTCAAGGCAAATGCAATAGGTCGAAGTGCTAAAACTGTCCGAGAATTTCTAGAAAAGAATTACACAGAAGATGCTATAGCAAATGACAATGAAGCTATCAAATTAGCAATACGAGCTTTGCTAGAAGTAAGTGATCTAATAAAGGATATTCAGAAAAACGTGGGTTTTTTAATTCATTCAGTTGCTTATTAGAACACAGAATTTCCTGAAGTAATTCTGATATTGCATTTGTTCTACATTAGGTTGTCCAGTCTGGTGGAAAAAACATTGAACTTGCTATAATAAGAAGAAACCAACCTTTGAAGGTAAGTCATTAACCTAACAAGAAAAAAAAGTCTGTAGTATAAGGTGACAAAAGTTAATGTGTTGACATCTGTGAATCTTCATCATAAGCCTGAAACATACATTAGCTCCATTGACACTATGATGACTTCTGTTTTGTTTCTATAGGCTAATATTCACTAATTTGTATGTGCTTATTGCAAGCAGTTATCTATCCCTAGCCCTTTGTGAAGACCTAGAGGTACTGAGATCTCTGTATAGGTCGACCCCATTTAGTATAGTTGTTATAAGTAGGAACCCCTGCTGAGTTAGTCCTATGCAGGGTCAGTGTAGCATATGCCCTATGGAGAGTCATTCTAGCACAATGTAGAGAACAGTTACTCTTCTGTCTTTTTAGATCTTCTGAAATCAAGATACGGTTCCAGCCAGTGTCATTCAGCTGCTATTTATATAATTGTTGGCCCTCCAGGCTTCTAATATGATGTTATCCTTCATTATGTCAAAATGAAGCACTCTTTCTTGATTGCCTACTGGTTTTATCTTTTTTTTCTACTTTTCACTTTTGAGTGCCTTTGAGCTTCTGCAAGACTTACATTTTAATACCTAGTGTGATGATCTTTCCATATTTTTTATGGCAGGTCTAGCGTTATTATTTGTACACCCCTTTTCAACCATTATGGGTTAAAACCACTGGACCACAAAATTAATTGTTCAGAACAATGTGATAAATTGTTCCAAACATTGTGATAGAGGACTCATTGGTAAAGAGCACTTGAAATGTGGTTCACTGTCACTCATTAGGGAGAGCTGCACACTGTGGTTTGCCAGCTAGCTCTCTTTAGCTGAGAGTGTACAAAAGCACTTGCATGGGAAACTGAAAAGTGCACTAAAAAAGTGTTGTTTTATGTATACCTTTTCTTTGTTTTACAGAAAATATTTCAAGGGAAAATAGTGTTAAAATCAGTGCTGTGTGGAGCAGTGAAGTTTTTCCCTTTGCTTTTGTTTTTTGGCAGTATTGCTGTTGTTGTCATTATTGTTTTGACACCAGTGGATGAGGACACACGGACAAGCAGGAGCAAAATTTCAATGAATAAAAGAAATGTGGACAGGGTGGTTGGGTCTGTGCCTGTATGGCTCCACATAAATAACCAGGGTGCTGAGCAGAGGATGGAGATGGGATCGGGGCTGGGCTCTCACCCCTGCTGCCACAGACAGGGACAGACGTGCCAGCACCGCAGGTACACAGAACCACTGAGTCCAGAGCCACCTCTCCAGCCCCATCACATACATATGTAGACAGCTGCATAGACACACACAACACAGATATACACATATTTTTACTTATGAGTGGTAGGATGGTAAATACTGGCAGCGGAGTTACACTACCCTTCCACATGATACTTCAGAATAGGCTGTGTGGTGAATAGGGCATGAGTTTTGGAATTGGATAGACCTGGGCTTAACTTCAGCAGATAAATTTGTTTAACAGTATGACCTTGAGCAGGTTGCTCCCATCTTTAATTTTAAATAAAATAAAATGGATTTAAATAATATAAAAGCTGTTTGTGCTTTCTACTTAGTGACGGAGTTGTAAACAAGGCACAGTGTAAATCATCATTTTCCTACTTCTTCGGCTAGTCTATGAGCTGATAAAATAGACAGACCCTATCAAGAACCACACAGTAGGGTAGAGGTAGGAGTTCAGTAATGAGTTGTTTCCTCATGAATAGAATAAGCCTGGCGTTAAAATGTTTTCAGAGTTATGTGAACATATAGGGTATGTAATGCAGTATTACATTGGCCCTGCTTCTGTTTTAGCACAATGGTAGTGGAAATGTCATAGAGTTCTGGTTTTGTCCATAATTGTTACAAGTATGTTGCTTTTGAACCTTCTGAAATATTTCGTTATATATTTGAAGTTATAAGATACAAAGTTACAAATTGAAAATATAAATGTATAAAATACAATTGGATTCCTTTCACATTCTAAATATTTAGAGATTATTGCTGTAATTGAAATTTGCTTTTTAAAATTTTTTTCTCTTTTCAGATGTTTAGTGCCAAAGAAATTGAATTACAGGTAAATGAAATAGAAAAGGAAAAGGAAGAAGCAGAGAGGAAGAAATCAAAGAAGACTGTTTAATTCTTTGGATAAGCAGTGGGAATTTTAATGTTTTGTTGTACTCCTTAGAATTATTTAGTGAAATTTTACAGGAAATAAGTTGATTTGCAACATAACATTTAGTAGTTATGTGTTGTTTTGAGAATTTTAGATTTGTAGCTTTCTTCAGTCTGTTACATGGACAAATTTACATTAGTGTGAAGATTTTCTTTGAAAAAAAGAGTTCAGAAATTGTTGAAAGCAGTCATAATTTTACATAGGCCTGAGATTATACTTTATAACTTACCCAGCATGTTACTTTTTTCATATGTGCAAGCTTAAATTTAAAAAATTAATAATTTGGTGCCATTTGAGTGTTGACTGTCAAAGATAGCTGTTCCAAAATAAACTGAATATAATACTGGGTTGCATTTCTAGATGAATGATAAAAACATCCTTGTGTTGGTAAATTGCCACAATTTTGTCAGAGCCTTCTTTATTTTTAAATATTTTGTCATGTTTATTTTACCTTTGTTGTTTTATAAGTTGTAGTACAGTCATCTCTTGGCATCCGAGGCCTATTTGTTCCAGCTCCCCTCGTGAATAACAAAATATGCAGATGCTCAAGTCCTTTATATAAAATTGCATAGTATTGGCATTAACCTTTGTACATCCTCTAGTACATTTTATTTTTTTCCAGTTTTATTGAGATGTAATTGACATAGAGCACTGTGTAAGTTCAAGGAGTACAGCATAATGATTTGATTTATATACATCATGAAGGGATTATCACGTAAATTTTAGTGAACATCCATCACCTCATGTAGACACAAAATTAAAGAAATAGTAGTAACCCATGGTGAAAATTGTTTAATATATGTATGTGCATGTATGACTGAAGCATCATGCTATATACCAGAATTTGACACATTATAAACTGACTATACTTCAATTAAAAAAAATATATATATATACATATATATACAAAAAAAAGGAAATAGAAACAATTTTTTCTTGGGGAAAAGAGACATACAGCAGTGTTAATTATATTTACCATGTTGTACATTACATTCATAGTCCTTATTTATCTTATAACTTAGAATTTTATGCCTTTTTGAGTGCCTTCTTCCAGTTGCCCCTTCCTCTAACCCCTGCCTCTGGTAACCATAAATCTGATCTCTCTTTCTATGACTGAGTGAGTTTATTTATTTTTGAAGTATAATTGATCTACAGTATTATGTTAGTTCCTGCTTTACAACATAGTGATTTGATATTTCTCTCCATTTCAAACTGATCACCATGAGTCTGGTTACAGTGTGTCACCCTACAAAGATATTACATAGTTATTGACTATATTCCTCATTCTGTATATTTCATACCAGTGACTCATTTATTTTGCAACTGGAAGTTTATACCTCTTAATCTCCCTCACCTTTTTATTTCCTTCCTCTACCACCCTCACCTCTGACAACCAACCACCTGTTTGCTCACCTTATCTGTAACTGTTCCTGCTTTGTTATTTTTCATTTCTTGTTTTTATATTTTACATATAAGTAAAATCATATAGTATTTGTCTTTCTCTGATTTATTTCACTTAGCATAATACCCTATAGGTCCATCCATGTTACTGCAAATGGCAAGATTTCATTCTTTTTATGGCTAATATTCCATTATATATATTTATATATATATACACACACACATAAATGCATACATACACACATATATACATACGTGTATATATACACACATTTTCATTTTTTTATTATTCAGTTTTATTGAAGTATATTTCATTTACAATGTATTAGTTTCTGGTATACAGCATAATAATTCAGTTATACATATGTATATACATAAATTCTTTTTCATTATAGATTACTGTAACATACTGAGGATAGTTCCCTGTGGTATACAGTAGGATCTTGTTTATTTTATAGTAGTTTGTATCTGCTAATCCCAAACTCCTAATTTATGCCCCCTCCCCCTTTCCCCTTTGGTAACCATAAGTTTGTTTTCTGTATCTGTGAGTTGTTTCTGTTTTGTAAATACATTCACCTATATCATTCTTTAGATTCCACATATAAGTGTTTCTCTGTCTGACTTACTTCACTTAGTATGATAATCTCTGGGTCCATCCATGTTGCTGCAAATGGCATTATTTCATTCTTTTTTATGTCTGAGTAATATTCCATTGTGTGTGTGTGTGTGTGTGTGTGTGTGTGTGTGTGTGTGTGTCTGTCAGTGGACATTTAGGTTGCTTCCATTATCTTGGCTATGATAAATAGTGTTGCTATGAACGTTGGGGTGCATGTATCTTTTTGAGTTAGAGTTCTCTCCAGATATATGCCCAAGAGTGGAATTGCTGGATCATATGGTAAGTCTATTTTTAGTTTTTTAAGGAATCTCCATACTATTTTCCATAATGGCTGCACCAAACTACATTCCCACCAACGGTGTAAAAGGGTTCCCTTTTCTCCTTACCCTCTCCAGCATTTATCATTTATGGACTTTTTAACGATGACCATTCTGACTGCTGTGAGGTGATACCTCATTGTAGTTTTGATTTGCATTTCTCTGATCATTAGCGATATTGAGCATCTTTTCATGTGCCTGTTGGCCATCTGTATGTCTTCACTGGAGAAATGTCTGTTTAGGTCTTCTGCCCATTTTTTGATTGTACCACATTTTCCATTCATCTATTGATGGGCACTTCAATTGCTTCCATATCTTGGCTATTGTAAATAATGTTGCAGGGAGCATAGGGGTGGGAATATCTTTTCTAATTAGTGTTTTTGTTTTCTTAGGATAGGTACCCAGGAGTGGAATTGCTGAATCATAAGGTACTTCTTTTTTTAATTTTTTGAAGAATCTCTATACTGTTTTCCATAGTGGCTGCACCAGTTTACATTCTCACCATCAGTACACAAGGGTTCCCTTTTCTCTACATTCTTGGCAACACTTGTTATTCGTTGTCTTTTGGATAATAACCATTCTTACAGGTTTGAAATGGTATCTCATTGTGGTTTTGATTTGCATTTCCATGATGATTAGTGATTTTGAGCATCTTTTCATGTGCCTTTTGGCTGTATGTATGTCTTCCTTGGGAAAATGTTTATTCAGATCCTCTACCCATTTTTAAAATTGGGTTTTTTGGTTTTTTGATGTTTAGTTGTATGAGTTCTTTGTATATTTTGGATAAATTTACCCCTAATGGGTTATAGTGTTTTCAGATATCTTCTCCCATTCAGTAGGTAGCCTTTTTCATTTTGTTGATAGCTTCCTTTGCTGTACAAGAGATTTTTAGTTTGATTAGGTTCCATTTATTTATGTTTGCTTTTGCTTCTCTTGCCAGAAGAGACATACCAACAACAAAAAAAAATTACAAATACCAATGTCAAAGAGAATACTATCTATGTTTCCTTCTAGAAGTTTTATGGTTTCAGGTCTTACGTTTAAATCTTTAATCCATTTTGAATTTATTTTTTGTGCGTAGTGTGAGACAGTAGTCCAGTTGGATTCTTTTGCATGTGGTTGTCTAGTTTACCCAACACCTTTTATTGAAGAGGGTGTCTTTTCTTCATTATGTATTCTTGCCTCCTTTGTCATAGATTAATTGCCCAAATAGGCGTGGGTTTATTTCTGGCCTTTCTTTTCTGTTCCATTCATTTATGTGTCTGTTTTTGTGCCAGTGGCATACTGTTTTGATGAATGTAGTTTTGTAGTTAGTTTGAAATTAGGGAGTGTAATACCCCCAGCTTTGTACTTTTTAAGATTGTAAACCGACAATAATGCAATAATAGTAGAGGACTTTAACACCCCACGTACATCAATGGGTACATCATTCAGATAGAAGATCAATAAACACTAGCCTTAAGTGACACATTAGACCAGATTAGACCAGGTTTTGCTGACCTATACAAAGTGATTTTTTATTTAATGTGAAGTTTTAGCCAAAGTATACTCAATCATTATTGCTATTTAAAATGTCACTTGGAATATGCAAGCACTTTGTGCTTTTCCCCCTCATATCCTCAAGGTGAGATGATCACAAACATCTTTCAATCGTTAGATTATCACTAACTAGACAGTCTGAAAAAAAATCTCTCACTACAAGTGTAGAAATGCTGGATAAAATCTAACAAACATCCCTTTAAATGCATAACTGAAGTTACAAGAAGTAAAGGAAATCCCCAGAGGCCAAAAACAAAAAGGAGTCTGAAAATCAGAGAAGGCATTTGAGCAGATGCTGGTGCTGCCTAGGAGGAAGTTGTACTGGCACAGGGAATAAGCAAACTAAGAATAAGACAATAAAAAGCCTAGAAACACAACCACCTTCACTGGGATACTTGGTAATGGTTGCTAAGATTGCAGTTAAGTGGGTAAAGAATAAGCTCTTCTGTAACCGGTGATAGGACAACTGGTTACCCATTTGAAAAGAAAAAATTGGACCTTGACTTCACACCATTTAAAAAAATCAATTTCAGATGAATTAAAAACCTAAACATAAAAGATGAAACTTTTGGAAGACAATACAGGAAAAGATCTTTAAGAAAGACTTTCATCTAAACAAGATATAAAAAGTGCTAACACTTAATGAAAAGATTGATAATTCAACTACCTGAAAATGTAAGTGTCTCTACATCAAAAGATACCATAAAGAAAGTGAAAAGATGGGCCACAAATGGGAGAAGACATTTGTAACATATAACTGATAAAAGGTGTGTGCCTGGAGTTTATAAAGTACTGTTGTTTCAAAGGAATAAAAAACACAGTGCAACAGAAAAATGGGTGGGCCATTTAAACAGGCAGTTCACAGAAGAGGAAACTTGAATGATTTTCTCTTTATGAGGAGCTTATTAAATGATTCTCTACCACACTAATCAAGGAAATGCATCTTATAACTATGATGAGACACCCACGAAAGTTGGCAAAAATTTTAAATGACTATAAAGTGTTGGTGAAATGTTCAAGCAGCATGATTTACAATAACCAAGACATGGAAATAACCTAAATGTCCATTGATAGATGACTGGATAAAGAAGTTGTGATAAATACATATACATACACACACACAATGGAATACTACTCAGCCATAAAAAAGAAAAAATGCCTTTTGCAGCAACATGGATGCACCTGGAGACTGTCATACTAAGTGAAGTAAGCCAGAAAGAGAAAGAAAAATACCATCTGATATCACTTATATGTGGAATCTAAACAAACACAAATGAACTTATTTACAAAATAGAAACAGACTCACAGACAGAAACAAACTTATGGTTACCAGAGGGGAATGGGTTGGGAAGGAATAAATTAGGAGTTTGAGATTTGTAGATACTAACTACTATATATAAAATAGATAAATCAGTTTCTACTGTATAGCACAGGGAACTTTATGCAATATCTTGTAGTAACCTGTAATGAAAAAGAATATGTATGACTAAAGCATTATGTTGTACATTCAAAACTGACACAACACTGTAAATTGACTATACTTAAGTTGAAAAAAAAACCAAAACTGTGAAATGTTACTGAGCACTTGGAGCCAAAAGAACAATCTACTGCTATTAGTCTTAGGACAGCTGCTTTGGGCAGCAAGGTAGTGCGATCTAGAAAGTCAAAAAGGCATGTGCCTGTCAGCCAGTTAATTCCACTCTTGAGGTATACAGTCTACAGAAACTCTACTGTATGTGCATAAAAACACATGCAAAAGCATTGTTTGTGATAGCAAAAAAAATTAGAAACTACCCAATATTCATCAATAAGAGAATGAATAAATTGTGATTTGTTCATACAGAAGCATACCATATAGCAGGGAAAAAGACAGTACAGTTACATGTATCAACAGGGATGTGTCTACAAAACATTGAGCAAAAACTGAAACCAATTGTGTAAACACAATTGAATGTTTATAGAAAGCTTAAAGACTTACAAAGCTAAATATAGTGTTTAACAGATACAATGAAGTAAAACTGAAGAAAAGCAAGGGAATAGTTGTTGCAAAATTTAGGACAGTGAGTACTTCTGTTGGGCACCAGGGAGAGGAATGCACAAGAACAGTAAGGCTTTTGTAAAGCTGGGTGGTGAACATGTGCAGGTTCACTTCATTATTCTCTAAACTGTGCATGTAAATTATCTATACTTAATTATTATGTACTTCACAGTTATAAATCCAAAAACATCCAATGCAGAAAAAAGTTGTAAGGAAGTTTAAACATGCATATCTTGACTTTCAGAAGCACATTAAGAAAAATTAAAAGCAAACTATATTTTGTTGTCTATGAATGTATCCATATATAATAAAAATAAAAAGCAAAATCAGAATGGTTGGAAGAGAAGGGAATACAAGGGGCTTCAACTGTACTGGCCACATCATATGTCTTTAATGGTGGTATGAGTGTTCATTACAATATTCCCCTGTCTAACAGAGCTAGAGACAGCTTCGCTTCATTACTAAGTTAGCACAGTTCTTTTTAAAAATTTCTTTTTCCCTTATTCCTGGTCATGTTGAGGAAAACAAGTGAGTGAAGTAATGAAAGACATGACAGTCTCACCATCATTTGAAATGAAATCATGACTAATTCTCTTAGGAAGCAGATCAGCGGTTTGCACAGTAAGTTTTAAAAGACCATTTGGAACCTAGTAAATTTCTGCTTGATCTTTGGAAAAGGATGTGATTGAAATAAATACTCTCCAAGTTTGCAAAAAAAACCCACTTAATCTCATGTTTCCTTAGGGCTTTTCATTCCAGGCATTCTCATGGTTTATGTAACTTAATTGGATATAAGTATTCAATTATGTACGTCAATAATGTATATTAAATATACATATTTAATTGAAATATATAGATTTCATACATTGAGATTCCTTTAGAAACAAAGTAAGCAATTACTTTATCATACCTCCACATAAATTTTTAGTGGTAATTGAGGGGTCAAAAATGCCTCATCTGATTAAAAATTATAAGTTTTTTTCACTGTATTTTTAATAGAGAGTTATACAGGTGCAATGTGATTTGCATATAGAGAAAACAGATGACTAGAATATTTAAGATCTTGATTTCAAGGGGCATATATAGGAAATAAATAGAAGAAATGAATGTAATAATCACATTGAAATGAAATTTTTATATCATTAACTTTTAATAAATAATAGATATACATGGTACATATTATTTTAAATGGTACAAATGAAATAAAAACACAAAAAAATGGTACAAATACACTGTCTCACTTTTGACCCCCAGTAACTGAGTTTCTCTTCTTGGAGGCAACCCATGTAATCAATATGTTTCCACTGATATTTTCATTATACTTCCATTAATATTCCATACATATGCAAACATATAAGAAGATCTCTTTTAATGCAAAAGGCAGCAGACTATATATTGTTCAGTATCTTTGATTTTTTTCAGTTAACATAGCTTTGAGGATCTTCCCATGAGAGTATCATTCTTTCCAGTGTACAGATGTAAGGTTAAATTCTCAACCAGTCTTCTGTTGATGAACTTACTGTTCATGGTGTTGCTATTGCAGATAATGCTGCAGGTGAATAAACTTCTGTTTGCCATTTCCCATATGTGGGAGTATATTGTGTCGTGTTTTCGCTATGCCCGTTTCAGTTGAGATTTTTTGGTTAAAAGAAACAACATTCCAGTAAGGATTCAAGGAAATAAGGGCTCTCATGGGGAAGTACAAAACTAGAAACAATAACATCATTTTGCCTTCTAGGAATAGCAGCATCAAGAGCTTTTGAGTCTTAACTCTGATGTTGAATAGGGTCAGTTCCTTACAACACATCTGTTCTCTCTTGACTCTCGCTTTCTCAGCCTCATTTTCTTTCTTTAACTCCTTGCTTATTCTAACTCGTGGTTTCTCTTCCCTTATAACCTTCTAGCCTATACATGTGAATTATGGCCTCTCTAGCCTCTCTTTTAATTTGATCATGTGGCTTCCATAGTTAACCTCCCTTCTCTTTCCAAGGTTCCCAGTTGCAATTCTGCAGGAATAAATGTGTTTGGACTAGCTGATATTTTTGCATCAGGCCTGGCCAGGGTCATTGTGGCCAAAGGATTGGCTGCCCTTGGGCCAGCTTCCTTGTCCAGCCAGCAGTGGCCAGTGGCTTGAAATCAGGTAGTTCCACCCTGTGATGCCCTTCATGCCAGGAAAGCAGTTCTCTTGCAAGGGGCTGCGTATATGACTGATCTGGGGAGCACACACACGCTTCTCCTCACAGAAAAGACTGTTTTCCTCCTCCTTTTTGTTGACTGAGCTGACGCTGGAAATTTATGACTCACCCAGGTAGTCTTCTCCAAGAAGCCTTTCCTCAGGCTTGATTAGAGGCCTGTCCTCTGTGTCTCCAAAGCTCTTTGTTGTGACCTGTTTCATACTGTCTAGTAATTGTTTCATACTTGCATCTGCGAGCATCTCTGGCTAAAAAAAGACTATAGTTATTTTTCATTTAAAATGTTTATGAAATGTTGTAAAATATGTATGGTAATATGTGTGCTAGTTACCAATTTTTTGTCTCTCAGCTACAAATCTTTGCCCTCTTCTTTCCTCTGGACCCTGGAAACATTTCTCCTTTGCCAGCTAATGAAATGCTAAACTTCCCCAGTAGAGGGCGCTGAGGCCATACTGCAGAGCTACTGCAAAAGGTAACTATTTGCTTCTGCATTCTGGTACTTGCTATTATTTAAAGGTTTTTTTTTTTTTTTTTTTTTCTTCAGGGGCGGTTGTTAATTAGATTTATTTATTTATTTGGTGGAGGTACTGGGGATTGAACCCAGGACCTCCTGTGTGCTAGGCATGCACTCTGCCCCTGAGCTACACCCTCCCCCTCCACTATTATTAAGTGCAAATGAACTCCAGTTACAGCCCTGGGCCATGCTTTCCCCACCTTCAGTGGCTTTATAGATCAGCAACAGCCTGTTCTCTCTGGCACATTTCTTCATCTCTGCCAGGCTGTGTGCTCAGCGACCTCTTTGAGGAGGTCTGAATCTCAGCCGTGAGGAGTGTTTGAATGTCCACTCCTCCTAGCTGAAAGGAGTAGATGCTTTTTTGCACCTGCTACTTGTGGATGCCTTAGGATCCTCTTCTACTCCTTTCAGTAGTTAACTACCTTCTAGTAACTAACAATTCTTTATATTAAATTTTCCCTCTTCAAATAACTGATGTGATATCTGTCCCCTGAATGGGCCCTGACTAATATAACATGTAATGAGGCTTTTATTGGTATTTTTAAATGGATCTATAAAGAAATAATTTATAATTTTCTCAGTTTTAATTTCTAACATGGTAAATATTGATAGATATAATTCATACAGACAAAAGATTTTAGGGGTCCTCAGTAAGTTTTAAGAGTGTAAAAGTTTCCTGAGATGAAAAAGTTTGAAAACAGCTGCTTTACTGCAAGTCTTCTCAGATTTTTGATACTTAAGAGACATTGCAAATCTAAGTTTAAACCCAGATCTAATGTATATAAAGCTGTAGGGATGATGAAGTCAACAAATATTAAGTCTTGAAAACTTGAAATCTTTTCTCATTCAGAAGTTTCTGAAATAAAAAAAGAGAAGAGGAGATGAAATACATTAGGTGGGATTACTTGAGAGTATAGGGAAGATATAATGAAGAACTTGTTGAAACTTAGAATGGATACCATTAAATGCTGAGGTTTGATATGAGTTCTTCTCTCTTTATTGTACCTTCTCTCCTTCATTGATAACATCCAGTCTCATTACTTCAAGTATAATCCATACTGTGTCAGGAAGTGCAGGTAGAAATGTGATAGAAACCTAGCTTCTGTTTCACTTTCTTTTTTTGTTTGTTTCACTTTAAAGTTCCATTTGATTTTTCTTAAAATCTTGATCTTTCCCATCAGAGCTGCTCCATCTCCAGTCTTCCGCATCACTGTGAATGAAATCACCATCTACCCAGTTTCTAAAGGTAGAAACAAGAGTCATTCTTAACACTTTTCACTCCCTAAGCTACTTTGCTCAGTTTACCACTAATACCCACAGATTTTTACCTCCAAAATACATTTCAAACCTATCCACTGCTACCACCCTATTTCAAGCCACCCTCATCTCATACCTGGTCGGCTACAAGAGCCATGCAACTAGTTTCTTTGTTGCCTTTTTTGTCTTCCCCAAGTTCATTCTCCATATAATAACTAGAATGGTTTTTTAAGAACTTACATTACTCAGAAAATGACAAGGATACAGCAAAAGGACACAAGAAACAAAGGAGTTCCTACTGTCTAAATGTGGGACAATTTGAGAATAAAAATAAGTTATGACAATAACTGATCATAGCCCACTGACTGAAAAAGAATGCATGAATCCATGCTCATACATACATAAGAGACATGGGAAAACTACTTTCAGTAGACTGGCAAACAATAATGTAATGAGTTTTTTTAAATCACCATTTTGCTGCCATCATAGTAATAACTGATTCAGCCAAGAGTCAATAATGGATGCTAAAATTAATAGGGCAAAGCTTGATGAAGAACAAGATATCTACACAGTTTTGAAGTATGTTCCACCACACTGCTTATTAATTACAAAGAGGAAAAATCATAACTTTACAGTGAGCAGCTTGGCATATATCAACATAAACAAGGGATCAAACTTAAGGTAAATGATAAGAACACAAATTTACATCATGTTTCCTTATGTGACACAGAGGACATAACATCATTCATGTAGTATTCCTGTCAAAATGCATAACCTAAATCTGACCACGAGGAAACAACAGGCAAACCCAGTTAATGACATTCTACAAAATAAAGCGCCTGTTCTCTCCAAAAATGGTAATATCATGAAAAACAAAGGCAGAGGAACTGTTCTAGATTAAAGGAGACTAAAGAGAGATAAAACTGTATGCAATGAATGATTTTAGATTAGATCCTGGACTAGAAAAAATTTGCTATAAAAAACATTATTAGTACCCAAAAAATCAATTATTGGGACAAATAGCAACAATTGAAAAAGATCTGTTGATTTAATATCTGTTGACTAAATAGTTGTATCAATGTTAAATTTCCTAATTTTGTTAATTGTACTGTGGTTATAGTAATTCCTTGTCTTTAGGATTATAAATTGAAATATTTGGAATAGTGGGGAGTGTCTGCAAGTTACTTTCAAGCAGTTCAGGGAAAAAGTGTATTTAGAGTTGATTCTCATTGTGAAGATTCTGTTCTATTAAGTCGCAGAACACTGAATTAACAAATACTCAAAAATCGCTCCTGGAAGATACACAGAGTTAGGTTTCTATAAGCTCCTGGTTATAACAGTTTTTTTTTTACTACCCATCAATACATAACTTTGTTTTATGTGTGTTTCTGTTAAGGACACCTTATTAATATATACTGTTGACTTATTAACATTGAACTTAGAACCAGTAGCACTACAACTCACGCCTGAATGAAGTCTGTCTAATGCATCTGTTCTCTCGTAAGGCACATCACAGCCTTCCTGCGCTTAGGAACCTAGACCGCACTTAAGCACTGTGCCTGGGCATCATTAGTGACATCATCATCAACAAAAAGGACAAAAGCATGTAAAACATGGCACTAGACAGACTGCGAAAAGGACACTTGTTTACAGTATGAGAGCTGAAACAAGAAGGCAGAGCACCACCTTGTTTGAGCTCACCTGGGAAAGTGTGCATCGAACAATTCAAATTGTTCCTGCTCTGCAAACGTCTGCAAAAGACCTGACAAGTACCATGGGGGCACTAATAAATTTTAGCAAGTAAGTGAACTGGCAGATTTGGAAAGTGTGAGTAATGAGGATCAAGCGTGTATATATACTGTATATGCGCGCACACGCACGCACACACACACACTCACACCCACTTATACACAAAGAGAGGGAGAGCAAATGAACACATCAAAATGTGAATCTGGATGGAGGGGATATGGGAGTTTTGAGTACTATTTCTTGCAGCTCTCTTCTAAATTTGAAATTATTTTCAAATAAAAGGCCTTGAAGTGTAAATTAATTCATTTTACTCCTCTGTTTAAATATTTCAATTGCTTTCATTTGCACATCACATGACATTTAAGCCTTGAAGGGGGTCGAGCCCATTTGGCCTCTCCAAAGGTCATTTAGGCCACTCTTCCTCTAGTTCAGTCCCACAGGCATTCTTTCAATTCCCGGAATACCTCCCTAGCCCCTTGGCTATATTAGGCCCTGCCCATTAGCCTCTTTCGAAGCACCATGTTCTTTTCTTTCATAGCGTTTATCATAATTTGTAATAATTTGTGCAAACAATTATGTGTTTTTGCTTAATAAATATTATGCATAAAATGATCATGAAGAGATTTTAGAAGTATGGGATTATGTAAGTTACTTGATTTGAATGTTTAGGCATGGAAAATTATTAAGGGAAAGATAAGTTCTAAATTATATATAAAATCATACTGGTACTTCACATAGTAGCAAGTATACAATGGACAAGGATTAGAAAGTAATATGCAAACATGAGAATTCAGCCAGAATGATGGAATTATAAATAGTTAAAAATAGAAATTATTTTCTTCTTAGGTTCCTTTTAGGAAGAAAGAAAAATAATCCTAAATCAAAGAGTCATGATAATAATTATAATGTTAATGCTTAAAGGAACATTTTGGGGGGAAAAAATCTGAAGAATAGAATAGAATCTCTCTAGAGAATAGAATGGAGGCGCAATGCTGGAGGCATGGAGAAGGCCCAGTTGGCATAATTTAAGTGAGTGCACTTCAACTCCAAAGGGATTTAAACTAAAAGAGTGATGGTAGAAATGAGAGAAGCCAATGGATTACAGAGATAGTACAGATATGACACCAGGATTGACAGGATCTATTGACTGATTGAAACAAAGGTGAGAAAGAGGGAAAACTCAAGGTCCACTCCTAATTTTACATCTTAGGCAACTGGAAGGGGGTTCATTGGTTCACTGAAATAGGGATCATAGGACAAAAAGCAGGTTTGAAGATGTCATGTTAGGTTTAGCTTGAACCTGTGGGACATCTAGTTGAAGACAGTAGGCAGCTGTCCACGTAAGTCTGGAAATCAGGACCAAAGACAGATAGATCTGGAAGTCATAAACATATAGATAGAAATTAAGCCATGGAAGAGAATGTTATCCCCCAAGGAAAGTACAGACAGAACAGAAACTGAAATACTAACCTCCTGTTAGACACGGGATACACAGACAAGACAGAATTCCTGCCCCTAGGAGGTTGGGATTGGAACAGGAATTGGAGAAATACTCTGTCTACTGTGTATTAGGTTCTCTCTTCTGGTTCTGAGATGAACATGACACAGTTTCAGCTGTCAGGAAGTTCACAATTTAGTGAGAGAGGACAGACAAGAAAAACAACTTGGATACTACAATATAAGTGTTACGGTAAGGTGCTGTGGGAGAAGAACAGGGCACTGAATTCATTCATAGGTTATAGCCTTTGGAGGGCCAAATAGAATTGTTTAGGTAGAACATGTTTCAAATGGGGAAGGTCTTCGAAGGGAGGTGAACCAGTGTATGAAAAAGCATGAAATTGAGAGACAGTTTGGGACACTTGGGAAATTCCTGTAGTTACGTATATGGGCCAGTGGAAAGTACCCCACTTCCTGAAGTTCAGTGAAGTTTCTTGGATGCTATGGGGAGGAGATTAGGGAGTAGTTAGCTGTGTTTACAGATTTCAGTTGTCACTAAGAGTACATATTTTGAGAAAAAGCTTGTGTTAATTTTTGATCATGTAAACACTATTCATTCATTGTTAAAAGAATTAGAAAACAGAGAAATTTTTTTTGAAAAGATCATTTAGAATGTCTCCAAACATGTCCTCTGTTAACAGTTTGGTGTATAATCCAGATTTTCTTCTGAGCATATATCTAATCTGCTACTGGTTAAATTTTTTTTTAATTTACAAAAAAATGAAATCATACTCTGTATACTATTTTATAACCTCTTTTTTTCATTTAACAATATACCATGATCATGTTTGCATAAACGTACCTCTACAAGTGTAAATCTTAATGGCTGATTAATATTCCATAGTGTGAATGGATCTCTTATGTTATGATCATTTGGTTATATCCACTTTTTCTAGGAGCATGTCTTTCAAATACTAAAAATTTTTAAAAAGTGCCTTAGACTTCATTAAACCTTTAATGAAGGCACCAAAAATGGAAATCATTAATGAAGTCAAAACTCTTTAAAAAAAGTTTCAGCCACATTCCTTTAAGAGGAAAGGAATAACAGAGTGGTGTTCTGTTGCAGAAAGTATTTCAATATTCTGATGCAAAACACAGATACTGGACTAGGTTCAAGGTATAGAACTTGAAGGCATGCATTTCTGGCTCACTTTGAAGCTGGGGCCATAGCCGTCTTAGCCAAATAGTTATGTTTTCTCAGGCAGATTTTTCAGCTGATCTCATTTCACAGATAAAGAAGGCTTCCTGTTTAAATTCTATAGTGAACTTCATTTTGTGAAGAGACTGTAGGCACTTTGAAAATCAAATGGATAATAAGGATAATTTACACTGTCCACTCAATAACTGTAACTTTAGCTTTTGGTTTTGCCCTAGTTAATTTGGGTTTGTGTGTGTGTGTAAATTAGTAAAATATTAGGAACATACATTTTGTATTTGTTCAGTTTTGTTTTATTACCTGAATTGATGAGCAGAATATGTGGACAATTAACGACTTAGTCCCTCCTTTAGAAGGTGCTACGGTCTGAATATTTGTGTCTCCCTAAAGTTTGTATTCTGAAATCCTAATTACCAAAGGTAATGGTATTAGTATTAGGGCCTTTGGGAAGTCCTTAAATCCTAAGGGTAGAACCCTCATGAATAGGATTAGTACTTTGGACTAAGACAGAAGGTAAATAAATACATATTTTTCAATTCTTTAATTTTACAAATATTTTAATAGATAAACCTAATTAAATCAAAGTATAATCTTCCCTCCGCATTTTTTTTACATAAATAGAGACACAGGATGCGTTTTGCCTTCCTATGTATCCTGTTTTATTATTTTATGTTTCTATAGGAAGAAAATGTAATAAACTTATTACTACGCTCCAAATTTAGGACAGTAGTTACCTGTGCTGGGTAAGGAGGAGTATATTCTTTGCAACTAGAAAATTAAAGTTCTCATTAGTGAGGCAAATTCTAAAGCAAATATAAACATTTAAAAGAAAAATGTTCAAGGTCACCTTAAAGAGAAAGTATACTTCCTCAGTCAAGCCTCTCTTTAACTTGAGAGAGACTATTTACATACCTAAATAAGGTATGTGAGTTGGGGGTGGGGTCTAATGGAAATTTAGAAAAGGAAAGTCCTCAGAGCAAACTTTGAACCTCCCTTCCTCAAGCACTTACTTAACTACGCTACATGGGGAGAGAAAAACCAAGGCTAAACAATTTGCTCAGCTAGTAAAGAGCAGGTCTAAGATTCAAACGCACTAGATGGTTTTACTTCACTGAAAATGTTGCACGGCTCCATTTAATTCATTCACTTAGCAGATATTTATTAAATACCTTTTCTGTGCAAGGTGATTTGCCAGGGGCAGTGTGGGATATATGGTGAATCAGACATTTGTGGAGTAGTGGGAAGAGATGTACTTTGGCATCATACAGACTGGTTAGATTCCCAGCTTCATGGCTAAATTACTCTTTTAACTACAGTTTTTTAAGTCAGTAAAATGAAGTGGTTGTTTACAAAAAAAAAAAAAAGTAAGAAACAAGGAAATGTATCTCCTAGTGACCAGCACACAAGAGGTGCTCAATAAATTCAGTTTTCTTCTCTTCAGCTCCACTTGGAAGAATTTTCTATAAGGTAAGTGATCAAGTAAGTTTTCATAAAATGGGGAAAGTTGCGATTGATTTGGGTCACGAAATGGGTTCTTGATTTGGACTGGCTGAGATATGGGGGACAGCAAACGCAGTGAAGTATGAAGGCTGTGGATCCTGTCCGTTGGAATAGACAGGGAGGGAGGTAACCAGAAGCTGTAAATGGCTAGATGCCTGCCTCCCTGCATAATCTCCTTTAGTGTCGGTTCCTACAAACATGTATTATGACAGTAGCCTGAAATCAAGGCATCTTCTCTGACTAGATCTCTAAGGGGAAAGTTTTCCCATATTTGACTGTATTATTGATTCATTCACCACACACTTTTCACTTATTCAAAGAGTATTTTAGGATGGCACTTAAGATTTAAGTGCTGGAATCTGAGGATGTAAGAATCAAAAGATACTGTCCCAGTTTTCAAGCAGACAGACACGTAAACTAAGTTCAGAGGTGACGGAGACATCTACAGTAGCACGAAGGAAGAAAAAGATTTTCCCTCGGGGCAGCTCAACTCTAAATTAATTATTTGAAAATAGGCACACTTTACAGATAAAATTATACGCCATTCTTATACATTTAAAAGAAAGGAATAGACTTTTTTTCACTGTCAAATGTAATGCTTATTTTAGCGACGCTTTGGAGCCAAGCTCGCAGAAAAACAGTGAGGAAGCGTGACTGAATTCTGAGTAACCGTCCTCTGAAATCAGCCCTCCACATTTTTTCCTTAAAAAGTAGAAGCCTGTGGAGAGTTAAGTCCTGGCTTTTCAAGGAACACGCAACTGGGATACCAAGGAGAAAGAAGAACGCGGATGCCGCAGTTTTCGGAGTGCGGTCTCCCCTTCCCACGTGGTAGGTTTTTGGCAACTCGCCCCGCCTTCCTCGGGATTCAGGGTAAGAGTCTAACGCCCTCTGGAGCCGTCCCTCGTGACGCCACGAGCGCGATTCCAGTCTGTGACCAATCGCACGGCCGGATTCCGGGGGAAGCCCGGGGCGGCGGCGGCGCCCTATGCGCAGGCGCGAGGTCTCCGCGTGGCTATATAAACATGGCTGGCGTGGCCGCGCGCCGGGGCCGTGCTGAGCGCGCGTAGGGGGCTTTCGGGCGCTCCGGGTTTGGAGTTTTGAAATTTCTGGCGGGGGATCCGCGGCGCACAGTTTTGCTGGGAGGTGGGAGTCCAAGTGACGCCCTTCCGGGAGCCGCGCTGCCGGGCTCCGCTGCATCTGGTCCTGAGGCTGAGGCGCCGGGTTGAGCCGACGCACGTGTGAGCGCCGCCGAGAAGGCGGCGAGCGGCCGAGCAGGTGTGGCTACCGGAGGGGCCGCGCGGACGGGAGGAAGGTCCGGGACCCGGGGGTCCTGCTGTCCATCCGGTGCTCGTCACTGACTCCTGTGTCGCGGCCCCGGCGCCTCTCCTCAGCGATGCTGTGGAGCCGGAACTGCACTGGAGTCGGCTGCCGCTTGTCGAGCCTCCCCTCGCCTGTGCTCCCGGAACGGCTGCGGCGCAGCTGCCGCTGATCTACCTAGGGGATGCCCGCGGGCCTCACAGAACCGGCCGGCGCCGCTCCCACCGCCGGTGTGGGCGCCTCCGGGACCGTGACCATGGCCCCCGCCGCAGCTCTGCCCGTCCGGGTGGAGAGCACTCCGGTAGCCTTGGGCGCCGTGACTAAGGCTCCTGTCAGTGTCTGCGTGGAGTCCGTGGCGTCCCAGCCCCTGCGGTCCCCCGTGGGGACCCTGGTGACCAAAGTGGCTCCTGCCAATGCTCTTCCTAAACTCAGCAGCGGCCCTCGGCTGCCAGCTCCTCAGATTGTCGCTGTGAAAGCCCCCAACACCACAACAATCCAGCTGCCTGCTAATTTGCAGCTTCCTCCAGGTATGTCGCGCACCTTGTCCAGCTTACCCGTCGGTCCAGCCAGCGGTGACGCGGGAAACGTCGCAGCCGGAGACTGCACCTTTTCTCTGGTAGTTCTTAAAAAGTCAGCCAAGAGAACCTTTCATAATCTTGACTTTGCGGGGCAGTGATTTGACTTTACAAGCAATATAAATTCGTATTGCAGTTTTCCTTTTCATATTTAAGGAAAGCATCTTTCCAGCTAAGTGATACAGTAAAAGCTGGAGCAGCTTATTCGGGAGGGCCTTTGAGGCATTGGTTCTTAAGTGAGAAAAGATGGAGTATCGCCAAGTTTATTTTCATATGGAGAAAAAGTCAGTTTTTTTTATCCACACGCTTAGATTACGATGTAAAAAAAAAAAGTGTTTTTAAAAGGTACTTGTGTGTTAAGACTGAAAGAGAATTTTAAATTTAATCAAGCCAAAATAAGTTTACTGCTTTCTAGTAGCAGAAATGGATAATAGCACAATCTTTGTACGTGTGATGATTTTAACTTTCAATTAGAAGAATCTTTCTCACAGGGAGTAAATGCCAGAGTTGACAAACAGATCAGAGCCGTGCGGTTGTTGTATGTGAAGCAGTGTGTGAATGCTACAGTTAATGAGTCTGCGACTACTTTTTATCCTAGGGTTTCCTCTGTTGGACAGTTTTTCATGGTTGAGGCAAAGGTTTGCTTTGTGATCATATACGTAAATATGCTGAAGGATATTTGAGAGTTCTACTTTGTTTCTTTCCTCAAATGAAAGTCGCTTGGAATTTCAGTGAGGGAAAAAATCATATCTTATCTTTGGAGTAAACTCACTCATAATTATATTGTCTTCTATGTATTTTGCTTAGCAGCGATTGGAACTCTGACCAGCAAATATGGTAAAGATATGGAAGCATTTGATTCACATGATTTCAGTTTCCCCTAGCAAAATGAGAGGGGCTCTTTTGTAGCTAATGTTCTGTTTGGTCATGAACATTGTGGAAAGATTTTCTTCACCTTTGATGAAGTTCTGTTTCAGTTTTGTGTGGTACAGGGGTACATATACTTAAGGCTGTATGCACCACTGGATACGTTTTCTGCTTATTCTAAATTGTAATCCTGTCTGCACTCTTATAAAGTAGTTATGAATGTGTTTGAATGAGATTACCCCCTAATATGTTGAAAACGAAATTCTTATCTAGTCAGTGAAGTTTGTTTAGAAACAATCCAAGTATTGAGAGAGAAAAACTTTTCAAGAGTGAAAACTTGATGATAAGTGGAAACTGATCACCTATTGAGGGTGCACTGTGCTAAGCAGTTTTTTAAATTGAGGTAAAATTGACATACAACATTATATTATTGGGCACTTTTTATACATTGTTTGTACCCTTCTGTTTATTGATCATAACAGATAACTAGCTAATAAGGAAAGAAGTCTGTAAGGGTAAATTATTTGCCCAATGACACGTAACTCAGATGTCAGAGGGAATTTGAGTCTAGGTCTGTTTAACTCTGCTCTTTCCCCAATGCTATGCTTACCACTTGGTGTGTGTTTGTAAAATATGCCTCTTTGAATAGCAGTGCTAAAAGGCGATTTATAGAATTTTAGAGCCTGATCCTTTTTTTACACAAAGAAACCAAAACTGAAACTTATCAGAGCAAAATAGCAGCAAACTAGGACCACAGCCTAGTATGCACTACACGAAAACATGTTGTGCTATTGGCCACGGAGAAACTCCCATAAAAGAGAGGAGGTAAATTGCCTTCAGGAATTGTTATTTAGAGAGGAGGTGAGGAAGTACTTTGAAGGGCAGCTTTTGGGAATTTCTGCTGACATGTGGCAGAAGAGCATCCTTAGATTTGTGCTCTCATAGGTGCACAATAAGATAACCAGTAGTTTAGTAATGAAATAGAAACACTGATTAAAGTTACTTTTTCAACAGGTTATGAGTCTTGTACTATTTCTTTTATATACTGAGGATTAGCAGATGATTACTTAAGGATTCTTAAATTACGTAGACGTCAGCTCTGATTTTTCGTAGGTAGTGAATACTAAGTATTTGATTTCTTTTTACTTCATAATTTCCTCTGTGAAAACTAGTTTTAAAGTATATAAATATGCACCACAGGTTTTTCTAAGGAGATAAGGCTGGAAACAAAAAGGGAGGCATTGTGAGGAACTGAAAGAAACTGTAGCAAAACTCTGAAAATTTGTCTGTCAAATGTGTTTGGTGATCTCTTCAGTCTTCTCTTTGTGAACTTACAGGATTTAGGCCAAACTATTACTCTTTTCTGTTTTTGGTATTCTGTCTCTTCTATCATGTGTTTGAGAGTGATGAGTAAGGACTTGATTGCTTTTTTATGTCATAGACTGTGCTTCATAAATTCTACTTCCCAGTCTTACTGTACAGAAGTTTGTGACAGTTGCTTATGAAATAGCTTAGGTCCTTTTTCATCAACTTCTTCATGCTGAGACATGTCATAGGTCTTGCATCTTTCTCGAATTCCTGAATCAGTTCCTGAATAAGCTCTTGGTTCTTGTTTCCACCCTGGCTTTATCAAGGGGATATTACGTGATCATCTGCTCCATAGTTGTTACAGTGCTTCTGGACTTCATGAAATGGAAGGCTGTAGTCTTTAGTGCTCACCATATGCGTGCGCCATCCACTGTTTAGATTTCAAAGGCTGTGTAGTCACTTTAACTCCCATTTCAGTTAAATAGACTCAAAGCTTGTGAATCTTTTGGCATTAATAACAATACCTACCAATAACTTAAAATTCATTAATTCGCTCAAAAGTGTTGTCTCATTTGATCCATTTAACAATCCTGCAAGGTAAGTATAAGTCTCTTGACCCACAAATATGGAATGTCTTTCCATTTATTTAAATGTTCTTTAATTTCTTTCAACAACGTTTCGTAGTTTCCAGGGTATTGGTTTTATATTTATTTTGTTACATTTATTCCTAAACTGTATTATTCTTTTTGATGTTACTGTAAATGGATTTCCCCCCCCCCTTAATTCCATTTACACTTATTCATTGGAAGTTTATAGAAATACAGTTGATTTTTATTTATTTTATTGATTCTTTATCCTGCTTCCTAGCTGAACTCGCTTATTAGTTTTAACGGTATTTTCATGAATTTGTTAGGATTTTCTACATATAAGATTGTAATATGTGTGTATAGATAATTTTACTTCTTTCTTGCTCTTCTAGATGGCTTTTATTTCATTTTCTTGCTTAATTGCCCAGGTTAGAGCTCTTAGTACAGTGTTGAATAGAAGTAGCAGTGACTTTAGACATCCTTGTCTCATTCTTCATTTCAGATATCCGTATCTTGTTCCTGATTTTAGGGGGAAAGCATTTCACCATTAAGTATGGTATTAACTGTGTGTCTTAAACCAACCTTGCATACTGAGATTAATATCATTTGGTCATGGAATTTAACACTTTTTGTGTTGCTGGATTCAGTTTGCCAGTACTTTGTTGAGAATTTTTGCATCTGTATTCATAAGGCATGTTGGTCTCTAGTTTTCTTGTGATGTCTTTGTCTGGTTTTAATATCAGGGTATACTGACCTTACAGAATGAATTGAGACATGTTCCCTCTTCTAAGTTTTAGAAGAACTTGTGAACGATTAGCATTCATTTTTCCTTAGATATTTCGTAGAATTCACCAGCAAAGCCATCTGGAACTGGGCTTGTCACATGGATGCTTTTTTTGATGATTAATTCAATCTCTGTTTGGTAGCAGTCTATTCAGGTTGCCTATTTTCTTGAGTTTGTGTGTTTTAGGAATCTGTCCATTTCATGTAAGTTATCTAATTTATTGGTTTACAGTTGGTCATAGTATTCACCTGTTCTTCTTTCTGTAAGATCAGTGGTAATGTCCCCTCTTTCATTCCTGAATTTAGCAGATTGAGCCTTCTCTCCTTTTTTCTTAGTTAGCCTGTGTAAAGATTTGTCAGTTTTGTTACCTGTTTCAGAGAACCAGCTTTTGTTTTGGCTTTTGTCAGCTGTTCATCCATTCTCTATTCTGTTGACTTCTGCTCTAATCTTCATTAATTTTCTTTCATCTGTTTGCTTTACTTTTTATTTTGCCTCCCCCCCCCAGTATCTTAAGATAGAAAGTTAAATTACTAATTTGAATCTTCCTTTTAAAATAACAATTACCACAACAGTTGACCTGTGAAAAACACAGGCTTGAACTACACTTCAAACCACTTTTGAAGTGTAAGGTCCACTTATACTCAAATTTTTGTCAGTAAATACATATTATAGTACTGCATCATCTGTGGTTGGTTCAATCTGTGGTTAAAGAACTTCTGTTGAATAGAGAGGGCCAACTGTAAAGATATATACAGATTTTCAACTGAACAAGGGTGTGGGGGATCAGTGCTTCTAAACCCCACATTGTTAAAGGGTCAGCTGTATAAATCTGCCTCTAAACACTACTTCAGCTGCATCTTATAAATTTGAGTATACGTTGTATCTTCATTTTCATTCGTATCAAAGTATGGTCCAGTTTCCTTTGTGATTTCTTAATTGATCAACTGGCTATTTAGGAGTAATTATTTTCCATATATTTGTGGGTTTCACCGATTTCTTTTTCTTCCTAATTTCATTCCATTGTAGTTAGAGTGTACATGTTCTATGATTTCAGTCCTTTTAAATTTATTGAAATTTGTTTTATGTCTTAACATGTAGTCTATCTTGAGAATGTTCCATGTACATTTAAGAATGCTATTATTGGGTAGAGTAGACTGTAGATAGATGTGTTTAGGTATGGTCGATTTAGAGTGTTGTTCAAGTATTTGATTTCCTAGTTCATCTTCTGTCTAGATGTTTATCTTCTACTGAAAGAAAGTGAAGGGGAGTATTGAAGTCTCCCAAGTAATCTATTTTTCCCTTCGTTTATGTCAGGTTTTCTTCATATATTTTGGGCTGTTGTTTGGTGTGTAAATTTTTATAATTGTTAAATCTTCCTGATTCATTGGCTGTCTTATTAATTATAAAATGACTGTCTTTATCTCTAGTAACACTTTTTGTTTTAATCTATTGTCCGATATTAGTGTGGCTACTCCAGCTTTCTTACGGTTGCTGTTGCATGATATGTCTTTTCTGTCCTCTTACTTTAACCATTTTTTATTTTTGAGTCTAAAGTGTGTCCTAGGTAGCCAGCATGTAGTTGGATCCTGTTTTTAAATTATGTTTTTAAATCTGTTTGCTTTTTGATTGGATGTTTAATCAATTCACATTTAATGTTACTGATACAGTTGTACGTGGAGGCCTGCTGTTTACTTTTGTTTCTGGTGTTTCCTTTTTTTGTTATTGTTCCTCTGTTCCTTCTTTCCTTTGCATCAAGTGAATGTTTTTTAGTGGTTGCTCTGGAGCTTACAGTATATATCTTACTAGAATTTACTTCACATTTATATTAACTTACTTCAGTGAGCTATAGAAACGTTTCTCCTATTTAGTTCACTTCCTTTTTAATTTTTGTGCTATTATTGCTCTATATATTGCATCTAGATATGTTACAAACCCAACAATACCTTGTTATATAGTTAATACCTTATATCTTTTAAAGGTGCTGAGAGAAGAAAGGAACACAAGGATGTACTTGTAGCATTTGTTTTATTGCCTTCTTATTTACCATTCCTGGTTTTGTTCATTTGTTCCTGTATATTTGAGTTACCATCTGAAGTCATTTCCTTAGTGCAATACAACTTTGCTCCCACCTGCTTCCTTTGTGTTATTGTTCATAAGTATATTACATTCCTATATGTTATAGATTCAGTGATACAATTATATATATTATTCTATACAGTTTTTAAAAAACTAAGACAAGACAGTAATATGCAGTTATACTGTAAAATTATAAGTTAACTTTACCAGTGCCCTTTTTCATGTGAGTTTGAGTTACTTTCTGGGGTCTCTTGTTTTCAGCCTGAAGAACTTTATTTAGTATTTCCTGTATTCTGTGTCTGCTAGCAACCAATCCTCCAAGTTTTTACCTGGGGAATATCTTTATTTTGCCTCCTTATTTGAAAGCTGTTTTTGATGAGTAACTGACTGTTTGTTGATAGTTTTGTTTTACTTTGTTTTTGCCAGCAAGTGGAATATGCTATCCCACTGCTGTTTGGCCTCCATTTGTTCTGATGGGAAGTTAGCTGTTAATCCTAATAGGGGGCGGTTTTCTTGTACATTTTTCTCTTATTTTAAATATTTCCTTCTTGTCTTTGATCATTTTTATCATAATGTGTCTTGGTGTAGCTCTTTTTGCATTTATCCTAGTTTGTTGAGCAACTTGGAAGTTTAGATTATTTTTCATCAGATTTGGAAAATTGTTAGCCATTATTTCTTTGAATAATTTTTTCTGTTCCCACATCCCTCTCTCTGTCTCCTTCTCCCCCCCCTCCCCTCTCCCTAGTACTCACATTATACCTGTGCTGGTGTGCCTATCACTGTCCCACGTTTCTCTGAAGCTCTGTTCATTTTTCTTTAGTTTTTTTTCTCTTTGGACTGCGTAATCTCTATTGATCTATCTTCAAGTTCACTGACCTATTTTCTGCTCATTCAAGTCTGCTGTTGAGCTTTTTTAGTGAAATTTTTATTTCAATTATTGTACTTTTTAACTACAGAATTTCTTTTCTTTTAGATAATATCTCTTTAATGATATTTTCTGTCTGATGAGGTATCATCGTATCTTCCATTGCTTCTTTAACCATGATTTCTTTTAGTCTTTTGAACATATTTATAACGGTTACTTTGAAGTCTTTGTTAAATCTGACATCTGTTCCCTCTCATAACAGGTTTCTGTTGCCTGCCCCCCACCCCCCCAATTTTTTTTTTCTGTGCCACACTTTTCTGTTTCTTTGCATGTGTCGTAATTTGTTATTCAAAACCAGTATATTGTACCAATTCTAAATACTGGTCCTTACTCCCTAGAGTGGGTTATTATTATTTGTTTATTTTTTAAATGTCTGGGTGGATTACTTTAGTGAAGTCTGTTTTCACCACAGAGTACAGCCTTGGGCATAAGCACAGCCACCCTGGTATGACAGAGGACTCTTTTTCACTATTTCTTTCTCTAATCTCTCTATTAAGCTTTCTGCCTCTGCTGGTATCACGCCTAGCTATTAGTCTCCACTCATTGGCAGCCAGTTATTCTCTTATTTTCAACAGTGCCCTGGGGCCTAACTTGCTCTATAGCCTGATCCAATTAAATATGGACTCCTTTAGAGAGATAGTGTTTGAGGTTATTGTCTGAGGTTTGTTCTGACCCCAAAAGGGCCCTTCTTAGTTGACTTTTTATCTTGTTCTCTCTGGTAAACTAGAGAAAGGCCTATGGCTTAGCTTGTATCTGTCATGAAGCTACCAATAGCCTCTTAATTGTTTATTGTATTTGAGAGTGCCTTTAGCCTTGACCTTTCCCACACTCTGTTTGAAATAGTTTCTCTAGGGAGATACTTGGAGCAGGGACCCAGGACCTTGGCATGGTCCTTTCTGAATGATAACCCTGCTTTAGGAGTGGGGTACTGGGCATAGGTGGTAGCCTCTGGTCTTCCCTGCTTACCTCTTCCAGCATGAAACCTCCACCCTTTGAAAGAACTGGGGTGAAGGTGATCGGGGCCCAAGTATTCTTAGTATGCCATCTCTGGCATAGAGTCTTCCCTTTATGAGTGGGAATGAGTGGAACAAGGAGCCTGGAAACTCTTGGATGCACTTGTCTTAAATTTGTTCTCTGTTGTATGTAGCTTGGGGTGGCAGAGATGAGCGATGCTGGTGGCCTTCTCCTCCCAGGAAGATGCCTCCCAGGGAGCTTGAGAGAGGGAGGCCCTGTGCTGGCCACGCTGGCCGAGCTGAGAAGGGAGAGGGAGTGGGTCGTGGTTCAGATGCCACAGATTCTTGCTGTTCTTACTGAGTTTTAGTAGATCCTCTTTAATAATTGTCTAGTCATTTTCTCAACGCCTTAGGGCAATTTCCAAAGATTTTAAATGATTTTTTTAACATTTTTTAATTGAGTTATAGTCATTTTACAGTGTTGCGTCAAATTCCAATGTAGAGCACAATTTTTCAGCTATACATAAACATACGTATATTCGTTGTCACATTCTTTTTTGCTGTGAGCTACCACAAGATCTTGTATATATTTCCCTGTGCTATACAGTATAATCTTGTTGATCTATTCTTAAATGATTGTTTTTAAAAATAATTTTCACTAGTTATGCTTGTTTTGCTGGAGAATAACTTTGTTGAGCTCTTCATGCTGCCATTCCAGAAATCTAACTCCAGCTACGAATATTCTTGTTTGTGTCTCCTACTTACAAGTACACGAATTTCTTTAGATTGGAAACACTGGGTGAAATGGTATACAAATGGGAACCAGTTTGGCATAATCACGTAGATTTGAACAAAGCAGCTGTACCAAATTACCAGCATCCAGATGCTGCTGCACATCTCTCTCACACTTAATGTTGTCATTAGACTTCTTAATTTGTGCCTGTCTAGGTAGGTATAAAGTGATATCTCACTGTGGTCTTAATTTGCCTTTCCCTTTCATTGATATTGGTGTATCTTTTGTGCATTTTGGATATTCTTTCTTTGAATGTATGTGAACTAAAATTTTCTCCAGTTTTGTAGCTTATCACTTTACCTTATGATGTCTTTTGCTAACAAAAGTTCTCTTAATATAGTTGAATGCATCAAGCTTTACTTGTTTAAAAAAGTCCTTTCTATCCCAAGTTCAGAATGACAGTTTCTACATTGTGAAAAAGTTTAATAGTTTTTACTTTTTATCTTTGTATCCTAATGTCCTTGGATTTTTGTGTATAGTATGAAACTTTTCATCTTTCATATAGATAACTAATTGAACAAGCCCTATTTATTGAATAGTAACTCTTTTCCTCACTGATCTACAGTGTTCTTAGGAAAATTTGATATGACCTATCTGTGCTGTTGGGGGTTTATTTGGGAGTTTTATATTCTATTCCATTGGTCAGTTTGTGTAGTCTTGTGCTATACCATCTTACCTACTGTGGCTTAATAAATAGTTCAGTGTCATGAAGGAAACGTGTTTTGCCTTCTTTAGGAGTATCTCAGCCATGTGCTTACCCAGGCTTTTAATATTTTAAATAGTTTAGAGTGAAAACATTTTTTCCATATTATATGTGGTAATTAGTAGACATGAAATTCAGTATATACTAACTAATTACTTCCTCAGAGCATTTTATAGCATTGAAAGAAATGGGAGAACAAAATATATGACGATTATGCTTCACTTACTAGCTCACATTTTGTTTTCTTTCAACTATAGGAACAGTTTTGATCAAAAGTAATAGTGGTCAGTTGATGTTGGTATCTCCTCAGCAAGCTGTAACAAGAACCGAGACTACAAGTAACATAACTTCAAGGCCAGCTGTACCAACGAACACTCAAACGGTCAAAATCTGCACAGTGCCGGTAATATACCTTAAAGTTTTTTTCGTCTTCCTTAGTTTCCCAGCTGTTATCTTCATACAAATGTGTATGTATTTGCCAGTAAAAATAATAGAAGAAATGATTCTGCTCAATTTTTTGAATTAAATGACTTTCTTTGAATATGTTAATTCAATCAAGATTTTTTATTTTTGTCATTTGGTAAAAATTAAAAACATGGTTTTCAGAGGGGAGGGTATAGCTCAGCCGTAGAGTACATGCTTAGCATGCACAAGGTCCTGAGTTCAATCCCCAGTACCTCTATTAAAAAATAAATGAATTAATAAATAAGCCTAACCCCTCCTTACATAATAAATAAAAATAAACTGCCACTTTAACAAATGATAAAAAATTAATCTTCATTCTCAAAATTTTGTAGTCTTCAAGGGAATATTCAGAGGGCTATTTGCATCTCTAAATGTAAAGAAAATAACCATTCTGCTTCAATTTTAATTTGTGGTAAAATAGCAACACTACAGTTTATAGTATTCATTTTTATCCATATCTTACAGGAATTACCTGTAAGAAATTCAGAAATCTGCTTACTATTTCGTTAACTTGGCATTGTTAAAAAATGATTTATTTTACATACATGATAATCTTTCTAGGGTAACTGAAGCTTATCTTGAGTGCTAGAGTTTTAAAAAATGTATTTTTATGGGTTAAATTTCTTTAGTTAAATTGAAAATGCTGAAGGTAGTATAGCATTTTCTTGATGAATCAGCCTCATCCTAACAGAAGATTTCATTGTAATGTGTGATATCATTTTCTGCCACCACCCCCCACCCCCCACCCTGTTTTGTGCTCTTCCAATTTGATTCCAGGTTCTTAGCCAGTCATTTTCTCTATTACTGTATCTGTCAATGATAGCTGCTCCTTCCCTTTCTTGTTTGCTGGGAGTTCAGAAGATAGGTTAGCAGATTTTTCTTTATAATCATACATTAAATAGGATGTTTTATGTGGGAGCCAAAGAGTAAAATTCAAGATTTTAATGCTGAAATACTATGGTATTTATTTGTTTAACCAGTTGTTACGTTAAGAATATGAAATGAGTGTCAGCTGGCCAGTTGACCAGTGAAGCTTATAGTAGAAAATGTACACAAAATCCCTAGGGTTATAAAACCAGTTATAACAAAGACATTTGCTGTGGTATAGTGTTTTAATGTTTGTCTCAGTACTGATTGATTTTAAATTATTAATGTTAATGACTCTGTATTCTCTCTGCCCCCCACCCTCCCACCCAGAATTCTAGTTCACAATTAATCAAGAAGGTGGCAGTGGCACCTGTTAAACCGTTGGCACCAATAGGAACTACTGTGGTAACCACTGTTCCAAAGCCTTCCTCGGTACAAGTAAGTTGTGACCAACTTGTGGCCATATGAGCACCAGTTATTTTCTCATCTTTCATTATTACTTAGATGTTTCTTGCCAGATGTATAAGTTGCTGACTATGTGACACTGAAGAGAGCAATTTGGTATTATATGAGGGTACCTATCAAACTGGGAACTGTTGGAAGTATGGGAAACACAAAATGAACATCATATATATTCTTGGAATATCAGTTTTAGTTGAATATTGATCTAGATGCATCTAATAGTCATGTGTTGCAATATCTAGAAGCAGGTACTGGGATGGAATTTTGGTGTATGGGGTATTTATTAGGGATAGATACCTGTGAAGGGAAGGAGAGGAAGAGCGTGAACTAAATGTGGGCCCAGTTAAGGCCTTGGCCAACCTGACGGAGAGCTTTGGAGCAAATGTGGCCTGTCAGAGTTGTCCCACTGGGTACCAGCTTGGTTGGCTAGGCCTTAATTCCCCTCTGTGATCAGTCATTTGATGTGGATTCTCCAGGGAGAGTTGTGCTCATGGGCAAGATAATTCTCTGTGGCTGAGGCAGACCCTGAAGGAAGTGACAGTTGTCAGTCTAATAGCATTCCCAACAGCTAGGATACACAAATCTCTCATTGTAATGGTATATCACAGTCTACTCCTTGCATCCCTGGGATCTACTTCCTCATACATGTTGGAAACCAGCTCTTCTTAGATCCCAGTGGGTTTCTTCCTTGGGGAAACAATGAGCAGAAGGTATAGGATGAACTAGAGTCCCCATTGCTGCACACGAGCACCAACTCTGCTGATCTTGGCAGCTTAAATGGTAGTGTGACTAGACCTTCATTCCTTACGGATCTGAAGTCCAAATTGTCATGCTCTTTTGAAGCAAGAGTTGTTGCACTTGTTCATTTATCACAACTGGTCAAGGAAATACCAAGAGGCAGTTGAGTAGATCACCTGGATTCACCGACACATACTCCTCTTGGCTTCCATTGTGTAAAAGCAACACTACCTATTCCAGATGTCAGGTCGATTACCCCTGTCATGATAATGGCTCTTCTCTCTCCTACTGGTCCCTGGGCACAGGGAAGTTGAAGTGCCCAGGAAGCAGCCATGGTGTCTAGTTTATAGGTACTTCTGCTTTGTTCTTTGGTGAAAGTGTACCATTGGAAGCACAGAGCCCCCAGTGGGTCCTGGGGAGTGATGGTAAGTCAATCCACTTATCCTACTCCTTGATTCCTTGGTTCTTCATATATTTGTCCTGTTACATAGTACCATATAGAATTTTTTTTGGTTCAGTGAGTACACTGAGTCTCTGGAGGATGGAGGATGGAATTCCATCTTCATAGAGTATTGCTTCTGAGTTTGCACTTCACCTGTGCCTTCTGCTGTTGGTAGTACTTTACTAGGCCAGCAGCTTCTGGGTCATGCCATGTGTGATACAATCAGTAGATCCCATGGTGCTGGGACCACTGTTGCACTTACTTTGCAGTATAGAAATTGCATCTTCTTGGAGCATGTTATGTGAAATGCCATGCTGTAGATCAAACATGGTGTTTGGTGTTCCAAAATTATTTAACCATATTGCTCCCATTCTTTTCCTGAACAGTGAATCTGATTTTAAACAGTTTTTCCCCCCTAATAATGGCTACTTTTATTGAATTCTTAATGTGTTTGACACTTTTTAAGTGCTTTACATTTCCCATCTCATCTCATTTCATCCTGTGACTGTTCTGTAAGGAAGGATTATCTCCATTTTATATTTGTGAAAATGGGTTTAGAGAGGTTAAGAAACTTACATGATTTCTGCTGATATGTAGCAAAATGGGGACTTGAGCCAAGGTCTGTGTCACTCTGGTCTTAATGACCTCTGTACTGACTGTCTCAAATTCTAAGCCCCACCCCCCCACACAACCCCTAGGTTATTCTAAGGAGCTCACTGGGCCAAAGGGTATGGATTTAGGACTAGGGATACCTGCTGTGTGTTGTAGGAAATAATTAATGTTTCTTAAAATGGGATTTTTTGATGATCAGTCAGATGTGAACACCCCAGGGAGGTGTATGAAAGTGAAAGAGACTAATTATACTCGCAGGTCCTAGAAGCTGGGCGGTGGGGGAGGTGGTAGGGCATGGCACACCATGCAGGGGGCCATATGGGAGGAGCACCCAGGGCAGGCCCAACCAAACAGTGGGAATCTGAGAGAGAATGAGGACCCAGGGGCAGGTGCCTTAATTGAGGGCTTGTATGGAATACACAAGTAAAGGCATGAGGGGATTTCATTGGTGTTTTGCATGTCATTAGGTCACAGTCAGGAGGGCAGAAAGAACTTGTGGCAGGGACCAGCCTTATCATGCTGGTGCACCTGGTCACCTGGGCGAGGTGCTCACAGCTTATTTATGGGGATGTTGAGGCACCAGGAAAATAGGAAGTTTGAAGAATTGACAGTACAATTATTTTAGGAAAGGGTTTTATCATTTCAGCAGTATTTTGAGTATATCAGTATTTTTCATTGGATCTAGTTTTTAAAGATTTAGTACATATAGTTGTTCTAAAATGGTACATATGTGTTGCTTAATTTTTTTCACTGGATTATTTTTCCTATATATATGTCTGCCATTGCTATTTCCATGTGGGTTGTTTATACCTTTTCTTAATTTAGATCGATGTATATTTTAAGCTGAGTTGCTCTTCAGTGATAGGCTAAGGCAGTAGACATTATCAAACGGTGAAATCAATAATATGTATGCATTTTGAGGGGTAAAGCATCTCAGTTTTAGGCATTTCTTGGAAATAAGGAGCTAGAATTTGGATGACTCTCCTTGAAATGCAGTTTAGTCTGTTAAGTTTGCACATAATTCATTTCACTGGCTCTTTGTATAACTGACTTTCACAAATTTATTTCACATATACCCAAGGGTCTTTTCTCTCCTTTCCTCTAGACATGCCTAAGCAGGGCCACTGAAGGTCTTGCAAAGCATGGAAGTACTGTTGGCTGGTCTAGAATATCGAGAGTTATGTATGGTTCAGTTTAAGACAGTCCTTCTGTTACTGCAGTGTGATCACGTGCCTAGAGTGAGACCGGGGTGGTGCATCTCCATGCCTCTTAAGAGGTGGCCTTGGCATGGAAGGTGCAGGTATCTGGTACAGGTAGTAGCTACAGGTAGTGGCTATATTAGAAGGAGTTATGAAGGATACATTTTGTACTGGAGACAGAATAAAATATTGACAAAGAAAGTAGAAATGCTCTAAATGCTCCCTTTACTCATAAAAAATCGGACTCTTTTCCTCAGCTCGCATTTCATTGGGCCTTATCTTGCTTCAGAAGGAAAAGGGACAATACTCCCCTGAGGAACTGCTCCCACTAGTCCCGTGAAGTAATTGTAATCACCAGCTAACATTCCAGATTACACTTCATTAAATACAGTGGTACAAAGGGTTAATGGCAGAGTATGAAATAGACTTACCGAAGAAGGAGTATGTATTTACTGTACATAAACCTAAAACAAGTTTATTAAAAAATCTCCAAAAGGATTCAGAGGAAACTGCATAGTTGTTGTCCTTAAAGAGCAGGACTAAGGTTAAAATAGGAGGAAATTTGATTTTCATTGTTGTCTTTGAGGTCTGTTTGTATTTAGTAAAATTATACTAGTGTAGGTATGATTTTTAATTTTACCGTTTTTGCTTAACATTTCATCATGAGCTTTAATCTTCATCATTAATCAGTGTTTTTGGTTTCTTTCTCACTTTTACCTTCAAAAGTTTCTTGTCTAATATATGCTTCGGTCTTTTTAAAGTGGGAAATTTTGGTGTTACTTGAATTCACTTGTCTTGGCTATTGCAGAAATTTTCTTGAAGGTAATAGCAACCTGATCTTTTTGTGTTGCATGCGTGTAGAACATAAGCATTTGAATTCAAATGATGGTGCAGTGTTCAGTTTTCTGTGTGAATTGTAAATACTATTCTATCCCCAGCCCCCAAACTTTACTCATTTTCTATAACTTTCAGTGTTTGTCTTTAAAATCAGGTTGTTGCTTTATCTCAGTATAGTTGTCTAAATTACTACCCAACTTGTGAGTTCTTGTATTAAACTGTTTATCCTGCAGGTGGTGCCATAATCACACCTCATTTAGTAGAGGATAGAAGAGACAAATTCTTTTCAGTGTGAAAATAAGATAACCACATTTTGTAATATTTGTTATGCCTTTCCTAATAGTCTACATAAAAGCAGCTTATCTGAATACAAGATGATCAGTAGATCTCTCAGCTTTGTACTTAATAAAAAGCAGAATATTACAGATTAGGAAATTCTGTATTTTCATATAAAGACTTACTATTTCAAATCCTCAATATTATTTGAGGGCTGTGTGCTTAGCACTATTTTTCAAAAACATTCCCAGGGTAGTAGGTACCTTTGCTGTCCTTTTTTACAGGAAGGAATCAGAGAGTTCGCAATAATAAGTAACTTGCCTGAGGTCAGCGCTCAGCTGTCAGTGAAAAGCAGATAGCTAGATGAGAATGAAACTCAGAGCTGCTAGAATCCAGAGCTGGGACAATGGGTTACATTGATTAGACTAGTAGAGCATAACATAAAAGCAAGGTTGTCAAGATCCACTTACAGTCTGGGTGTGAAATGAGGCGCCCACCGTGACACATAGCGTAGTAATACGTAACTCAGCTTCTACTGCTTTTACTTTCAGTCTGTGGCTGTGCCAGCCAACGTTGTCACAGTTACGCCTGTAAAGCCCTTGAATACTGTAACTACCTTGAAGCCTTCAAGTTTGGGAGCACCATCCATCCCCTCAAATGAGCCCCATCCCAAAGCAGAGAACTCAGCTGCTGCTCAGACTAACCTTTCTCCGGTAAGCTCTCACTTGCAATTTACCTAAATACAGCTCTTTACAAGTTTTATTGATTTTATGTTCTAGCTAACATGTGTAAGTGTTTGTTTCTATTTCTGTATTTAGACGATGCTAGAAAATGTGAAGAAATGTAAGAACTTTCTGGCAATGTTAATAAAACTAGCATGTAGTGGATCGCAGTCCCCGGAAATGGGGCAGAACGTGAAGAAGTTGGTGGAGCAACTTTTGGTAAGTTGGTACTGTAAAATCTTGCAAGCTCTGTAAGTGTCCATAAAACATGTTTTAAATGGGAAACAAATATTTTAAAATGAGGTTTATCTTACGTGGATTTTTGGATAAACTTTGCTTTTGCTTCTTAAAAGCTTTGTAATGATTATAAATCTTTGTAATGGTTGTAAATCTATTCTATGCAGTTGTTCCTCAGTATCCATGAAGGTTGGTTCCAGAATCTGCCCTGTGTACCAAAACCCGCGGATGCTCAAGTTTCAGAGCCCTTGGTATCTGTTGGTTCCGCAGCTGTGGATTCAACCAACCACGGATTGTTAAGCATAGTAGTAAACCGATCCGTGGTTGGTTGAATCTGCGGGTGCGAAAAGTGCGGGTACGAAGGGCCGACTGTATCACTTTGTTTGCTAGTCCTGCTTCCCTTAGACTAAAAAGGGCTTTGGAGAGAAGGTTGACCATTTGGGCAAATAAAACTTTATTGTTAGAATTGGAAATGTCGGAAAGCCAGACTGTCAACAAATAAGGAAATTCAGTTCTGTATGTCCTAACAACAAATTTTGGGACCTGTGGAAGTGAGGTAAACCTTCTTATGTCTCAGTTTCCTTCTTTATAAGATGAGAAGAATAAATGTAATGATTATTGAAGTTTAAATGAGTGCCTTTTATATGCCAAATTACACGCTCTTGGTTTCTTATGTCCTCTTTCAGGTAAAATGCTTTGATACTTTAAAGCAGATGAAGGTAGAAATTAGCAAATATTACATATTATTTGCTTAAGAAATATGCTGAAAATACAACAGACAAGTATAATTTTGAATTTTTTTAGTTATTGAAATCTATACATTTCTCTGACCATGTGAGAATTTTTTGTGTGTGTATTTTCCATATAAAAATGGTCACATTTTTCCAGCAGAAAATGTGTATATTTCAAATATTGTACAGGAGAACAAATGTAGTTTATAAATATTAAAATGTCTTCTTTACTATTTTTTTTTTTTGTGCTACCTGTGATTTGTTAGAGATAGAGTACATTTGAAATGGTTAGTTTTCCATTTGGGAAAACTATTTTAGATATTTAAAATAAGTCATAAACAAATTTTTAATTTAAGTTTGAGCACCTTTTGTTAAAAGTAAACATTGAGCTTTTGGTTTTCCATTTTCAAGATATGCTAGTTTTGAAAGGGGATCTGGTGGCTTGTTTCTCTGAGATGGAGAGGCATGATGGATGGAAAGGAACACATATTCAGTAAAATGTTAAAAAATTTTTAAGTACGAAAGATTTTTGTGAATTTTGTGGACAGCTAGGAGCAGTCAGGAATTAATCAAATATCTTTTCCAGCTTGAGATCTATGCAGCTTAAAACAGCAAATTGCAATTGTCAGTTATTTTTTTAAAATTTACTAACTTATTTAAAAATAACAATAAACCCATTGCAAGTTAACATACAATAACATTTAAATGAAAATTCTAGTTTCCAAAACAAAATTGAGTGAAAAGAGTGGCCATTTCTTTACATTTTTGCAAATTCTTTAATATCTGACTTAATGGAAGACAGCTGGATTCTCATATCTGCTGCGTTTAATCTGTTCTGTGATGTGTTATTTGGTCAGAGTATTTGGAGAATATTTGGCCTTATGAAGAGGTAGTTGGAAAAGTATTTTAAGAGCTTTTCTCCAGATCATTATGGATATTCTTTAGAGTCCCCTGGTTTATCTTTTACCCTGAATGAATTATTTACCCATGTATGACTTTTGTAACAGCTCAAATTTGGTCATCTGGAAAATATTGGCTCACTGAGTTGTATAGATCTTCCAAATGTTGACAGATTTGTTATTTAAGATATCAAAAAATCACACTTGTAATCTCACCAACGATCTCATCAGAAAATTTTTTCAGTGCAGGGAAGCTATCAAGCTCAGGATTGTGGTTACAAATTTTCCAAAATTCTGATTTTGGCTTAAGAGTTTTAATTTTTATCATTAGCAACAGATACTGTCAGTTGTTATCTGTATAGTGGCAAGCTTGACTTGTTTTTTGAGAGTCTATCAAAATACCCCAGTGTTAATGACCACAGCTGGTTTGACATTCTTTCCAGTAAATGAAACAGAAAAGCAGCTAGTTCAGCTAGCAACAAAATCACAAAGTGCTTTTCCTTGAGCATCTTACATTGGTCCATTCTATGTGTGGTTCCCATTACATTACACAAAATATTAAGAAGATGTCTACTGAAGGGTTGAGATTTAGTAAAATTAAATTTTACTGCTTTGTCGAGGACAGTTTAAAGTGGAGCTGGCTCTAGTTTTCATTCTTTTACCACACACGCATAGCAGTGGAGAGTACTCTGACAACTATTTCAGTTTGTTGCCATTGCCTTTCTTGCCAGCAGTTTTACCCACTGTTGCTTTTGTACTGTCAGTGCAGATCTCAGCACAGTGAAAAAGACTGAGAAACGATTAGTGGGAATAATTTAGATCTCATAGACCCCTGAAATGCTTAGAGTCCAAAACAGTATGGAACGGTTCCTAAGTCCTTTAAAACAATAGCATATCTATTACAGTGGCCTTGTAGTAGCATTCTAAAAATACAGTCTAACCTCAGTTAAAATAATTTAAAAATTGAAAAAGCAGAAAACAAAAAAACCTCCAAGACCCCCAGAACAAATGACTTCCAGTTCCCTACCTAAGAAATGTGGGACTCCAGTGTCTTCACTTCTTAATTTTGCTACAGACTGTAGTACTGTCCCCTTATTCAGCCAGTCAGCCCTTCTCTCACTGTGCTTAATGGGATCTTAAAAAAAAAAAAAAAAAAAATTATCTCTTCATTGTATTCTGTCTGAATTAAAAAAAAAAACAAACCCTGTATATTCATTCATTTCATAGGGGACATGAATAAAAATGCCCCCATTTAATGATGGACTTTGAATTTATCACTGCTTAAAGCTTGCTATATCTACAATCATGAATTAAACATTTTTTCTCTTAAAATATTTGTAGACCTAAAAGTATTTTTTTTTCCTCCATTCCTCAGGATGCAAAAATTGAAGCAGAAGAATTTACTAGACAACTGTATGTTGAACTCAAGTCTTCACCTCAGCCTCACCTAGTTCCTTTTCTTAAGGTAGAGTTATATGTTACTTTGAAGAAATTGTTTGGATTAGATTAAAGTAATTTAAAATCTGAATATTTCAGTAGGATAGCAATTTAATGTGAAGATACTAACAGTGTAGGAGAAACCTCTCAGAGCTGTTGTAATCTGTACAGCATGTTTATAATTCATATTCTTTAGATTGGGACCCATTGGGAAAATAGAAGTAACATTTCATTCATGAACATAACTTAATGATTATATTATTTAGTGCTTGTATCCTCAGATTCTTGACTTTAGAACAAAGCAAAGACCCTATTTTTCTAATGACTCATGTTGTCTTAGAAATAATAAACCACATAGTGCCAAATTTAATGAGAAAGCTATTATTTTTAAAAATTAATTCATATTATTAGTAGGCACATAATATGAGATTTATTGAATTAAGTAGAATTTTGATGGAGAACAGTAAGTTTGATAATAAGAACTTAATTTGGCAGACTGGAAAAATGTATTACTTTTGGATACTTAGAAGCTGAAAAGGAACTGAATTGAAATTTATGGAGTCATTAAAACCTGGGATTATAGTGAACCAAAGACTCATCCCACGTATTTTGAAATAATGGAATGAAGAGTTGCCTTTAGAAACATTTGACTAAAGTGTCTAGGGGAGAGGAAAGAGACTTCGTAGTGGAAGACTCCTTTTAGTTTCCTCATGAGTGAAGAGTGGGAAATGAGATGGAGCACCCCATTTTCAGAAGGCTATTAAAATATTCAGAGTTGTCTCTAGGAGCGTGACTGCGCATGTCGATCAGGGGGGTGCTAATCCTGTGATATGAAGTGTGACCAAAGAAACTGAGAATATTTTAGTCAGAGGAGACTTGGTCTGGAGAAGGGAAGGTTGAAGGGTAAGCACAGCAGTGAAAAATCAAATGACTAGTGCCCTGTTTGCAGGTGCCTCTCTTGACTGGGAAGTTAGAGGCAGCTTTTCCTTGGGCCCCTTTCAGTGCTCTGTGAGCTGTCGGTCTCTACGTGACACTGACCACTCTTTTTTAGTGTATCTGTATTTTATACCCAACTGGAGACACTGGGGGGAAGGAGGGAAGGAAGTAAGCACCTACTATGTGTTCTGTGCTTGGTAGATACTTTATTTTTAATTTGCCTTGTTTGGATTTAATTTTCCTGTCAGTCTTCGAGAATCAGGGCTAGATAGTATAGTATTTTCCATTTTGGAGATGAGAAAATTATTTAAATTGACTTAACTTTTGGTTAAACACACAGGTCTAGGATTTAGCTTGACTCTATTGACTGTATAACGCTAACTTGAGGTTACCAAATATTATCGTCCAGTATTTGCGCTTTATATCAGTTTACTAATGACTATGAAGTTTATGCCTTTTTCTTGAGAATATTTTTTTCTCATCCTTGAGAGCTCTGGAGGTTGGGTATTGCATAAGGATTGAGGAATTCAGCATTTAGGCTTAACTCTGGCCAGGTGATCAAGAGAGAATTTAACATATATATTTTTATTGTTGTCTCTAAAATTCTTACCACTTTGACACTTCTTTCCAGTTGTGTTTTTCTCAGGTCCCCCCATCTTAGATTTCTTGCTTAAATTTAAGTAATCAAATCACTTTAATTGTTCATATATTTCCAAAGCAGCTTGTTTCCTACCATTTTTAAAGTTTGGAAAAAGAGCATAAGAGACTTCGTGTTTCTTTCCTTTGATACTATTTATATATATACATACAATAAAAGTTTATATATATATATATACACACACTATATATATGTATACATACAATAAAAACCTTCAAATAAAAATTTTCTCAGTGTTTTTTAATAAAAAAAGTAAAAGAAGTAGCTAAAAGGAAAAGACAGGAAGTGTAGCAATAGTTCTCATTTGCTTCTTAAGTAAAGTCAGTTAAGTGTCAAAACAAGGAAATCTTCCAAAACAGCTCATGAATTCACCAAAACATAAACTCCTAACTACATACTTATCCATCTTTTTAAAAAAATTATTTATTTATTTACTTATTTTTTGGTCGGGGAGGTAGTTAGATTTACTTGTTTTTAGAGGAGGTACTGGGGATTGAACCCAAGACACGTGTATGCTAAGAGTGCGCTCTCCTTCTTGAGCTATACCCCTCCCCCCATGTTTTTTTCTTACTCAAAAACAAAAATCCCAGCAGAACCTTCTACTTTTAGTTTAAACTGTCTTTATTTTTTCAGCATGGTACAAAGATAGACCCCAACTTAAAGTCCAGTCAGAAAATATTCTAGCTCAACTAAGGGAATTGACCTTGTTTTTATTAGTTTTATTTTGATGAAAGACTATTCCTGTCCAAAATTTGAAAGTTGTTTAAAAATAAAACACTTTTTTTTTTAGAATCTGCTGTCTGTAAACAAACTTGTAGATACCGAAGTTATGAGTGATCTATTTTGGGGTTTAGATGAATACAGATAAGCTGGATACAGTGTTTTATTTCACCAAATTAACACTTGATACTAAGTTAATATAAAATAAGTTTAATACTGAGGCATAATTTTGAATTGAAAAATGAAGCACTTTTGAGCTTTAAGTTGGTTATATCCTGGATATTGACAGGGTATAAAGAATTGATAACAGATTTCTTCAACTGAAACATTGATGTATTTTTTTATATTGTAAAAATACAAAATATAAAGTAGTTCTGTTTTACTAGAGCTAATTTGTTTAGTTATCAGTGTTTTTTTCCCTCCCCTTTCTAGAAAAGTGTGATAGCCTTACGACAACTCTTGCCTAGCTCCCAGAGCTTTATTCAGCAGTGCATTCAGCAGACTTCTGGCGAGGTGGTCATTGCTGCTTGTACCACGACAGTAACAGCTTCTCCCGTGGTGACAACAGCAGTTGCCTCAGTCCAGCCTGAAAAGCCCGTCGTTGGTTCTGAAGCAGCAACGCCCGGAGCTGTGTCAGTGCAGACTCTGAATCCACTTGCTGGTCCAGGGGGAGCAAAAACTGGGATTGTGACACTTCACTCTGTGGGTCCAGCTGCTGTGCCAGTAGGAACAACAGCTGGAACTGTTGTGCTTCAGACTCCAAAGCCGCTTGTGACGTCTCTGCCAAACACGGTGACAGCAGTCTCACTTCAGCCTGAAAAGCCAGTTGTCTCTGGGGCAGCGGTGACCCTGGCCCTTCCCTCGGTAACTTTTGGAGAAACTTCAGCAGCAGCTATTTGTCTTCCGTCTGTGAAACCTGTTGTTACCTCTGCTGGGACCACACCTGACAAGCCGGTCATTGGCACTCCAGTCCAAATCAAACTTGCACAGCCGGGCCCCATCCTTGCACAACCAGCTGGTGTTCCACAGGCAGTTAAAGTCAAACAACTAGTGAGTAGCATTTCATTTCTTCTTCAATTTCTTATTTTGAAAATTTCAGACATTCTGAAAACTGGCAAGACTAGTAAAATGAGCTGTCTGTGTGCCCCTGACCAAGGTTGACGGTCGTTAACATTTTCCCGTGTTTGCTTTGTCTCTCCCCTCTCCATTCACATAGACAAACACACACATAATTGTTTTCCAAACCATTTGAGAGTTGGTTGTAGAAATCATGACTCTGCAACGCTAAGTACTGTGTATATCTTTTTAACATAATTAAACTGTACTTATTGTCACACATGGAAAGGTAATATTAACACAGTATTTCCCCAATTGTCCCAACAATGTCCTTTATAGCTACTTTTTTTCCCCCTGACGTTATTCCTAGTAAAGAATTGCATGCTACACTTACCTGTAATACTTCAAGTGCCTGGGCTTGTTGTTTTGCAGAATGTTCTTTATTTAGTTTTGTCTGATTGTTTCTTCAAGATTATATTCAAATTAAATATTTTTGGTAGGGTTGTTACAAAGGTGATATTATGGTAACGTTTCTTTTAAAAATGTGCTGAAGGGGGAGGAATACAGTGAGGGGAGTAGGTGAGTAAGAAGTTGTGTTTTTTCCTAAACTCAGTAGGTTGAGAGGTTCTTGAGTGAAAGAAATCTTAGCTGTTTATCAGTTAATGTTAAGATCTACTTTACTCAAGACGGGTTTTATCAGAAGACTGTGAAAGTATTGTTAACCTGTGGGAGATAGTACATGGTGAGTTAAAAATCGTATTTTAGTCAAGTTCTCCCCTACCTCACAGTATCACAGAGCTAACTGTTCTCTTGATTTTGGGTGATTGCCCTTGTTCTCTTTGGTAAACCTTCGTGTTAAAGGCTGTGTTGTCGACTGTAAGTATTTATGAACAGATGAGTTGGTGGGGCTGAAATGTAGAGAAAGCAAAGTGTGAAGGGTGTTCTCATCTGCTTGTTTAATCCCTATTTGTGTTTCTTTGCTTCCTTTCCTTATGGAATTTAAGAACAGTTCTGTGTAACATAGCCCAGATTATAGTTAATGTAAAAAATCTTAATTAATGTTTAAAAAAAAAGTTACCACCTGAAGAATATTGGGTAGCTCTTTAGACCTTTGGTTTCTATAAGCTACTAGAACATCAAGTTTTGTTAACATCCAAGTAAAACATGAGAACTTGATTTGTCAAGAGAAAAAGCTAAGGTATGTACTATTTACTATTCTTCCTTTCTAGTGGTTTTTTGGAGGGAAAGGCAATAAAGGACATGTTTTAAAAAAATATAATACCTCTTTGCTTTGCTTGCCAAGTAGGAGCAGATATATCATCGTTGGGCCAATTTCCAGCTCTCTAATTTCAGTCTCCATAAAATGCCTAATACTGTGGTTTAAAATGGTACTTTCTTTGAAAGAACAGTAATGAATTCTTTTATACTTTCTCTCTTGTGGTATTTTATTTTATTCAGCAAGTATGCAGGAATATGCTGCACATAAGCTACTAAGTGTTTCAGTCATAAGGGTGAGGAATGATGGGGATCCAGGAATGTTAAATCGATTAACAGTTGATCTACAGGCCATGTGGCACACATCCCTGGTCCAGGAGCCCGCTTGCAGGCACCAAGGCTCACTCATCTTCCCTGCCTTGTTCTCTGCCAAGGCCACACACTGCTGCTGGCGTGTCTTGGCCTCCCCACCCCTAGCCCCTCCTGGCTGGTCCCTGGGAGGCATGGAGCCTTCATCCACCTCAGGGACCAACCTCTAGGCTGTAATTTATTATTAATTAAAAAAAAATTCTTAGTATTTTTGAGTGTGAAGACTAACTCATAAATAAATTTCTAATAGCATTTTATTATTATCTTTTATAATTAAAATACTGAAAAGAATTTATCAAATAAAAGATACCAAGGAAGAAAATGTGAGTAGGGAGATGAGCCAGAACTGTTAGGAGTGTTTCTGTTTTCTGTGGTGTTTCAGTCTGAATGCATAAATGGGGCTCTAAATATATGTTATTTTGTAGAATTTAAATCTGATCCCTGTGACTTTACATAAGTATGATTGTGACTTACTGAAATACATCATTGTTTTCAACAGTTCTTTCTCTCTTTCAAGAGTCTATTCTCATAGAATGATGGCAGTTGACTTGATCCATCTTATATTTCTTCTCTAGGGGCATTAGTTCCTACACGATTATTTACTGGGACATTTTGGGTTTCTTGTGGGTTACTTTTGTTTAATAATATGTACTTGACTTAAAATTTTATTTTTGAAAAATCAGAGTATAGAATAAATTATATGCCCAGAATTCTATTCAGAAGTCTGTCTCCTAGATCATTTATAATTAGCCACATATGAGTTTGAGGACTTATGAATAGTTCACTATCAATAGATGACTCAAATACATGGTGACTGTTTTTCTTTGAAGTGGAAAATGAAACTCTGCTATTCTGTTTTTTCTTCTTGTTTGAAGCTGAAAATAAGGCACTGCTACAACTTTCTCTTCCTTTATCCCCAACCCTCATCCTCTGTATTTCTTGAACTGTTATCTTGGAGAATGCCTTTAGCATTGTTATTTTTCACTTTTAAAAAACAGCCCATTGGAAGTTTTTATCTTTTAGCGGTATATTTTGAAATAGTTATGGATAAAAAGATATATCTGGGATTTGTTTTAAAATAATTGAGGGTAGGGGGAAGTGAGAAGGGATAGAGATGAAGTAAAATTGGTCGAGAATTAATCATTGTTGAAGTTGGGTAGTAATGGTTTGGTGGTTTCATTTTATTGTTCTTTCTGCTTTTGTATAAATGTTTGAAATTTTCCATGGTAAGTTAAAAGATGAAAATAGGGTCTCTTTGGAGATTTAAATAAAGCAGTGTATAAATTTGAATTCCACTCTAAAAATTATGGTGTGAAATGGTCATGTTTTTCACTTTTGAATAAGATAATTTTGCTACAAACTTAAATTTTAAGTAAGCTTTCTTGTGATGCTAAGATAAAGGTATATTTAGTTAGGTGAGCACAAACGTTTGTTGTATTGTTACAATTGAAAGCTTGCTCTTTCCTAAAGCAAGTTTAGTTGAATACTGTATTGATAGTTCTCATTGTTTCAGGTAGTCCAGCAGCCTTCAGGAGGCCTTGCGAAACAAGTGACCACACTTTCCCATTCCTCCGCGTTGACCATTCAGAAATCTGGACAGAAGAAGGTGACAGTGAGCCCTGCAGTACCTACCAGTCAGTTTCCTCAAGGTAGAGTCTGGCCCATCCCTGCTCCATCACTCAGGGTTGGGAACATAATGGGATTCTGTACTTTTCTTTTTCACTCTTACATTAAGAGAGATTTCTTTTAAGTTGAGACCTATGAGAGAAGACTGAAAGATAACTTTATTACATTCCTTGTACTTACATAGCTACTTTTTAAGGGTATATGTTTTTAAGATTGAAGAAGCACTACTCATGGTATTTTGTAACTGGATAAAATAATGTACTAGTAAATAAAATACTTTTTTAACTTAAAAAATTTGTTATTGCTTCATTTTTTTTTTAAATGTACTTTCTTTACGTTTGGAAGTCAGTCTTACAAGTAAAAGTTAGGGGTTTTATGTATTTTTAAAATCTACCAGTATGAATTTTAAAAAGATTAAATTAAAATAATAAAATTGAAAATTTTAATAATACAGCTGTATTATTAACGTGTTTCTTTCACCTTTTCTGCATAATATTTTTAGAACGCTGGTAATTCTATAGACAATTTAAGGACCATATAAAAAGATACGGAGAGGTCTTGATTGTATGATTTTTTGTGTAGGGAATAAATTCATTGTCCTGTTTGAATTTAAACATAGTCTAGGGCAGCTTAAAATTTTCTTTGATTATTCTATATGCTTAAAAGCTATTGTCCTGAAATTTTCCTAATGTAGTGTGATTGCTTTTTTTTAATTCTACTTTTTTCCTTCTACTTTTGTTTTTATAGCTTCCATTCTAAAGCAAATTACGCTGCCAGGAAATAAAATTCTATCACTTCAATCATCTATTCAGAAAAATAAAGTAAAAGAGAATGGATCAACATCCTTCAGGTAAAGAAATTAAATAGTTAAAATTTGCTCTGGTTTAAGAAATTAATATTTTTTGAAAAACAAGAGATGACAGAATAATACAAAATAAATATAACGATGCCTTTTTAAAAAGCTAACAGTATTTTATTGAGTATAATTTATAAGTGGTAAAGTGCGCTCATTGTAAGTGTAGAGCTCAATGACTTCTGACATATACTTGTGTAATCATAATTCAGACCAAGATGCTAAACGTATCCATCATCTTTATGCTCCTTTCAAATCAGTTACTTCCAGCCCTTGCCTCTGGCAGCCACTATTCTCATGTCCATCACCATAGATTATTTTTGTCTATTCTTGAACTTTACGTAAATAGAAAATTACATCATCTACTCTGCATGTTTTTGAGGTTTATCCATATCATTTTGATTATTAGATTGTTCTTTTGTGTTGAGCAGTATTCCTTGTGTGAATGTTTATCTGTTTTCCCATTGATGGAAATTGGGTTGTTTTCTAGTTTTTGATGATTCTATATAAAATTGCAGTAAATATTTACATACAGATTTTTATGTGAACATAGGTTTCATTTCTCTGTAGTAAATAGCTAAGAGTGTTACTGCTGGGTCATTAGGTAAGTATGTGTTTTGCTATTTAAGACACTGCCAAACTGTTACCAAAGGGGCTATATACCATTTTTCATTCCTACCAGCAGTGATAAGAATTCCAGTTACTCTCCAACTTCGTCAGTTCTTTTGATTTTTACTATTCTAAGTGTGTAGTGGTTAGTATTATTCTCATTTTAGTTTGCATTTTTCTAATGACTTAAGATGCTGAGTATCTGTTCTTTTGCTTATTTGCTATTCATATACTGTCTTCTCTGACATGTATATTCGAATCTTGCCTATATTTCCTTATTGAGTTGTTTGTTTTCTTATGATTGAATGTTTAGAATTCTTTATATATTCAAGATCCAAGTCCTTTGTCACATAGTGATTAGGAAGTATTTTCCTTGTGGTGTCTTTTATCATTCTCTTAGCAGTGTCTTTGACAGAGCAAAAGTTTTAAATTTTGTTGAAATTCAGTTCATTAATTTTTTTCTCTTGTAGATTCTGCTTTTCATGTTTTATCTAAGAAATGTTTGTGTAACCCAAGGTTACAGAGATTTTTCTCCAATGCTTTGTTCTCGAAGTTTTACAGTTTTATGTTTGTCCTTGAATTGATATTCTTTAATTTTCACCAGTTGCTTACTCAAAAGTCAGTGTGTGAATATTGTTTTCTTATTTATTTTCTCCAAATTATAGTTGCATCATTTGTCACAGTATGTAAATATTTATACATGAGTCTTCCTTCCTCATCTCTGTCTACATTTCAGTTGTAGGTCTCCTTGTGTATTAAAATGCTTACCTTTGGTCTGTTCTCTGAAGTTTTCTCAGTCATCTCTTGTTTGGATGAAGTTTAATTGAAAGCAGCCCATGTTTTGATCTACTAGGACACGCATTTAATATTTTTTCACTTGGGATGTACTTAGTCTTCCTGCCAGTGATAGATTTCATCCTTGTGCCTGCCACTAATTCTCTGGTCTCTCTTCTGCAGCTTTTCTCAGTCTGCTTTTGCCCAAAGCCTTGTGTCAAATGAGGTAGGGGTGAGTGGGTGGGGAATTGGTCTCCAGAGGACAAGAGAGTGTGTACTGGGAATTGTTGTTTTCCTTTTTCATTTATTCTTGTTTTGAGGTTTGGGTATTTTTTGTCTTCAAGTTGTGCTGAGGCTGTGGTTTTTGTTCTGTATTATTTGGGGCACGGTAAATGTTGGAAGATTAATCTTGGCAGTCATCATTACCTTCCAATATACCAATTTTTGATAAAAGCCTAAATCCATATACCAAGTACCTCAGTGAAGATACATAGAATATTTTAACATCCCAAAAGTTTCCTTTGTGAACTTCCCAGCCGGTCCCCTCGTTATATCTTAGGCAACCATTGATTGACTTCTTACTGTAGATTTGTCTTTCCTAGGGTTTTTAAATCAATAGGATCATGTAATTTGTATTCTTATGCCTGATTTCCTTTATTCAGCATAATGTGTTTGATTTACATTAGGTTGTTGCATGTATTAGCAATCTGTGCCTTTTCATTGTGAATCGTATTCCACTGTATGGATATACTGCATTTGTTTGCACTGAATTGTTTATCTTTTTATCGATTAGTAAACATGTGGGTTGTTTCTAGGTTTTGGCTATTATGACTAAAGCTGCTAGGAACACCTGTCTCCAGGTCTTTGCATGGACATATACTTTCCCCTTTCTTACCTAAGTATTGCTGAATCATTTAATAGATAAGTGTTTAACTTTGTAAGAAGATGCCACACTGTTTTCCTATGTGGTTGTACCATTTACAGTCCTACTGAAAAGTATGAGAGTTTGTTCCAGTTGTTCCACACTGTTGCTAACAATTGATAAACTGCGGTTGTTAAAAGTTTTAGCCATTTTACTTGGTATATGTATCCAAGGTAGGGTTGGTTCCAGTACCTGCCACAGATGCTCAGGTTCCAGTCTGCCCAGCATATCCATGATTCTGCATCCTCAGATTCAGCCAGCTCCAGATCATCGGCTACTGTATATATTTGTTGGAAAAAGTCTGTACATGTGGACCCACACAGTTCAAACCTGCATTGATCGAGAGTCACCTGTATTTTATTGTGGTTTTAATTTGTGTTTCCTTAGTGACTAATGATGCTGAGTATATTTTTATGTCCTTATTGGCCATTTGTGTAACTCCTTTTGTGAAAAATGCCTGTTCAAATATTTTGCCCATTTTTAAATGGAGTGATTTTGTCATGCACTTTTCTGCATCTAAATGGTCGTTCATTTAAAAAAAATTCTACATGTATTATGAATTATACTGATTTAAAAAAATAGTTTAGATGTTAATATTCCTGAAGTGTTATTATCCGTTTTGTATTTTGCTGTATTTGATTTGCTTAATACTGTGTTAGGGGTTTTGTATGTATGTTTATTATTGATATTGGTATATAGTTTTCTGTTCTTGTCTTTGACAGATTTTGGTATCTGTGGTTAACCTGGCCTCAAAAAATGAATTGTAAAATGTTTTTCCCTCCTATGTTTTAAAACTTTGAGTAGAAATTACCTTATTTCTTCCCTAAATATATGAATGAATTTACCATTGAAACTAAATAGGTCTTTTGTTTTCTTTTAGGGGAAGGTTTTGATAAGAAAGTCAGTTTCATTTATAAATAGATTTTCTATGTCATCTTAATGTCAGTTTCAGAAAGTTATATTTTTTAAGTTTTTGTATATTTCATCTTTTAAATTTGTTAAGTAAAAGGAGGCAATAGTGTATGGCATTAGATCTTGTCTTGACTTAACTGGATGAGGTATAATAACATAGAGCAATATCTGCCTATTTTTTTAGGAGTTAAATATGCTTTTATTAACATTCTTCTACTTTTATATGTGTGAAAGAACATTTTGAGGTGGCAGAAGATACTATAGGCTTTTTTAGGTTGCCTTTCCCGTTTCTTTTCTCTTTTGTGAAAAATTACAGACCAAAATTGTTTTCTTCTGGTTGTGAAAGTGCTATCAGTGTCCCCTCGGCAAAACAACTTCCACTAAGAAATTGGACACAAAATGTCCATAGTGGTATTTTGAAGGCTTTTGCATTGCATTCTGCATTCTGGTGGGCTGCTTGTAAACAAGAGATGCTGTGTACAAAAAGGACAATTAGCTTAGTCGGAAAGTTTTTTTTGTTTGTAAATTTTCCCTTGAGTAAATTTTCTTTCGTGCTTGTCAGTACGTCTGGGATGAATAAGGGAAGCTATATGGTGTTTAAACACCAGGGGGTGCCAGAGATCTGTTTTATTCTTCATGTCTCAGAATTAGAGTTACAAATACTATGGTACCTCTGCATGTCTGTATAGTTAACCCGATTTAAACTGACTGGCTATTTGATGATAATAAGGAATTATTCTTAATTTTTTGAAGAGATGATAATGCCTTATGGTTAAGGTCTTTTTTTTTGAAGAGTCCTTATATCTTAGAAATAATATTTATGGATGAATAATGCATGTATTTATATGTATTAATTAGTGAAGGTATTTTAACAGCCAGGTGTTGAGTGTTATTTTTGAAAATTTGCTTTAAAAAACACTTTTAGAATGTAATATAGGAAAAAGTTACGTGCTATTTGCACCAATAGCATTACCCCATCAACTTTAAAATCCTGTTTTTTCATATTGCAGGAATCAGATTTTCTGGTGTAGATTAAAAATGTGCTCTACCGTGCTTCAAATGTAATTAATTGTTTCATCAGGTATTTATTGAGTGTCCTTATATGTACAAGTGTATCAATAATATAGACTCATTATATGATGTATGACAATATAGATGGTTAACTGTTCCACGTAAGGACTTAGAATAACAGTCTCTGGTGACAAAAACTTGGAAAGACAGGGTACAGGGGAGAAGCATCCCTGTGAGCTGTGCCCAGATTAACTCTAAATCTAGGGTTAAAATTCAACAAAAAAAACTTCTTGGAGGAGTTGCCTTGTGCACAGTCCTGTTAACAATTAGATTTCTAAACATTCCTCACAGTGAAATTACATGAATGAAGGCTTAGCGATAAGATTGTGAAGTCTTTCTTAGTTTTTAGCCAGATTTTGTCATAGTAAAATGTTATTTAGGAAAAATTATGTATATGCTCACAGGCAGAGTGAACTGGGAAGGAAAGACATTAGAGGTAGACACATCATGAGCCAAAGGTTAAGTTACCATGGCAGGAGATCCCACATATCTTACTTACATGTCATGGGCATTCTCAAGAAGGATCAAAGCCAAGAGATAGTGATAATGCTGTGATACGATGTATAATAATAATTTACTAACAGGGTTAATAATTTAATTGAGAATGTACAAACAATAAAAGGGTAGTAGATACTTTTGGAACAATTTCTAAATAAATATTTGCTAGTATAATATAGATCAACAATTTCAGGATTACCCAGAGATCTCATTAAAATTTTTGATTGTGAGGCTTATCCAAAATGAAATCTCTGGAGCCTGGACCTGGGCAGGAAACTGTATGTTTAAAATCCTCATAATATTTCTGATGTTTTCATAATTTTCATAATGTTATGATCCTCATAATATTTCTTATAGGTTTAGGACTGTAGGTATAGACCAGCAGGTCTCAAAATGTGGTCTACAGAAAATAGTTTTGAAACTGAGACTCTTTCAGGGATTTTCAAGGTCAAAACAATTTTTATAATAAAAATAATAGCTATGGGAGTTGCCCCCTTTCAGTATATTATTTGTGTTAATGGTTCAAAACCACAGTGGTAAAGCTGCTGGCATGTTAACATTGATCAAGGTGGGGCATGAAATCCTACTAGTAGCCATTTTTTCTTTATCCTAACACACTCGAGGTAAATACGAAGAAAGAAAAGCTGTTTTTAAATGTTTTTAATGAGATAGTACACATTATTATTTTTATTCGGTCTTGATCCTTGAATATACACATTTTTTTAACTATTCTGTATGAAAAGTGGGAAGTTTGCATAAAGCTCTCTTGCTGCAGGTCAAAGTGACATGGTTGTCACAAACCAGTACTTGTGCTTGTGTTTCAGTTACTAGAGCTGAACTAACCACCTTTTTCATGGAGCATCACTTTTACTTGAAAGAACAAAGAACAACTAACGACTAGAGTTGTTTAGACCTAAAGATTGGCCAGACATTTTCATGAAAATGAAAAAAATGACCCTGTCACTTAAGGGAAAACAATGGACAGTATTTTTTGCCAGTGATAAAGTTTGAGCATTTCAAGCAGAAATTAAAATTTTGGAAAACTTGTATCCACTATCATGAGATTAATTTCCCAATACTTAGATTGTCTGATTAGATTGGTAGTGATATTAATATGTGGTTTTAGATTATGTATGAGTCTAAATTTGGAACATCTATATATCTCAGTGAACTAATATTTTCCAGATTACCAATACATAATGTTACAAAACCATGCATCAGTAAAAGCCACTCAAAGTAAAGAGGACCAGTGCATTTTAAAGAGATTTGCCAAAGTAGAAAACAATGCCACTCTTTTGACTAATTATGTTTTTTAATTTTGATGTTAGTTTTCATTAAAATGTGATTTATATTAACATGTAATAGTTTTATTATTTTTCAGAGAATAAATAATACTCATTTTTAGTTTCTTACACAGTTTTCATTTAAAATCACAATAGGTGTAGTTTTCACCTCCATGTGATGGATAAGGGGGTTGCTGAATAGAGATGGAAAGAAACTTGTCAGTCATTCTTTTAAAAATTATCAGAACAGGGACTAAAACCTTGGTCTCTTTAACTCTAGAATTGATACTGTTAATTTTTATAGCTCAATATTTTTCCAAGTGTGGGCCATAGAATATTTGCATCATGATCACCTAAGTGTGTTTGTTAAGAAACTTAGGGTTTGTGGTCTCCATTGTAGACTCACTGAGTGAGAATCATGTATGTTATGTGGGTGTGTGTTTGATTATGGGACCTGAATTTTAAATATACTCCTAAGCGGTTCCTAAAATCACTGAAGTTTGAGAAATACTGCAGTAGACTATGTGTTTGTGGTAAAAAGAGGAAAGGGAATTTCCCATGGGGAAAAATAACTTTTAAAAAAAGGCATAGAAGGAGAAATAAGCAGGGTGTTGTGTGAGTTTATATACTACCTGTGGTAAAATAGAAAGGTTATGCCCAAGGGTGGTAAAAAAAAAAATAAAGGACTATTGAAGGCAAATTTATTTTACTAAATATTAGTGATCTAAGGGGAAACCTTGATCTTCTTAAAATAAAAATATTTTGTTTATACTTTTTAAGCAGATTATTTATTTAGATTAACAAATTATAATCCAAGGCACAAAGCTTAAGATAGCATAATTTCCACATGTTCTGGTAAACTTTCAAAATTTTTTACCAGTTTAAATGGTGAAAAAATATGTCTTACATTTTTCTTATGAGTAGAGTTAAAACATCACTGAGTCATTTTAATTTTTTTGTTAATTGAAGATTTACTTGTCTAGTTTCCATTGGATTATAGATCTTTTCTTTAAGTTATTTGTAGGAGCTCTTTATGTATTAAGGCAACTGCTTTTTCCATGATATGAATTGCCTCCTTCAATTCTTAGTCTAAGATATAAGAGGTGTTATTGTCCCTGTTTTACTGATAATGCAGGTCTAGAGAGGTCAATTCATTTGCTTTATTTCATGTAGATACTAAGTGGCAGAGCTGGGATTCCCCAGTAGGCAGTTTGACTCACCATTTTTACCTACCATTCTTCTACTTCCCACTGCATTGTCATAGACAGCACACATTCTGAGCCCATAGAAATGCCTCAGCTATTTAAGTGTCATATATGTACTCTTCTGCTAGGAATGATAGGTAATGAAGATGATTAATATGATCAATAAAATTAATCTGGTTGGAGTTTAAGGCAAATGTTGATTATTAGACTAGAAGACAGACTAAGACCTACCAAAACAGACAGTATATGCTCTCAGAAGCTCAAAAGTTGTAGCAATTGGACACATGCTTTAAAAATATAAAAACAATTTAAACCAATGTTTCCAAAGTAGGCATTTGAAGGACGTCTGGAATTTGATTAAAGCATTGACAGCGGAAGGATAATAAAGCAAGAGGAGTTGAGAACTAGAACAGAAAAGGGGAAACAGCCTGTGAAAGGCCAGAGTCAGTAGGAGCTATTTGATGGTGAGTAGTGGTGGGGAAGAGTGCTAAGTTAAGGCCATCACCTGGAAGGCCTTGACCATCAGGTTGAGTTCATGGGATCATGAAATGTTTTTGAGTGGGAAAGTAATGTGATTTTCTCTACTTCACAAGAATTAGTCTGGTGCTATTATAGATCTTAAGAGTATAGAAGAGATTTTAAAAGGCAGGCACAAGCAGTGGTTAACTTTATTAAAAGCTAAAGAATTAGCTCTGTTTCAGAAGCCAGAATGCAAGGCATTAATGATAATTGGGTAGTCATACTTCAATTTTGCATAGTAACCTCTTACGCCACTATAGAATCTTGAGGTGGAAGCCTTTTTCTATTGAGGCACTATTAAATTTCCTTTTGCATATCTTTTAAAACAAAACAAAACAGGTTATCTTTCACAGCACCTTCATCAAAAGGCACTGCATTAGACCAAAAGACTTGAGGACATGATTTGGAGATTCCCACTTTCTTATCCTTTAATATGAAAGCCAGCCCCGAATCACAAATACGCCTCAGCATCAAAGCCTTTATTACTATTGCTCTGGCCTGTCTTAGCCTTATGTATAATGCTGCTTCAGCACCGTGTTGTCTTTGCTTTCCTTTGGTCTGCCTCCTTTCTTCGAGCAAGTTTTAAACGGTTCGGGTGCTGTTTATTGTGGCACCTCTCCTCTTCCCTCAGTAGGGGTCTTCTTCACTCCTGCTGCCCCTGTAACTATAGCAACTGGCAGCAGTGCTAGAGGGAGCTGTGATCAGCTTGGGGCCAAATAGGAGGAGGGAGGGCAGGCAAGAGCAAACCTTACTGGGCAGTTAGCTCCCTGCTTATCTCAGAGAAGTGCTGCAAGAAGATTCTAAAAGATGTGGGACAGTCTCTTCATTGATGAACTCTGTTCAGTTTTCGTACTGTGCATGGTACTGGTAGTAAGGAGGCCTCGTGCCGGTCTCTCAGGTCTTTGTGTGGAATCTCAACAGGGGCTATGCAGAAACTCGCCTATGGAAGCAGGATGCTGTAAACTGTGTACCTGACACACAGCTGAGATTGTAAACAGTCAGTGTTGTGTGTGTGTGTGTAAAGGCCATGTGCTGTGTACCTTAAACAATTCTGATCTTTTTTATGGAAAGAATGAGGTTGTATTTCTAAACTTCATCATATTTTCTATCTCCAGTTTTCTTTTCTCTGAATGTTTAATTTACATATTTTTTTAATATCATTAATCATTTGATTAGGTAATCCATGTACATAGTGCAACATTCAAAATGTAGAAGAGAGTATAATATGGTATAAACCAAGGCTTCCTAGCCCTACTTCCCTGTTTCCCCCTCCAGAGAAGGGAGAGTTTCTTATGTGTTCAGACACAAGTTATGCCCATATAAGAGTGTGTGTGTGTGTGTGTGTGTGTGTGTGTGTGTGTGTGTGTGTTTTAAGGTGCAGTCTGTTCTGCACCTTGTTTTGTTTTTTCCTATTTCACAATGTACCTTGACAGTTGTTCTGTATCAGGCCAAAGAGAGCTGCCTCGTTCTTTTAAGTGACTGGGAGTGACCTTAGAAAGTACCTAAGTTGTACATTTTTCAGAGGAAGAAAAATTGGAGTCCTAAAGGTATTAACTAATTGGTTAGGATTCTGTTTTGGTATTAAGTGACTTTTCATTGATATGTAGTTGGCGTTTTTTTTTTTTAATCCAGTCGCCTGCTGAAGGACGTCTTGGTTGTTTCCAGGTTTTGGCAGTCATGAGTTAAGCTGCTGTAAACATCCATTTACAGGTTTTTGTGTGAACATAAATTTTCCTTGGGTAAATACCAAAGAGCGTAACTGCTGGATCGTGTGGTTAAGAGTGTGTTCAGTTTCGTAACAAACTGCCACACTGTCTTACAGCAATAACGTTCCACATTCCTGTCAGCAGTGAGTGAGAGTTCCTTTTGCTCCTCACCATCATCAGCATTTAGCGCTGTCAATGTTCTGGATTTGGGCCATTCTTATGAGTATGGGGAGGTATCTTGTTTTAATTTGCATTTCCCTGATGACATAGGACGTGGAGCATCTTTTCATAAGCTCGTTTGCCGTCTACGTATCTTTTTTGATGAGATATCTAGTAGGCCTTTGGCCCATTTTTTAATCGGTTTGTTTTCTTGTTGCATTTTAAGAATTCTTTTATATTTTGGGTAACAATCCTTCATCAGATATGTCTTTTGCAAATATTTTCTCCCAGTCTGTGGCTTATCTTTTCATTCTCTTGATACTTAGTTATTTTAAAAGATCTGAGTAAAAAATATTTTTATAAGTTTTTTTTACTCAGATCTTAGTCTGTCTTTAGGTCTATGATTTCTACCATTCTTACACTTTAGGTTTTAAATGTTTAGGTGTTTCTGGAATACTATTATATTTATATAGGTGGCAAATTGATTCTTAGAATTATTCTCAGCATCCCATACCCCTGGCAATACCTCTGTGACATTTGATAAGGTGGAGTCGATTTTCATAGAGTTTCTTTATATTGAATGTTTCATTTGGTTGAATTGAGATATTAATGTAAAAAGTTTTCCTTTTCCCCATTGCAGATGTTACGTAAGTTAAGTCTTTTAATGTTAGTCTTTTAAATAGACTGTTCAGATATGTGCTTCGTTCACATTTTCTCCCACTTGGTATCTTTTCATCCTCTTAGGAGGATCTTTCACTGAGCAAAGGTTCTCCATTTCGACGAGGTTGTTTTCCTTTGATGGATCCAGCTCTTAGTGTCAAGTCTAAGAACACTTCTCCCAACCTTAGATCCCAGAGACCTTCTTTTTTCCCTAAATGTTTTATGATTTTGCATTTTTATATATACTTTTTTTTTAAATAATCTGATTCACTTTGAAATTTTCATTGTATAAGGTGAAGTGTTGCGTTGAGGGTCATTGTTTTGCCTGTCAGTGTCCAGATTTTCCAGCATCATTTATCAGAAAGACTATCTTCCTCCATTAAATTGATTTGGTACATTGTCAAAAATAGTAGGATTTGGGGATTAACATGCACACATTACTGTACATAAAACAGATAAACAGCAAGGTCCTACTGTATAATCCAGGGAACTATATTCAATGTCTTGTAGTAACCTATAATGAAAAAGAATCGAAAAAAGACTGTGTGTGTGTGTGTATATATATGTATGTATAACTGAATCACATTGCTGTACACCTGAAACTAACACATTATAAATCAACTATACTTCAATTAAAAATAAAAGTTTCTTCTTTTGAATAAATAAATAAACAAACAGACACTGTTCAGACTGTAAGACCATTGTTCATTCTCTTCACTTAGAGCTGCTGTGTCTAGCACTTCACTTTCTTCCCTTTAGTTTGAGCCTCTTACACGTGTGTGAGTGTGGGCTCTTTGCCCCTCACCCCTCACGTGCTGCTCTTTAAAGTTGAACACCAGAGACCTTCATATCTTAAGTGCTTGACAGTTATAATTTATTTCTGTTTTCCGTGCACAAATGCATTACCACGGGGAGGTTCATAATTTAAATCTTTTGACATAAGACCACTTGATATATCATTTGGCCCATGCAATAAAGCAAAACAATATCTTTTTAAAATATATAATCATGTCTGTGTGGATTATGTTATCCATTGGTACGTGAGTTATGATCAGTAACATGCTTGTTATTACATATGGTGTTAAGGATACTGTGAGGGAATTTTAGTATTTCTTTTCTCTCTCTCGTCTCTCTCCTTAAACATATATATATACTCATCTTGGTACTGTACCCATGTAGTAATTCTATTAGATAAAAACAACTGTTTAATTTTGCTGGCACAATGCAAGGAGCCCAAGCATAGTTTGTGTTTTATATGTATGTCTTTTACCTGTGTGTGTGCACATACAGTTTTTTATTTTAAATATAGGCCCTTTGCAGCCATGTGCTTAAGGATGTGGTTTAAAGAATTCAGTTGGTGCAGATGGAGCACACCAAAAGTCTGCAGCAGAAAAACAAAGCTAGTTTTAACCATTTGTTTCACAATAGCTAGTCAAGTAAGCTTCTTCTCAAGGGTCTTTATGTGGGTACGGACCTTTTAGGATCAGGGTATTTCTCCTGCTCCTCAGTGAAACGATTGAGTGCACTGGGGATATCTGAGGGGTTTTTCATCATATTGGATGAAAACAAAGAAGTCTGTTTTCATTTCTTTGTCTTTCATTGCTGGGGATTTGTGGATAACTTAGTATAACTTCCAGACCTCCTTGGTGTATCTTACTAAATAAACTGAGAGAGGGAGAGATGGGCACTAGAAGACCGAGTTGCTTCTGATTCATCTTTCTGATATTGAATGTACCCAGTGTGTTAAGACACCAGTTAATTTCAAAGGCTTACAGGGAAAGATAGCCATTCCTTAGTTCTTCTCTTTCTTGGATGAACTGAGTAAAATAGCCCTTCGTTATAAGGTGAGAGCTGTAATTTTTTTGCTCTCTTTAAATCTCTCATTTTACCACCACCACCAAAAACTATCTGTTTTTTCTATTAGAGATGAGGATGACATCAATGATGTGACTGCCATGGCAGGGGTCAGCCTCAGTGAAGAAAATGCCTGCATCTTAGCAACAAACTCTGAACTGGTTGGCTCACTCGTTCAGTCATGTAAAGATGAACCGTTCCTTTTCATTGGAGCTCTACAAAAAAGAATTTTAGACATTGGTAAGTATGATTATTGACCTGATAGGACTTCTGTTCCAAAGAAAATATTAAAAGAGACAGCCTGGGTTGGTTTTTCTGGAAACTCTGAGGCTCAGAAAAGGTTCTGGAAGTAATAAAGATTTCATGGGTGTTGCAGGAAAAGTGTTTTATTTTAAAAACTATTAACATAACTTAAATCATATAACCTATGGCTTCTGGTGTAGATAATAGTAGTTAATATTTTATTCATCTTAAGGAAGAATAGATGTGTATATTTTCAAATGAATATATACGTGTCATAAACTTTTTTTTCCCTGTCCTGTTCTTCCTTGATTGGCCTTTAGGCATGTATGTGTGCAAATGCACACTTAGATTACAAATTTGTGTTTATGAAATACGGAAACAGCCAATGAGAGGAAGTCCCCTTCTCATCTCAGCCCTGAAGTTCAGACCCACTCTTTCCATAAAAGAACTGAACTAGAATTCAGAGTTCTCTCTGGCCTGGAGTAGTTGTTAGGTAACTGAAGTGTGTGAACGGAAGTGGAAGAGAACATACCAGTTTTATTCTGGGGCCAGCTTTTTTGTTGTTGTTTAATACCAAACTCACAGTACTGACTGAAAAAGAGAGGCAGATTGCATAGAGATTGTTGTGTGTGACTTGTCTCGTTTCTTGTGTCGTGACACCAGCTCTCTTCCTTCACCCATGTCAAATCGGGGGGTCAGTACCCGTGGCCTTTTAGAATGCTTGAGTAAGAACCTTTACATTCTGTGTTGAGGGCCTAATGTGAAGATGTGTAGGTTTCGGATTGTTGATACATCCCTGGTATATTTAAGGACTGCAGAGTGCATTACTGTTACATATTCTAAGTCGGCTTCACAATTACTCAGTAAGGAAGTGTTTGAGCTCCTACTATATGTTATACAAATTATCACCCTTTTTCATCTCTAAGTTGGGTATATGTTATCTTGAAAAACTAGAATTTACAAGTAGTTGAAAAGGATAGGAATTCAGAAGAGCTCATTGTAACACGCCTGTTTGCTCCTTGCCTGTGTCCTGTTTGACTTCTCTCCAGCCCTCCCTCCTCCTTCTTCCCTCCCTTTTGTTCTTTTTCGTTTTCTTCTTTACATTGTGTTTTGTACTGTACAGGAGGCGGTTCCTTAACTTTGGAACAAGCTTAAGCACTACACCTTTCTGTGATGGCTTGGGAAATTTACTATTAGCTCCTTCAGCCATATAATTATTTAAAATTCTAGTAGAGTAGACATAGATGCGTACTTACTTTTACCAATTTCCTGCCCCCCTTCTGAATTTTATTTCTAACTTGATTTAAACATTGATGAAGTGATAGGCAAACTTTTAGTATTGAAAGAGCATTTTCAATTATTTAGTACAGGGATTGACAATTTTTTCTCCTGTAAAGGGCCAGATAGTAAATATTTGCCAGTTTGTGGGTCATATGGTCTGTGTCACAACTTCTCACCTCTGCTGTTATATTATAAAAGCAACTGTTGACAATATGCAACAAATGGGAAAAACTGTCTTCCCATCAAACTTTCGGTATAAAAAGAGGCCCAATTTAATTTGCCAACCTCTGCTTTCAAAGAGAATTCTGGGGACAATTTGTATTTTTCAGTTCTTAATAATAAAACACAAACTTGTCATTTAATGTGATGGAAAATTGCAAAACTTACTTCTAAATTATCTAAGTATTAAAACAGAAACATAGAGTGAATGGAGAGTTACATATTTCTAGGAATGTTTTTCATTTATAATAAAAGTCCATGCTTACAGAACAGGTCAGAACCAAGATCGTTTCTTAATAACAGGAATTATAAGTTAACCCAAAGAGTTTGGGGAGGAAGATTTTCTTACTTGAATAATGATAGGGCAGTAAATGTGCCAATATTCTTCCTTTTTTGCTAATTATAATTACCTAAATTAAATTACACAGACATTCTGTAAAAATCATGTAGTAAGGTTGCAAACACCAGCTAGATCTCCTTAATCAGTAAGTGTTGACTTTATTAAAAGAGAGTGTTTTACTTAAAAGTGTGACTTTAACTCTGTAACTCTGTCATATTTTATTATCAGTTTACTGAAGATATTAGAACATTTAATTGTTCACTGAGACCTGAAATTGAAACTCCCAGCCCTCGTTTATTTCTAATATTTTAAAAATACAGATTTTCCTCTTATATAGTGTTCTGTTTTATAAATACATACGAAATTATTTTCAAAGTTTACCCCTAAACAGTAAGTATCTTAAATGCTCATTTTCTTTAAGTGTGAACTGACATGTCATTCTCTCCCTACCCTGTGTTTAATTATAACTTTGATCATTGGATTGAAATTGGACTATTCCTTCTATATAGATGGCTCCCACTTTTTGTTTATGCTGATGTTTTAGTAAAGCAGTTTTGACCTTGCAGTGTTTTTCCCCTCCCTGAATCGTAACTTGGTGATGAATTCAGTTTTGCTACCAAGTAATGAACTACATTTTGAAGGTTTGGTATAGGAGAAACTGAATCATTTTTTATCTTTTTTTCTGTCCAGTTTACCCACTTTTTGAACTAAAGTTTAACATTTATTATGGAATAATGTCAAAGAATGTATTTAAAATTTGTTGGCTTTTAATTAAATCTTATTTTTGCTATACTCATGTACACTTTGATAAGTATATAAGAGTATGTTTCAGATAGAATACAAAATCAAATAATATTTTTTTCCAAACAATATTTTAAAAATTTGTGTAAATGCGTACCTTAAAAACAAACACAATAGCACTAGTAAAAGCTATTTAAATTAGATTACCTAATTTCCTGTATCTTTAGATTTAGGTCTACTGATTCTACAGGTGGTTTCACTGAGCTGGAGAATTACTGTTTAAATACTGATAAAGTTGATTTATAAATGAGCTTCTGCTTTTGGATATGTGATCCAGGCTGTTTTCCTGAAACTTTCTTCCTAGTTAGCAAAAGAAAAGAAGGTTGGTTTATTTCTGGAATGGGATATAGTGAAAGAGAAATTATTCATATTGATGGGTAAAGTGATGATGCTTTGAACTCATTTCAACTTGTCAATTAAATACCAGGTCAATTTATAGAACATGAGTTAGTGTAAAATAAGCATGATTGATAATGGACAAAGGGGAGTATAGTGGTGTCGTGTAGACAAGGCATTAACAGAGACTCACAATATGAATTCATTGAAATAAATGTCATAAATTCTTAACAGTGTCAAACAGGGCAAAATGTAATTTTCTATTTTTTTAATTACTAAAATTAACAGAATACAGCACTAATTTCTGCAGTTACCGTTTTCCTCCCTGAACACTAGACTTGATTTGTGTTCTTATTAACTTTGTCCTATAAATGACCTTGCAAGGAGAATGATTCTAGAGGCTAAGTGAAACAATGTCTATATTTTCTGAGGCTTCAGGCTAGGTTTTATTAATGTAATGTCTAAGATCTTTGAAGTTGTGACTTTACCAGGAAAATCATAATCTCCAAACCTTTATTCATAATGGGTATGACTTCCAGGGGGAACAGAATACCTGCTGTGCTAATTATTTCAATTATCAGCCACTACTAAAATACGTAATGGATTTTCTCTGCTTCCACAGGTAAAAAGCATGACATTACGGAACTTAACTCTGATGCTGTGAACTTGATCTCCCATGCAACACAGGAGCGATTACGAGGCCTTCTAGAAAAACTGACTACAATTGCTCAGCATCGAATGACAACTTACAAGGTAAAGGAAATCATTAAAAAAGTACAGATTCTTCTGTCTCCTCTTTGTTGTGTTAAAGGTAGTTTTTTGGTATGGATTCATATTCTAGGTGTATTTTTTAAGGAAACGGTTGAGTCATGTTTCAGAGTGGTAGAAAATCAGTCTCATTCTTAATTTGCTTTATGTAGATATGCTTACATGACAAATAAAATTATAATAAAGTCTAATATGGTATCCAAAGCTTCTGTGTCAGTGTAGATTGAAATATATATACATCTGTTCTGCCTGAGGCTTCTCCTCCTGAAGCTTTTGGTTGGGAAGGAGGATGTGTTAGAAGAGAGTATCGGATTCAGTAATAAGTTAAATGATTGCATTGAGTGCTAATATTGGTGCCACTCATTATTGATTGATATTGGCTACTTTTATAAAAAATTAAATGCAGAAATAGTCTGTCTTGTCCCTAGTGGTGTGAACCAAATCACTTGCCATCATCAAGATGAAAGAAGGCACTAGATTTATTTGCGTTATGGTTTCGATGGAGTGCCAATTTATTGGGTGATGAAGGTTGAAAAAGAAAAAGATAACCTTTCTCCCCCCTCCCATCAGGAAATGTTGCTAGCTAGATTTTGTACAACATGCTTTTGGGTAACCTTCTGAGGTTTTGAGTTCCCAAGAATGGTTATTGTCATGATGTCCTAGACATAAATTAAAAGGAATCCAGGTAAGTATCAGCTACCACACCACAGGTAAATCATTCTGTTTTCTTTCTGTTTCATTTAGAACTTTAAAATTACTGTTTATAGTTGCTAAGGTCCTCACTTGTATAAATTTTTGTGAGAATTTGCTGGACTGACTTAAAATATCTGATCATAAGTAAAAGACCCTAATATTAGTATTTCTTTTTGTGTGCTTCCATTTCTCCTAGGTTATTTAACTTGTTGGCATAGAGTTGTTCATAGTATTCTCTGATAATCCTTTTTATTTCTGTAAGGTTAATAGTAAAGCTCCCACTTTCATTTTTTTTATTTTAGTTCTTGAAAGTGTTAAGGTAGACTTCTGATTTAAGATCTTACCTTTTTAACGTAGGCATTTATTTACTGCTATAAATTTTCCTGAGCACTGCTTTCAGTGCATTCTTTAAGTTTTGGTACGTTGCGTTTTTGTTTCCATTCATCTCTTAAGTATTTTCTAATTTCCCTTGAGATTTCTTTTATCCATTGAGTGAGAGTATGTTGTTTAATTCGCACATATTTGTGAAATTTCTGGTTTTCCTTCTATGATTGATTTCTGACTTCATTCCATTGTTGTCAGAGTATTCTTAGTATGATTCAGTCATTTTATTGAGGCTTGTTTTGTGGCCTAACACACGGTCTGTCTTGGAGAATGCGCACTTGTGAACAACGCTTGTGAATTTGGGAGTAATGTGTATTCTGCTGTAGTCATGAGGAGTGTTCATGTATGTATATGTATGTTAGATCTGGTTCGTTTATGGTGTTAGGTCCTCTACTTCCTTTTTTTCAAATTCTGTCTAGGGATTCTATCCATTATTAAAAGTAGGGTATTTAAGACTTCAGCTATTATTGTAGAACTCCCTGTTTCTCTTTTTAGTTCTGTCAGTGTTTTCCTTATATATCTGGGGACTCTTGTCTGGTGTGTATATCTGCTTGTCATATCTTCTTGATGAATTCACTCTTTCGCCAATATATAATGTCCTTATCTCTTTTAACGGTGTTTGACTTAAAGTCCATCTTTTCTGATATTAGTATAGCGTCCACCTCTGCTTTCCTTTGTTTGTTATTTGCGTGGAATATTTTTTCCATCCTTTCACTTTCACCTGTTTATGTGCTTTTACCTAAAGTGAATCTCTTGTAGACAGCCTTTGTTTGGATTATGCTTCTTATCCATTTTGCCAGTCTCTACCTCTTGACCGGGGAGTTTAATCCATTCACATTTAAAGCAATTACTAATTAAAGAAGAAAGAACTTACTTCTGCTATTTCACTGTTTTTCTGTGTGCTTCATAGGTTTTTTTGGTTCCTCACCCTCTGTTACTGCCTTCTTTTTTGCTTATTTTTTTGGTGTGTACTGTTTTGATTCCTTTCTCATTTTGAGGGGAGGGAGCGTTCTTTTTTCTTTTTTAGATGTTTTCTTAGTAGTTACCTTGGGGACTAAAATTAACAGCCTAAATTTGCAATAACCTAATTTGAATTAATAAGTAGCTTTCCTTCAGTTTGGGGATGTGGGAGGAAATAGCCTTTTTTTTTTCCTTCATTTTTTTACCGTAACTTTTTAAAGAGCCTCACAATTTTTCAAATCTGGGTTCTCCTGTTTTCTTGCCTCAATCACTCTGTTGTTTCAGAGATACACGAGTGCACTGTCATTTTCCAGTGGGCAGTTTCTGTACAAAGCGTAGCATGTATGTTTGGTATGGAATAGAATTTTTCCAAGTGTCATCCAAAACACTATTATGTGTAGCCTTCAGACGCAGTTCTTCTGGTGTATATCAATAGCATGTATTCCTAGGATCTAGTCACCCCAGGCAAAGTGGATAGTATCTACCCCACTTGGAAACTCAATAACTTAGCTTAAAGCTAACACATCCTTAACCCCTTATGTCTTGATACTGCCTGTCCTGATTGATTTTTCCCTGTCCCCATTTCCCCACGGTCATTCCTTAATATACAGCTGCTGCCACTGTGTGAATTTGCACACACAGAAAGATAGCTCTATGTCATCCTTCTCTAAACAGAAATAATCATCATTTAATTATATTTGGATCTAGTTCAAAATTATACTTGTTTTGTCGACTTTGATTGTAATAATATTTGTGTCACAGATTTAGTCCTAACCTTACATTTCATTCATCCCTGATAGGATTTATTTTTTATCTGTACAGTGTGGGAACTTTTACTCCATGAATTTTACAATAGTGAGCTACTTTTATTGAAAGCAAAATCCCACCATCTTTTTCCATTTGAAATCCTTCTACTTTTGATAATCTTTCACCTGGTTAGATGTAATTTGCTGATTAATCATAGTCCAGAAACTGAGGTTTAAGTAAAGAAGTAGAAAGTGACGTGTGTGATACAAAGCTTTTGATCTCGCTGCCAGGCTTTCCCCGCTGAAGGTATAATACGAGGCTTCTGCGTGCCGGTGGCTGTGGAGAAACTTCAGTGTGTTCCAGCTGGAAGGGCTGTTGTGCTTTCTTTAGACGGGGTTCACTTGATGATGTTATCATTTGGTCTGAGTCCTTATATTTTCATTGCTAAGCCACCCTGCTCTGTGGTGCATAAAGACTTCAGTTAGACCAGCTGGGTAGACAAGGAGGGAACATGATCAGATTGGGGTTAATGTTGTTTAAATAAGGTTAGAGACTCAGTAGAAAAGGGGGAGACACTCATTTGTTTAGGAGCTGGAAGAGTGAAGGAAGGGTGCATTAAGCAAGAGGCAGTTGTATCTGAGTTGAGGGAGAGAGAAGGAATCTTAGCATGGGAATGAGATTGAGTTCAAATTTAGAAAGTCTGTGCCCCTTTTTAATTTAGCATTTGTTGTCCTTTAAAATTAAATCCTGTCAGTAAACTATCTCCAGAGTATTTGAACACAAAAAAATGGTAAAAAAAAAAAAAAATGAAGTATTTAAGAAACCACTGGTTATTATGTTTATGTCTTTATGGTTGGCTATAACGTATTCCATATTCTATCTTGTATTATTTAACTTTAAAAACATTTGAGAATTCTTTTTGTATTAAACATGAGGTAAAGTAAGTATCATTAATACATCCTTGTTCGTTATACTATGTAATACTCTTTTGATCTAGTTAAGTACCAACAATAAAAATTTAATTTAAAAAGAATCTCGGGCATATGAAATCTCTCAGTCCCAGTTAATTGAATCAGCCATAAGCATGGGATAAAACAGAGATGGGAATAGGTGCTGTGCTCGAGATTTCCAAGCCAGGCGTTGACTGTTGGACTAAATGTGTAAAAACATTCAGTTTTCCTACTCCTGTAGCTTGCAGGTCTGAATTACTAGGATGAGTGGATGGCAGGAGGTCACCCCTGAGCCTCCACAAACATAAGGGGAGTAAGGGAGGAAAGATAGGTGGTCATAGGGAATGAAGAAAATTACAAAATATTTAGGCATTGAAGCACTGTTTTACATTTAGAATATTGGAATAAATTAAATGATGTAAATTTCATCATTTTATGAAACATTTAAGACAAATAATTATGCTTCTCTGTTATGGCTCTCATTGTGTACTTAATTTATTTGACTGTATTTTTTGCCCAAATCCATAGCTTAAGGGAGTCCTTAAAACAGGGTTTAGGATTTTAATGTTTACCATTTTATCCTGTGTTGTATTTTGATAGAAGTTGTACTCATTTGTCAAGTTT